>NC_091342.1:23070628-23110628 GCF_038502225.1 Cherax quadricarinatus | reverse complement strand
AAGCTTCACGCCCTCAACTTCGATAACATCAGAATGCAGCTTCAGAACAGCTACAAACTTGAAATGGTACTGCATTTTGGGATATTAGCTTCTATGCAATAAACAGAGAAAGCCTTCTCTGATTAGTTTTGAACTTTCAAAGCTGATTTATCTTAGCGGAAGGTGGGAACTGTTTTTGGGCTGTGTTAAACTGGTGTTTTTATTAGTTTCCGTGTGACATCTTTATGTATGCCTCTTATGATTGGTTTTAGATCATCAGTGCTGATAATTACCTGTAGTGAAAACTTATATTGTACTCTGTACTTCTCATGCGAGCAGTGAGGTAGAGAGGGCTGCTCTGATGGAATATTAATAACAGCCAAAAAAAAAAAAAATTGGTTTTCACGCGATAACTGGTGAAAGTTTTCTTATTGGGTTCAGACTTTCAAAACTGGTGTATGTTATTAGTCTTCAGTTGTGTGTCAATGTGTCAGTTGTGCAAAAGAAACTGAAATACAGGCTTTCATGTAGTAACTTTTCAGTGCCTCTACTGTCACTACTTATAGACTTAAATAATTCAAAGATGATGCTTAGAAGAAGCGTTAGATTAATAGTTTCTGACTATTACAGTGTTGATCTACAGCTCAGGGGCTTTTATGAGGAAGTTAATCTGGAGGTGCTAGAATTCTCGAATGTGTTCAGCTACAAGGCCTGGGCCTCATCAACACGTAGATCTCCAGTTCCTGAACTTCGTGAGACGGCTGAGCTATAGCTCCTAGTTCTTTTTACGGTGTTTAGCTGCAGTTCCTGTGCTTCCTGAGGGTTTCAAGGTTCAGCTATTATTATTCTCTGCTGTGGGTTGAAGTACAGGCAGGCAGCTAGAGCTATGCAATATAAGGACATCTTTCTCAGACAGCCTAACGATCAAAATGCATTCATTTTAAACGGTTTTCACAACCAGTACTACAACCTGGGACCTATAATTAAAAATGGTCTCTTCAGCCGACATTACTAAGACCCGTTATTAAAAATGGTCCCTACCACCAATAACAATATAAATTCAAATGTGAAAATGAACTATACTGAGTTTGTTTTCAAAAGAATCTTTACTGCTAAATAAATGGCTGTGCTGAGAAAACAATGGGAATCAGATGTTAGAGAGTTATATCTCTTATTATTCTTGAGATCTTTACTAGAGGGGCATGATTCTCCCAACAAGCAGCTTCCGGAAGAGCTTTTATTTTCGTTTTATTGCACTCGTGTATTCTTTCGTAATGTTGGTACCTGTTATGGTATTACCATTTTTGAGGCAACAAGGAAGTTAGTGTTGCCAGGTTCATCACTTGCTGGCAACAGTGGCAACTGAAGCGACGTCAACACTAATGGAAACATCACCAAAATTTATTTAGTCATTTAATATAATTTAAGAAAATCTGGAGAAGTAAATTTCGTTTCTCGGTGTCATTTATGATATTGTCTCCTGATTGACACCAGAGCAGGACAAGACATGCTGGTAAGTTACCTTACGCCAGTTCCTCTTGTTAAACCCGATCGATGGTGATTAGGCAGAACAAGGAGCTGTTACTTAACCTCTCAGTCACATATGGAGAAGACGTATCCGTCGGGGATTTTATCAAGTGACACTGAACTGATGCAGTCCCTGGTGGGCGAAACATTTTTAAGAATATACCATTAAAGGTTGTGTATATCAGTGGTAGAATATACTTACGAGTACATTCCACTACTGATATACACAAGTAGGAGAGTACACGCAATCAATATACGAGTCATGATGGGCGCTCTCCATGGATCAAGTCTTGCCAATATATAGTTTCTAACATACACATGTATATAAATTATTTTCATATGTAAAAAAAATATAAGAACATGTTTGCAGATGATGTAAATATCCTATACAAAATATATAATAAAATCACGTTTAATACCTACAAAGAGATTTACTGACAAAGGAATGGTGGAATTATTTGTATACAAGAGAAAAGTTATGGAAATGGGTGAAAATAATGCCAGATCAAAGAAAAATATAAATTTTTGGGACAAAAACAGCTCTAGGAATACACCCACACACAACACTGATACTTAGAGAACATACAAAAGAAATAGCGTGTAAAAAAAGCATGAGATAAAATATGAGTGTAGATAAAATATGAAAAAAAAAATCCATACATGCTACAATAGGGTTCCAAGAGGTAAGAAATATGAGTTACACATCTTAAATAATATTAAAATTAATCGTTAATAACCACATTATATAAAAAGGGTGTTAATATTTGCATACGGGATTGCGTCGTTATCACTTAAATCACTCAAAATCATTCGTTCATTTGGATGATGCGAGAACTGGCTGCTTCTCATGAACGTTAGATAAATCCTTAATAAAATCTCCCGGCATTCGTAGATTTTTCATTTTGACAATAGACTAAAATTTATGAAATTTATCCTAAGCCGTCCAGTCCTATAGGATGGTTATTTTAGCGGTCACACCCGTAAGAGATTTTTTATTTCCGACATCGTTTGGAGGATGTGTATTACAAAAAAAGTGATTTTTAAGATGGTAGATTTACTCATTTTGTAATAAAGAGTTCGTGATACATATATACACATTAAAATAAATTAATCTTCAATATAATATAAAATCAATCTTTGGTCTAGGGGTATTTAAAATATACATACATGTTACAATAATAAATTATTAGCATCTTAAAATAATAATATATATATCTATGATAAAATAAATTATAAATAACATTTGTATAATAATAAATTATGATCAACTCCGTGTCTCACACGACACTTATAATGACGCTCTGTGTCCCACACGACACTTATAATGACGCTCTGTGTCCCACACGACACTTATAATGACGCTCTGTGTCCCACACGACACTTATAATGACGCTCTGTGTCCCACACGACACTTATAATGACGCTCTGTGTCCCACACGACACTTATAATGACGCTCTGTGTCCCACACGACACTTATAATGACGCTCTGTGTCCCACACGACACTTATAATGACGCTCTGTGTCCCACACGACACTTATTCGAGTTGTGACGCTCCTTCCCCACCGTGTCACTCGACACCCTTTTCGCCGTGTGATGACGCTCCTTCACAACCATGTCACTTGACACCCTTTTCTCTGTCACCAGACACTCCAGCTCTCCGTGTCACACGACACCCTTTTCTCTGCGTCATCCACACTCTTTCTCGACTGTGTCACACTTGACACCCTTGTCTCTGCGACACACTCATTATCCGCGTAGCGTCTTTCGTCTTAAAAGCCAGTGACATGACACTATTCAATGTACACTACAACCAGGCCATCTTCAGTGTCACACGACACCCTTTTCTTCTCAGTGTTCCACTACGGTCCTGGAGCATATCTCAGTGTTCCACTCCATCATACTTCCCTAAGTGTCACACTACGGTCCTAGCCCAGTTCAGTGTAACACTCCAACCTTTTCTTCATGTAATGTCCCACTAAAACAGCATCAGATGACTCCGGCCCACAGTTGACCAGCGTAGGCGGGTAAGTCCGCAGACATCACCGGTAGTCCTGTAAATACTCTCCAAGGCCGGTAGAAGTACACCGTAAGATGGTCTGGTGAGTACTATCTACCGCCTTCAAGACCAATTGACACACCGCAAGGTGGTTCGGTTAATCCTGCTTGCCGGACACCATGCTGCAAGGTCACTGAATGCGGCCGTCAAGTAACTGAGGCCAACAGACTCAGTGAGCTGCGGTGAGCGGTTATTCTAAAATCAGTAGAAGCCAGTAGAATACTCTCTACTGCCAGTAGATGTGTACCATTAGATGTTCTGGTAACTACTGCTTCGATGCGTACCGTGAGGTGTTCAGGTACTTACTGCTTCTAAAGGCAGTAGATGTGTACCGTGAGGTGTTCAGGTACCTACTGCTTACATGCGTACCGTGAGGTGTTCAGGTACTTAATGCTCTAAGGCCGGCTCAGCAGTCCCCAAAATGGGTTTGATGACGTACCCAGTGGTACTGCCGGCAGGCAGGTTAACTATTTAACCGCTAGTTTGGCAGGGGGCCGTAACAATGTGTGACCTTAGAGTTGCGGTACCAGCAGGTGTACTGCTTGAAGGAGGCACTGACGATCCTCTAAGAGGATGCCAATATAATATCTTCCTGCCATCTCTCACCAGCCGGATCATAATCTTCTAACTGCTCCTGGTAAGTTAAATGTACTTCCGTCAAGGATGTCTTGATGGAAATACATTTGAGCACTCTGCTAACTATACTATGAGGTGTTTCGCACAAGGAGTAGCGTATAATTAGGGGGGATATGATTGAGGTGTATAAATGGAAAACAGGAATAAAGAGGATGTCAATTACGTGTTAAAAATATCTAACCAAGACAGCAATGGGATCGAGTTGGAAAAATTTAGATTTAGAGAGAACATAGGAAAACGTTGGTTCGACGGTAGAGTTGTGGATAACTGGAAAAAAACAGTCGAGTAGTGTCACTGAATACGTTAGACAAGTACATGAGTGGGTGTGGGTGGGGCGAGTTGGACCTGCTTAGCTTGGGCCAGTAGGCCTGCAGTAGTGCTGTGAGAGGAATGGAACCCAAGGATGAGGGGGACATCTCAGGTTCCTTTCTATATGAAAAATTATAGAAAAAAGAATATAAATTCAATTGATAATCAATGAGGAGGATATAAAATTAGAGAACAAATGTAAGTTTATTATAATAACAAATAGAAAAATAAGTTAAATAACCTGACTGAATCAAAATTGAAAAAGAAAAAATAAATTACAATGACCAAAAGTTAACAATGGATAACTTGCTGGTATCTTGGAGGCTCCGTCGATAATCTGTAGGATGCAGTCGAAGACGTAGATGTTTCAATCAGATTTCCTTATACCACTGAGTTGATGATGACAGAGTTGACCAGAATGACCGTAACAATGGGACAGGAACCCTGGTCAATACAGACTTTCAGACGATTTTCCTACAGCCAAGTAGGTGAGGTGGAGACTAGTAGAGTCGGCCAGAATATTTTAATCATACCTTAAACATACGATCAGGATGGGACTCTGGTTAAGATATTCTTACACACAAATTAGAGAGACCCAATTACAGTTGTACGAGCTGAGAAAAAGAGAGGTTAACAGAGGACACAGGTTATGGCATAGAGACACGTGAGTAGCCAGATTAAACTTAAGCCAATGCAGGTAACTTAATACAATGTCAATCCCGAGGATTACTTACCGGGAGGAGAGTCTAGAGTAGTGACACAACGGGTTTACCCAAGCTAGCAGGTAAACCCCAGTAGTTCTCCCCAGGATGGTAGGGGCACTGACTGTTACAAACCCCTAGTAGCTTGACAAGGAGATAACTGCTCATTTACTCATAACATCTGTACTAGCAGCTCTTATTCCTCACATGCTTCTTCCTTAAGTGGGTGTGACTTGGACCTGCCTAGCATGAACCAGCAGGCCTGCTGGTGCTCTTTCTTATGTTTTTATGACTTAACGGAAGAAATTCTGGGCTGAGACGACAGCTGTCAGCAGCCGGTGGAGGACACTTTGTCGTCAGTAATTCTTCAGTATTTCAGGTACAGCCTCGGCAATTCTCACATTCTCCCCTCTGAGGTTTCTAAGGAGTTTCCAGCCTAAAACCTTCTGTCGGCACGAGTGTCAACACATGGAGTGTGAGTACGTGCGCGCCTCAAAAGTGGAAGGACCTACGGGAATACCGGGTGGAATGCTCATCCTCAGTGTTCACTTGTCCCACAGCGACACCGGGAAGTTCGTAGCGTGGATCATGATCCACGTGGATCAGGGAATACCCACGGAGGGCAAAATCAGTTCCCCTCAGGCTCGGCTTGACGCGCTTCCACGAAACCATTTCATAACATTTGTACACTGTGCAGAGACAGTCTTCTATGTCCCTCCCTCTTCCGGTGTGTATGAGAAAACACCTGCGATGTGTGTGTCAATAAGACAAAAACGCAGCCTGTGTGTGTGTTTCAGTATGAAAAACACCTTCTGAAAAAAAAACTTCCTGTGCCAGAAAAAAAATACCATCAAAGTGTGTGTGTGTGTGTGTGTGTGTGTGAGAGAGAGAGAGAGAGAGAGAGAGAGAGAGAGAGAGAGAGAGAGAGAGAGAGAGAGAGAGAGAGAGAGAGAGAGAGAGAGAGAGAGAGAGAGGCCTACCGTGTGTATCAAGTAATGGCTTACTGGTAGACAAGACGAAAAGAATGTATGACACCTGACACTACCTCTCTCTCGCACACTTCTCATACACTATAAAGTTCAACAAGTGAGCATATAACTCGTATCCCACATCAACTCGTATCAAAGCTTGACTCAAGTAACATTTTTTATTAGAGACACAGTAAAGATGTATTTAGCTTTACATAGCATAAATCTAGATTACAGTGTGAAGTAAGAGTATTTTTTTTCTCTCTAAATGGTTTCACAGGGTAAGAGTTATAGTTAGGAGTTTCCACCATTATTGACAAGATAAGAGCTGTTATCTACCTCTGCTCATTTCAAAACCCTCTTTTCTCTCTTAATCCTGATCCTCTAGTGAAATAATTTTATCTATGCTTAATTCCTTTTATGTTCAAAACATATGGTGAACTCGCAAGGGTCATATAACCTTCACTTAAAACTAAAGTCTAGACTCTAAAGACTCGAGTCTAGGGTTATAGAGGATGAACTTTAAACTACTTATCATTATGACTAATAATAATCAGAATATTTTTATAATTATTCACGTAATTTATTATCTACGTTACATATAGCACAGTTTTTTTTTTTTCCAAACCATGATACATGATTAATAAGTAAATAAATGAAACACGGGTATGGGTTTCCGTAGACTTCATTTTAAGTTCCCCGTCTTCTAAGAACATGTTAATTTTTCCACTTTAATCTACTTTGTACATAATTACTATCGCATTTGATTTGTCTGTTTCGTAAGGTGAAGTCTAGGATTTTTCCTTAATTCATGGTATAGCTTAACAAATCTTTGAGGACAATTGTGTTGTAGAGGTCTGAGCTTTCCTCAGACCTGTGCAACACAAGTGTCCTCAAAGGTAGATTATAGTGGAAAAATGAACATGTTATGAGAAGCCGGGGTAACTTAGGTGCCTCTTAAACAACGAGTCACTATGTTCTGAGGCTCTTAATTATACTGAATTATCTACTAATGTGTGTGTGTGTGTGTGTGTGTGTGTGTGTGTGTGTGTGTGTGTGTGTGTGTTTACTCACCTAATTGTGGTTGCAGGGGTCGATTCAAAGTTCCCGGCCCCGCCTCTTCACTGGTCGGTACTGGGTCACTCACTCCCTGCTCTGTGAGCTATATCACACCTCTTCTTAAAGCTATGTATGGATCCTGCCTCCACCACCTCACTGCCTGACAACTCTATGACTAAAGAAATACTTCCTAACATCCCTGTGACTTATCTGAATCTTCAACTTCCAACTGTGACCCCCCTGTCGCTGTGTCCCATCTCTGGAATATTTTATATCTGTCCACCTTGTCGATTCCTCTCAGTATTTTATATGTAGTTATCATGCCCCCTGTCCCTTTCTTTAATCGGCAGAAATTACCCTTGCTTTGTAAGCCAAACTTACCGATTTGGCTTAATTGGCACCACACACACACACACACACACACACACACACACACACACACACACACACACACACGAGCTATGAATCGACCCCTGCAACCAGAAATAGGTAAGAACACACACACACGAAGGAAGTTCCAATAGTTCTGAGCATAACCCTGATTGCGCAATCCTATCGTTACATTTTTAATGGCCTGAAGACTGGGTCAAACCTGCAAGTTAGAACTTTCTAGCTCTTGTGGTTAATTGTATGTTTGTTCTTTCAGATCCGAATAGACGTGGATTCTGAAAATATTAATATCAAGAATTATGCTGTCATTTTAATTTTAGCACTAAAGATAATCCCTCTCTTAATTATTATTAAAATCAAAAAGAAGCGCTAAGCCACAAGGGCTATACAGCGATCCCTCTGTTAAGAGAACCATGTTTGCCTGATGAACTTGTACCCTCCTGAGGGCCGTGTCATCGTCCGTCTTTAAGACTACTCAGTGTAGCACTCAACTTCCTTACCACGTTAGAACAAAAATATTTCTACTTAAATTGTTGTTACATGTTAACACTGTTGTTCATGAAGCGCAGTAATCAATGCTTTGGTTCAGTTACCAAGCATATATTTTGCAAGCGAAATTGAACACGTTAACAGAGTTCAAAGTAAGTAATTTTTATCATTTTCTTGAATCGCTCGCTCACTCACCACCCTATCAATATTTACTTTTTTTGTCAACATTCAAGGCTTTTCTGCACGCCTTTGTACGAGGTTATGCTCATACATATCTAATCTCAGCTTTCCTCAAAGCTTTCTGCTCTCTCTTTCTCTCTCAATATTCTAATATCCTCCCTCACCCCATATTACTTCCACTCCCCAGAGAGACATGTCTCTTACTCCCCATCCTCCTCAGATGCATTTTTCCAACACAACCTGAATATTATATTTTAAATGAAGCACTAAACCCATGTATGTCATTTATCGCAGTCAGTATTGTAGGCCTAACCTTCTTTCGCTAACAGTGAAAGACTCTACCATCGCCGCCAGACCCTCATACATGGTTTTAATTTGCTCCTAGAATATACTGACTGGCGGGATAAGTGAACCTACAGGCTATTGACTACACGAGGACAATCAAGGCTACATGTCACCTTTTCACTATCAGTGAATAATTTAATCCCTAAAATAGAGATATACCTCAAGGTACATAAATCCTAAGAGAATATATTTTTTTAAATCTTTCTGCTTAGATGAAACCTGTTCCTGAAGCTGCTGTTCCACCTTTTCCTGGCGCTGCTGTTCCACCTGGTTCTAGCGCTGCTGTTCCACCTGGTTCTAGCGCTGCTGTTCCACCTAGTCCTGGTGCTGCTGTTCCACCTGGTCCTGGTGAAGCTGTTTCACCTGGTCCTGGTGTTGCTGTTCCGCCTGGTCATGGCGCTGCTGTTCGAATTGGTCATGGTGCTGCTGTTCCACCTGCTCCTGGCGCTGCTGTTCCAACTGGTCCTGGTGTTCCACCTTGTCCTGGAGCTGCTGTTCCACCTGGTCCTGGTGCTGCCCTTCCATCTGGTCCTAGTGCTGCTGTTCCATCTGGTCCTGGCGCTGCTGTTCACCTACCTGGAGCTCCCACCTGGAGCTGCTGTTCCACCTGGTCCTGGAGCTGCTGTTCCACCTTTTCCTGGAGCTGCTGTCCCACCTGGTCCTGGTGCTGCTATTCCACCTGGTCCTGGAGCTGCTGTTCCATCTGGTCCTGGTGCTGCTGTTCCACCTTGTCCTGGAGCTGCTGTTCCACCTTGTCCTGGAGCTGCTGTTCCACCTTGTCCTGGAGCTGCTGTTCCACCTGGTCCTGGTGCTGCTGTTCCACCTTGTCCTGGAGCTGCTGCTCCACCTTGTCCTGGAGCTGCTGTTCTATCTGGTCCTGGAGCTGATGTTCCATCTGGTCCTGGAGCTGCTGTTCCACCTGGTCCTGGAGCTGCTGTTCCACCTGGTCCTGGAGCTGCTGTTCCACCTGGTCCTGGTGCTGCTGTTCCACCTGGTCCTGGAGCTGCTGTTCCACCTGGTCCTGGTGCTGCTGTTCCACCTGGTCCTGGAGCTGCTGTTCCACCTGGTCCTGGTGCTGCTGTTCCACCTGGTCCTGGAGCTACTGTTCCACCAGGTCTTCGAGCTGCTGTTCCACCTGGTCCTGGTGCTGCTGTTCCACCTGGTCCTGGTGCTGCTGTTCCACCTGGTCCCGGAGCTGCTTTTCCACCTGGTCCTGGTGTTGCTGTTCCGCCTGGTCATGGCGCTGCTGTTCCAACTGGTCATTGTGCTGCTGTTCCACCTGCTCCTGGCGCTGCTGTTCCACTGGTCCTTGCGCTGCTCTTCCACTGGTCATGACGCTGTTGTTCCATCTGGTCCTGGTGCTGCTGTTCAACCTGGTCATAACGCTGCTGTTCCACCTGGTCCTGTTGCTGCTGTTCCACCTGGCTCTGTTACTGCTGTTCCACTTGGTTCTGTTGCTGCTGTTCCACCTGATCCTGGTGCTGCTGTTCCACCTGGTCCTGGTGCTGCTGTTCCACCTTTTCCTGGATCTGTTCCACCTGGTCCTATCGCTGCTGTTTCACCTGGCCCTGGTGCTGCTGTTCCACCTGGTCCTGGAGCTGCTGTTCCACCTGGTCCTGGAGCTGATCCACCTGGTCCTGGCGCTGCTGTTCCACCTGGTCCTGGCGCTGCTGTCCCTCCTGGTCCTGGAGCTGCTGTTCACCTTTTCCTGGCGCTGCTGTTCCACCTGGTCCTGGCGCTGCTGTTCCACCTGGTCCTGGCGCTGCTGTTCCACCTGGTCCTGGCGCTGCTGTTCCACCTGCTCCTGGAGCTGCTGTTCCACCTGCTCCTGGAGCTGCTGTCCCACCTGGTCCTGGAGCTGCTGTTCCATCTGGTCCTGGTGCTGCTGTTCCACCTGGTCCTGGAGCTGCTGTTCCATCTTGTCCTGGAGCTGCTGTTCCACCTGGTCCTGGTGCTGCTGTTCCACCTTGTCCTGGAGCTGCTGCTCCACCTTGTCCTGGAGCTGCTGTTCCATCTGGTCCTGGAGCTGATGTTTCATCTGGTCCTGGAGCTGCTGTTCCACCTGGTCCTGGAGCTGCTGTTCCACCTGGTCCTGGTGCTGCTGTTCCACCTTGTCCTGGAGCTGCTGTTCCACCTGGTCCTGGTGCTGCTCTTCCATCTGGTCCTAGTGCTGCTGTTCCACCTGGTCCTGGTGCTGCTGTTCCACCTGGTCCTGGAGCTGCTGTTCCACCTGATCCTGGTGCTGCTGTTCCACCTGGTCCTGGTGCTGCTGTTCCACCTGGTCCTGGAGCTGCTGTTCCACCTGGTCCTGGTGCTGCTCTTCCATCTGGTCCTAGTGCTGCTGTTCCACCTGGTCCTGGTGCTGCTGTTCCACCTGGTCCTGGAGCTGCTGTTCCACCTGGTCCTGCTGTTTCACCTGGTCCTGGTGCTGCTGTTCCACCTGGTCCTGGAGCTGCTGTTCCACCTGGTCCTGGTGCTGCTCTTCCATCTGGTCCTAGTGCTGCTGTTCCACCTGGTCCTGGTGCTGCTGTTCCACCTGGTCCTGGAGCTGCTGTTCCACCTGGTCCTGGTGCTGCTGTTCCACCTGGTCCTGGTGCTGCTGTTCCACCTGGTCCTGGAGCTGCTGTTCCACCTGGTCCTGGAGCTGCTGTTCCACCTGGTCCTGGTGCTGCTCTTCCATCTGGTCCTAGTGCTGCTGTTCCACCTGGTCCTGGTGCTGCTGTTTCTCCTGGTCCTGGAGCTGCTGTTCCACCTGGTCCTGGCGCTGCTGTTCCACCTGGTCCTGGCGCTGCTGTTCCACCTGGTCCTGGGGCTGCTGTTCCACCTGGTCCTGGTGCTGCTGTTCCACCTGGTCCTGGAGCTGCTGTTCCACCGGGCCCTGGTGCTGCTGTTCCACCTGGTCCTGGTGCTGCTCTTCCATCTGGTCCTAGTGCTGCTGTTCCACCTGTTCCTGGTGCTGCTGTTCCACCTGGTCCTGGAGCTGCTCTTCCATCTGGTCCTAGTGCTGCTGTTCCACCTGTTCCTGGTGCTGCTGTTCCACCTGGTCCTGGAGCTGCTCTTCCATCTGGTCCTAGTGCTGCTGTTCCACCTGTTCCTGGTGCTGCTGTTCCACCTGGTCCTGGTGCTGCTCTTCCATCTGGTCCTAGTGCTGCTGTTCCACCTGTTCCTGGTGCTGCTGTTCCACCTGGTCCTGGAGCTGCTGTTCCACCTGGTCCGGGTGCTGCTGTTCCACCTGGTCCTGGAGCTGCTGTTCCACCTTGTCCTGGTGCTGGTGTTCCACCTGGTCCTGGTGCTGCTGTTCCACCTGGTCCTGGTGCTGCTGTTCCACCTGGTCCTGGAGCTGCTGTTCCACCTGCTCCTGGTGCTGCTGTTCCACCTGGTCCTGGTGCTGCTGTTCAACCTGGTCCTGGAGCTGCTGTTCCACCTGGTCCTGGTGCTGCTGTTCCACCTGGTCCTGGAGCTGCTGTTCCATCTGGTCCTGGTGCTGCTGTTCCACCTGGTCCTGGCGCTGCTGTTCCACCTGGTCCTGGCGCTGCTCTTCCACCTGGTCCTGGAGCTGCTGTTCCACCGGGCCCTGATGCTGCAGTTCCACCTTTTCCTAGAGCTGCTGTCCCACCTGGTCCTGGTGCCGCTGTTCCACCTGGTCCTGGAGCTGCTGTTCCATCTGGTCCTGGAGCTGCTGTTCCACCTTGTCCTGGAGCTGCTGTTCCACCTGGTCCTGGTGCTGCTGTTCCACCTTGTCCTGGAGCTGCTGCTCCACCTTGTCCTGGAGCTGCTGTTCCATCTGGTCCTGGAGGTGATGTTCCATCTGGTCCTGGAGCTGCTGTTCCACCTGGTCCTGGTGCTGCTGTTCCACCTTGTCCTGGAGCTGCTGCTCCACCTTGTCCTGGAGCTAATGTTCCATCTGGTCCTGGAGCTGATGTTCCATCTGGTCCTGGAGCTGCTGTTCCACCTGGTCCTGGAGCTGCTGTTCCACCTGGTCCTGGAGCTGCTGTTCCACCTGGTCCTGGAGCTGCTGTTCCACCTGGTCCTGGAGCTGCTGTTTCACCTGGTCCTGGTGCTGCTGTTCCACCTGGTCCTGGAGCTGCTGTTCCACATGGTCCTGGTGCTGCTCCTCCATCTGGTCCTAGTGCTGCTGTTCCACCTGGTCCTGGTGCTGCTGTTCCACCTGGTGCTGGAGCTGCTGTTCCACCTGGTCCTGGAGCTGCTGTTCCACCTGGTCCTGGAGCTGCTGTTCCACCTGGTCCTGGTGCTGCTGTTTCACCTGGTCCTGGTGCTGCTGTTCCACCTGGTCATGGAGCTGCTGTTCCACATGGTCCTGGTGCTGCTCTTCCATCTGGTCCTAGTGCTGCTGTTCGACCTGGTCCTGGTGCTGCTGTTCCACCTTGTCCTGGAACTGCTGTTCCACCTGTTATTGCTTATCCTTTTTCCTGCTGCTTCTTCCTACTCAATTTTTTATTCCATCATCGTCTCTTCACCGTCATCATCTACTTCCTGTTATTCACCTCTCCTCCTTCGGCTCCTAATCCCCCTTTCCTGCCCTTCTTTTTCTTCTCATCCAACTACTACTCCTTTTTCCTCCCCTTCTATTTCCTCATCATTTTCCTACATTCCTCAAACCTTTACTTGTTTCATCTCTTTCCATCTTGTTTGCTCCCTCGCCTTTAACTTCCACTGGAAATTCGATTTTAAGCCGTCGTCTGTCCTAGTTTATGAGCTTTCATTTCTTTTCAGACATTATTTTTGTTATTACTATGAAAGAAAAAGTCCCTCTTCCTGTCAATACAAGGTCACTCTGTTGTCAATACAAGGTCACGCTGTTGTCAATACAAGGTCACTCTGTCAATACATGGTCACTTATCAATACAATGTCACCCTGTTGTCAATACAAGGTCACCCTGTTGTCAATACAAGGTTACAATGTTGTCAATACAAGGTTACACTGTTGTCAATGCAAGGTCACTCTGTTGTCCATACAAGCTTACCTAGTTGTCACTACAAGGTCACCCTGTTGTCAATACAAAGTCACGCTTTTCTCAGTACAAGGTCACTGCTGTCAATACAAGGTCACTGTTGTCAATACAAGGTTATCCAATTGTCAATACAAGGTCACCCAGTTGTCACTACAAGGTCACCCAGTTGTCACTACAAGGTCACCCAGTTGTCACTACAAGGTCACCCAGTTGTCACTACAAGGTCACCCTGTTATCAATACAAGGTCACCTTGTTGTCAATACTAGGTCACCCAGTTGTTACTACAAGGTCACCCAGTTGTCAATACCAGGTTAGCCAGTTGTTACTACAAGGTCACCTTGTTGTCAATACTAGGTCACCCAGTTGTCACTACAAGGTCACCCAGTTGTCAATACCAGGTTAGCCAGTTGTTAATACAAGATCACCCTGTTGTCAACACAAGGTCACCTACAAGGCCACTCTTTTGTCAATGTAAGGTCACCCTGCCAATACAAGATCACCCTGTTGTCAATACAAGGTTACTCAGTTGTCAATACAGGGTCACCCTGTTAATGCAAGGTTACTCATTTGTCAATACAAGGTCACCCTGTCGTCAATACAAGGTTACTGTTATCAACACTAGGTCATGCTGTCAATACAAAGCCACAGCGGTGCTAACACAAGGTCACAGTGTCAACACAAGGTCACACTTTATCATCAGGCCAGTGTTATCATCAGGTCACAGTGCTATCACCAGGTCGCAGTGTTGTCACCAGGTCACAGTGTTGTCATACATTGTATTCCAGACATTAATTATAATGAATGTACCAGCTGGATCAGCCAATGTGCAGTTTGACAACATTGACAATGCAAATTTAATAGCATCTAAAATACAAATGTGACAGCTGTGACTGCACAACTAACAGCATACTGAGTTATGATGATTAAATATGACGATGATGATGATAATGATTATAAAAACTATAAATATGCTATAAAATACACACACACACACACACACACACACATATATATATATATATATATATATATATATATATATATATATATATATATATATATATATATATATATATATATTATTGTAACCACGAACGAGTGGTATTGATCAATAACAACACCGCGACTAGCCAAGGACTCTAACCCATGATGTTTTGGGCCGCCTCATGGTGAGCCTGGTGGTCTTGTGGGTTAAAGCGTCAAGGGATTTTCGCTCACCTTGAGGTGGGCCAAAACATCATGGGTTCGAGTCCTTGGCTAGTCGCGGTGTTGTTACATATGTAAATACATATATAATGTCGTGCTGAATACGTAAAACTTGCGATTTTGGCTTAAACAGCAACGCTCATCTTGCCGAATAAGGCAAGCGAAAAGTTGTGTATGCAATAATTTCGTAAAAACATTCTAAACCTAACGCAAAAATTATATTTCATTGTGTTTGTTTATTATTAAATTAAATTTGTTGGATTAAGCTAAATTAAATGCCTTTGTTATAATAAGGTTAGGTTCTTTTGGTACAAAATTATTAATTTTTACACTAACATAAATGAAAAGATCTTTAAACGTATAAGAGAAAATTTTAGAACTTAATTTTAAATGAGCTCTTGCTTATATATATATATATATATATATATATATATATATATATATATATATATATATATATATATATATATATATATATATGCAAAACAACCACTCTGAAAGAGTTTTGCATATTCTGAAATCACCTGTTTACTGTGATCTTATTGCATATATATATATATATATATATATATATATATATATATATATATATATATATATATATATATATATATATATATATATATATGTGTGTGTGTGTGTGTGTGTGTGTGTGTGTGTGTGTGTGTGCGTGTGTACTACTCACCTAATTGTGGCTGCAGGGGTCGAGACACAGCTCCTGGCCCCGCCTCTTCACTGATCGCTACTAGGTCCTCTCTCTGCTTCCAGAGCTTTGTCATACCTCGTCTTAAAGCTATGTATGGTTCCTGCCTCCACTACATCACTTGTTAGGCTATTCCACTTCCTGACGACTTTATGACTGAAGAAATACTTCCTAACATCCCTATGACTCGTCTGAGTCTTCAGCTTCCAATTGTGACCCCTTTTTTCTGTGTCCCCTCTCTGGAACAACCTGTCTCTGTCTACCTTATCTATTCCACGTAGTATTTTGTATGTCGTTATCATGTCTCCCCTGACCTGCCTGCCTGTGTGTGTGTGTCTAGACATTTCGGTCATTTTGCGAGCCAACAAAAGTATCCCAGTATCCCATAAGCCCAGCCTCCTCTACTTCAATGCACAGAAAACTAATAGTATTAGAAAGTAGCATAAATTTGTAATGATAGATTAGACACATGTGCAACTCTTGGGTATCTTTATTGAGGAAACGTTTCGCCACACAGTGGCTTCATCAGTCCATACGTAGGAGAAACTTGAAGAACAGGAGGAGAATGAGGTAATCAGTCCCTCAACCTTGAGTCGATGTGTTCAGTCCATCAAGATTGATGGACTGAACACATCGACTCAAGGTTGAGGGACTGATTACCTCATTCTCCTCCTGTTCTTCAAGTTTCTCCTACGTATGGACTGATGAAGCCACTGTGTGGTGAAACGTTTCCTCAATAAAGATACCCAAGAGTTGCACATGTGTCTAATTTATCAACATGTCAGTTCTCTGAACCATTCATCTACAAATAAATTTGTAATGCAGATAAATATCAACATTAAACACTTAAGGTCATCAGGAGAAGTGTTCACTAGTTATCACATGGAAACTATATATCAATTAACTCAATCAAAATTATAAACTGCCACCTTGTGTACACAGCCCAGAAGCGATTACATCAACTTTGAAAGTTGAAAGGTAATCACAAAAAGTTTTTTTTAGATACCTCACAGAGGCCAATGTCCGAAAATAAAACATTTAAGTTTGAAGCCTCTCAAAAGATGAACTCTGAAGTTACCTGCGCTGAAGATCTGAAGCTGATCATCTGTGCCAGTCATAAAACATCACATGAAAATCAGTATATGAGTTTTCCCAGTTTCTTCCATGTAGAGATGAATAACATTCCTGGAGACATCAGCCTTAGTGGAAGACAAGCTAAAATATACCAACGCTTTGTCTGTAGCTGATCAAAAAATGCATACTCCAGTTATTGCACGAAACTCGATCTTCTAATAAATTTGCAAACTAAACTTACTCCAAAATCAAAGTCAAGCTTCCTTTGAGAAAAACACACCAGCACTTTAAGGTGCATTTTGCAGTCATCGCACAGATTTTAACAATTCTGAGTTTACTGTGTTAGTAAACTGGCAAATGTATCAGGAACAATTTTTTTCCCGTCCAAAAGAGATATTCAAATTATTTTTCCTTCTAGGTAGGATGCACAATAATTTAACGATGTTCTCGCAAGGCTTCCAAAAACCAGAAATAGTCTATATAAAATGGACCAAAGGGAACCTGGATCTGCAAATGGCTGTACGAATAAACATTTCCCATATTACAGTAAAAGGCGATGAAAATTTGAATTTAAGCAGAGAAATCCTGCTGAACTAACCTAATTTAATTATCTGGTGAGATGACTCTCATCCGGCAGCAAAGTGAAAAAATGAGCGACTGTATATTTCGAGACTGTCAAAACGCGTTTAACACTGTCCCTCGTAGGAGAATAACATACCAGGTAGAAAAAACAGGCTGGAGTGATTACGAGAACCAGGGGAAACATGATTACAACATTAAATATTCAGTGAGAGGCAAGGTTGATTGGGACACTGAGATGGGAGGAAGCAAAACGAGGGAACTAGAGATTGCTTTGAGCCAATGCAGTAAAGAATTCATTCAGCGTGAGGTAACTAAATAAATAGATTACATTAATAAGGGATGTGCTAAAGGAGAACTCAACTGATTCAAATGAAGAAATAACAGCCACAAGGTGTTACTCAAGACGCAAAGAGGCCAATAACTAGGGATAAACCCTTACAACACTTATTACAATTAAGTGAATACGCAAACAAATGAGGGTCAGTGCCAGAGGTAGAGAGGAAAGCAACACACACGGTGCTTTCAGACACTGAAACAAACAGTGAGGGAACAAGGGTTTTGATAGAACGTGACACATCAAAGTCGTCAAGACACGATTAAATGTCACTGAGGACCTGAAGAACTGTGTAAGCCACTCGCACTGCACAAATGAATTACCAGAACTCTGGAAGCCATGAAACTTAATACCAATATTTAAAACGGAAGGTAGACAAGAGGCCTTAAACTACAAACCAGTGTGTCTAACCAGCCTACTGGGCAAACTTGTCTAACATCTAGAAAGCAAAAAATTACAAAATTCATCACAGAACACTAACATGGTTTCTGGAATGCCTTACAAATCTTAAGAGCTATGTGACAGATTAACAGAGGTCAGGCAGAATAGAAAATGATAACTTCACTGTTTATACCAAGATTGTAAGTAGTCCCTTTAAACAGTGCCACATATAATTACTAAACAAACTGGAGAATAAACAAGAGAGTTGCAGTAAGGGTCAGCATTTTGTCCTATAATGTTTCTCTTGTAACTCACGACTTATCAATATGGGTATATTCATTTTGATATATGATAACTAAAGTGTAACAAATACTTATCAATGCTCAGTAATAACCCACGTGGAGACAGACACTCAGAAGACTGATCTGTATATTTCAATTTCCTTCTGGAATCCTTTTCAGCAGATAAATGAGTGAAAGGAGAACATGAGTATATAGGGATGGTTGCACCCTTCCCGTAGAGGGAACGTGTCCCTTCTACATACCACTCCCTTGTATGGGGTGAGGTGCAACCTTCCCTATATAGTCAGTCATGTTCTCCTTTCATTTATTTATCTGCTAAAGAGGATCCCAGAAGGGGATCAAAATATAGAGATCAATCAATCTTCCTGAGTTTCTGTCTCCATGTGGGTTATTACTGAACATTTTGATACATGTCAGAATGTATTTCTAAAACTCGTTCAAGGTACTTTTACCTTCAATATGAAACACCAGTGGTGAACCCTAATTCGGTCAGACACAAAATGAACCTCTGGTGCCTGAATTGGAGGAAGTCAACTGTGAAGAGAGAAACAGAGAACTAGATCCACTGTACTGTCTCTTGAGGAAGGAAGGACAATAGAAAACATTATCACGACATACACAAATACTTCATAAGTATAAAGAAGGTATAAATGATAAACACTTTACTAAACGATCTCGAGTAAGAGGAAACGGGCATATTCGAAATTATACTTTCAAAATGAGAAAAAATGGAATGATTTGTCTTTGAATTTAGTACAAGTCGGGGACTGCTTGGTCATTCATTCTCAGTAGTTTATACATTTCTTGATTTTTTTTTTATCTTAATAAGTATACATTTCCCCGCCACTCCGATAGTTTATGAAAATTTCTGTTTGTCTTGTTTTGCTGTATTTTTCTCTGGCTGCCATTATCACAAATTAAACTTTACAAGCTTCCCGTTCCTTTAGTCCCATTGGGATGCTTAATTTTTCACCAGTTTTTCACTTCATCCTCACCAGCTCCCGGAGCCACGTTCTCTCGACCTCCCTCTCACATAGAAACCTTCGTCATAAGAGCGCTGATTCTCTTAGTCTTCGCTTCTCCGGAATTATTCAAGAAAAGTATCTAAAGCTTGGTACATGGAAAGACAGGATGAATGATAGTGTTAGCCGACAAGTAGTGAATAAGATACTGTGTCCGCAGTGAAACCTTCATTACGACATTTCGTTAGGACTGGAGTTATCAAATACTTGATAAGGGAGGTAGAGCCCGCTACTATCTACGTTTCCCTCCCTGCTTACTACCTTTCATCTTCCTGACTTACGAAACTTCTCTCCTCAGTCACTAATCTCGTAAGTATTTCTTGGAAGTTATCCAAAGTTTTATTCAAATAACCCTGAAAAGTCCATTGACTGAATGGACACTATCTCTCTCTCTACCCTTAGTAACCCTTCTGTCTATGTCATCCACATTCGGTATCCATTTTACTGATATTCATTCTAAGAGCTCATTTAGGGAGCTTCCTCTGGCTACTTGCCCAAAAATATCACGTCTTTCTTATTTTGGAAACAAAAAACTGTATCGTCGATACAACTGACGTTCCCATTCGTCTGCGGATGGTCTTGCGTTCTTCTTTATTTGTATCCTTGTATTATTATCTTGTGTTCACCCTTGCATCTTCCTCGTATGCTCATCCCTAAGTATTGCTTCTCATTCCATTATTTCAGTTGGTTACTTCTTTAGTCCTTCACTTATCCTGGTTATTTCCTTCCTACTTTCCTCTGCCTATACTTATCCAAGTTTCTTCCTTCTTTCCTTTCTCCTGCAATTACCACAACTTCTTCCTCGTGCACCTTTTTTCCATCTTCCTCCTACACTTATCCCAGCTTCTTCCTTTTTATTCCAGCATCCTGCGTCTGAGCCTATCCCGTCTTTGTCACCAACATACAAATGTGTGTAGCTAATGGACTAGAAGCTGAAAGGACGAGCCAAACAATCGTCTCCTGTCGTCGATGTAATTTCCACAGAATTGTTCCATACCTCTTCCATCCCCTCTTTTTACCGTGGCACTCTCCCTCTCTCCTCACCAGAGATGTGACAGGTGCTCACCTCAGCTGTGTCACACCAGCATTTGTCTCGCCAGTGGTATGCCAAGTGGTCATCCCAGGTCTCTCACACCACTGTTTACCAAACGTGAGACTCAACTGTCCCATTATATTTAAAACGTTAATTTCTTCCTAGACCTATCTCACATACTTCTTAAAGATACGATTAAATAACAAAAAAGGCACAATACCGTGACTGGAACGTCACAGGCTACCAACTGCAACAAACTGAACTCCTTCACACGGCTCAGGAGCTTTAGCAGTAAATCTATTCTTACCCTCCCATGCCACATCATCTACGGACTCATTGAGAGGGTAAGAATAGATCTACAGCTCCTGGGCCTTGGGAAGGCGTTCAGTTGGTTGCATTTGGTAGCCCCTGACGGAATATAGTAAACATTTGTTGTGAAATCTTTCCTATTAGAGACCATGGGTAGCTGGATCAAGCCGTTAACGGCTTGATAAAGCCGTTATCAAGCCGTTAACGACTTGATAAAGCTCCTGAAGAGCGAAACGTTGCCGCAATAAAATGTCACATTAGTTGCACTTGTGTCCTTTTAACTATCATATTGTCGGTAATTCTACCATCATTATTACAATACTAGAAATGTTATTTAGTATGTACAGGTTACCAAAACTTTTATGTTTTTCTGCATTATTTCTCTTTGAATTATTATGAGCCAATACAGCCTCTGATTTAAATACCTTCTCATACTGCATGTACTCTATACGTCAATGTGTGCGCTCAACCAGTTCTCACAACTTGCGTGAAATGTGCGTGCAGATTTGAACACTTTCAGACTTGTCACACTTCCAGTTTTTTCTTAATCTGCTTATTTGTAGTTAAATATAGTTTTGTGGGCGTATGTATGTTAACTTTAAATCTGGATAAACTGGGGACGCGGTTGTAAGGTATTGTGCGGCTCTCTCACAGTTCTTGGCTAAAATGGTAACGAGGTTGCTAGGTATTGTATGGCTCTCACACAGTTCTTGGTTAAAATGGTAACGAGGTTGTTAGGTATTGTATGGCTCTCATACAGTTCTTGGCTCAACTGGTCACACGGTTATCAGATATTGTGTCGTACTCTCACAGTTCTTGCACTGATTAAAAAGTGAGTTTTCATTTGTTGGTATGTACACCGGGAGCTGCATTAGTTAGCATATGTCAAAGACACTTGTCGATAGACACCTGGCCTATTTGCTTCGTGTATCTGTGTGTGGTTTTGAGTGTGCTCTCCATTCTTTGGATTAAATCTTTTACCACCCAGTGTGTTTAGCGCTCCTACTCCTACTTTCACAGATCTGGAGGAAATGTTTGGTTTTTATATTTTTTTCAACGTTGATAATGGCTTGCGCAGTGTTAAGATATGCCTCCCCGACCAACACATGATACTTCACATGAGGAGAAAATCAAAGTGTACTTCTTGTGGTTCGTGGTGGATGGCCTGAGCAAGATGTCTCTAACACTAATATTTATTGTGACTTTCATAGCAAACTGCTTATCGCTGGACGCTCACGATAATGACAAGGACACTGAAAGAACAATAAATTTATACCACTGTATGCAACTACCTAGCTGGCTTGGGTGTATGCTTCTCACCTTTTATAGCTCCCAGAGAGAAGAATCTGAAGTCCAAAAATAAGAAGAGCATTATCTAGTGTACATAAATTTGAACTAGAATATGCACATCACCTAATTATTTTACAGATATCAATTTAATTAATAAAATTGGCAGATAACTTACACAACCTAACATCAACAGAATGTTTCCTTTGAAGAAATCACATCGGCACTAAAAATTTAAAGTTGAGAAAAAGATGTATTTTCCAGTTACTTCAGAGAGTACAGCAAAATCTGTGCTTACACAGCCTAAACCAATGAAACGCTGTATCCATTTCTTACGATGCATCAATCACTGAAGATTGATGCCGTCTATAACTGTGATATTATGAGAGAAGAGCGCTAAACACGTAGGGTCTTATAGGTCATGTTGAATAAGAGGCATTCAACTTCGATTCAAGCAAAGAAAAGATAAGTCCAGTTCCTTGGATCAAGAGCCCTCTCACCAACCTCAAGGCAAATACAATAATGAAATATAATACTACACCATTAAAAGAGGCATAATGGCATCTACATGCCCCATTAAATACATCAACCTTCTAAGCAGGATACAAGAGAACGAAAATTTTGGAGCCTATCAGAACAGCCTGTCTCAACCTATCACACTAACAATATTTGGGACCTGCCTATGTACCATTGTGCATAAGGAGTCCAGCCATGAATCTTCCTCAAGATACACTACACAAGCGCTAAAAATTTCAAGTCGATCGAATAAAGCGTTTTCAAGTAATAAATGAAAATTTGAGACTAAAGAAAATGTTACGAAAAATAGAAAAGTCTTCCCTCGTTAAATTTAAACATTATAAAACCATACATTATTATTTTCAAATTTACTTTTCTCATTTACATTCTCTTCAATATTCTCCACAATTCTGTAAGAAAATATTTTGATTTTGATTACATATTTTAAAAAATTCAATTTGACAAAACTGGCAAAAAAAAAAATGATAAATTGGAACACACACGCAGGCGAAAATTAATACAAAAATACTTCCAATTAAAACAAATCAGCATTTAGGGTTTGAAACCGATTAGAAGAGGCATTCTCTAGTTATCATACGGGAAACACTTTACTTAATAAAACAGGCAAATTGAAATTTACACATCTCAAACGTGCCAAGCTGTGTTTTAATAAAGCCCAGAAATGATAAAAGTTTGAAGCCGCCTAGAATGCTTCCTCCATCAACGATTCCAATTTTTTTTAGCTATTTCAGTAAAAACTGATATTTACACCTATTCGGACTAAACTTATAAGTTATCAAACTTATAATATTCTCCGTCAGTAATATTTTGAAGTCAATCAGACGACTATTTATTCAATAAAACTGACAAATTAAGACCAATGCCACCCAATAGCAGCACGATCCTTGTGCTCAGGAAACCAAACCGGTGGTGAAAATTTGAAGCCGATCAAATAAATCATTCTACAGTTATGGCACACATTCCAACAATTCCTACTGTTTATGCTATTTCACTGCATCAACAAATCTGCCTGCACGCAAACCAAACTTAGTGATGAATCAGCCTTAAAATATAGATGCCGTTCAGAAGAGGTAAACTGAAAATTCTATTACTTGATTAACCGGAAAGAAAAATTTCACACTATTTTTACACTAAAAATGGTCAAATCTAGGCCTACACTCTATGTCGTCATCGAATTTCTGAAGTTCCGTCACTGAGGATTTTGGACGTCATCCGAGCCATTCCAGGATGCTGGGAACAGGTTCAACAACTTTGGTCATAGAGCACCTGAACATGCCAAGTGTTCCCAGAATCTGGTCCTCGTTACCATAGGAAATTGTTGAAAACCTGAAGCTCATTGGACGATGCGTTCTCGAGTTCTGGGCAAAATAAAAATGAAAAGCTGGAGGAAATAAATAAAGAAAAATCAGGCAACCCTCTAAAAGGTTTCCTTTCGGGGATACCTAATTAAGATATTTAGTGTCTTCATTATTTTCACGATTACTTTTTCTGTCAGTTGTAGTGACGATGCTTGCAGAACTTTCACATTCATTAGGGAGTATTTATTAATGTAACTCTAGCAGAAGATACTAAACAAGACCTTAATCTTATTTTTGAATTGATAATCCACAAAGCATGACCTAAATATTAATTTATAAATAGGATATAAATGATAGCAAGTGCAATCGAACGTAGACTTCATGTGATTCATATTATCCTATCATGTTATCACACCAGACTACAGAATATTATGGAACAAAGAAAGACGCCACGTGCGTTATCTCTCAGAGATATTAATCACTATTTTAAAGATTAAAGTTACATTGATTATATTGATCTTTATGTGATAGTGATAGTGATAGTGACCGGCACTAAAATTATGTGCATGATTGTGTATGTATTTATGTAGCTATGATAACAGTACTGAGTAACTGAAGAAAATGTAATGAACATTTATCAGTGGTCCATGTGAGTTATTATTCAGCAGAACAGTATTGTTAAGGGAGACACTGGCCTATCTCGGTGTGCCTGCTGAGCAGGTGAGGAAGCAGCAGCAGCAGCAGCAGCAGAGGCAATAACTGGCCACTCTCACAGGCACGAGGGACCTGATCCTGTTACCTCTTACCTGGCCCCTTACCTCCCTCTCCCTCCTTCTTTCCATCTACTAAACTCCCTACCTCCTCCCCCAACTGACCTCCCTCTCCCAACTTTCTCCCCTCTACTGATCTCCCTACCCCCCTTTCCTTCCCTCCCTCCTTCCTCCCCTTTACTGACCTTCCTACCTCTTCTCCCTCTCCTTTACCGATCTCCTTATCTCCTCTCCCTCATCACCCCTTCCATCTATTAATTTTCCTGCCTCATGTCCCTCCCTCGCTCTCATCACCTCTTCCCCTCTACTAATTTCCTACCCTTTCATCACCCGCTCCCCTCTAACCTCTTTACCTCCCTATCCCTCTTCTCTATTAACCTCCCCTCCTTCCTCTTCACCCCTCCCCTCTAATCTTCCTACCTTCTCTCTCTCCTCATCACCCACTCCCCTCTACTAACCTCTCGTTTACTGTTTGTCTTCAACCCTCTCTCGTCTAATCTCCCCTACCTCTTCCCCACTCTTCTTCCCTCTACTAACCTCTGCCTCCAGCACCGCCACCTCTTCATCCCTCATGTCATCCTCCCTGATTCCTAATTCTAGTCTTCGCTTCCTAATTCCTGTCATTACCCACCTTCCTAAATTTCACGCTTCTTGCTTATCCTTTCTACTTGTCAAGCTTTATCCATCCCACCTCCTAAACTCTCTTCTTTAGAATTCCTTGTTTTCCCTAATCCTATCCCCAATCCTTTCTGCAGCACCACTTTTTGTCTCACTCTCTCTCTCTCTCCTGCCTTTCTGTCCTCGACTCATACTCTAAGATAATACAATAATTATTAATCTAGGTAAAGGTAGAAACTTCCCAGCAGATAGCTCCGGTGTGGACTACGAAGTCTTCAGCTGTGTGTCTTTCCCATGTACTCTCTCCCTCTCTCTCTCTCTATCTCTCTCTCTTCATCCTCCTCCATCACAGGGAAGCAATTCCTCTTCGCACTATCTAGTTCACATGACTGGCCATCTCTCCACAACATAACATACAGTTACGAACGTACCAAACATATTTCACGTTATTTTTTTCTTAACCTGAGAGAAATGGCGATACGTGACTATCCAGGATATCTTATTACCCTATTGGGACGTTGTTGGATAGCACGATTGGGTGGTGATCCCTACCTGCCTCCATCCCTGCCTTCCATCCAACCCTGCCTCCCTCCCTGCCTTCCATCCAACCCTCCCTCCATCTCTGCCTTCCATCCAACCTTCCCTCCATCCCTGCCGTCCATCCAACCCTGCCTCCATTCCTGCCTTCCATCCAACCCTGCCTCCTGCCCTCCCTCCATCAATGCCTTCCATCCAACACTACCTCCATCCCTGCCTTCCATCCAACCCTGCCCTCCCTCCGTCCCTCCCTGCTTGCTGTCCTCCCTCCATCCCTGCATCCTGCTCTCCATACCTCTTACCTCTCCCTGGATTCTGCCCTCCCAATCTCTTGCCCTCGTACCATCCCTGCCTCCTTCCCTCCCTACGTCTTGCCCTCCCTCCATCATTGCCTCCTGCACTATCTCCATCCCTGCTTCCTGCTCTCCCTACCTCTTACCCTCCCTCCATACCTACTTCATGCCCTCCCTCCATCCCTACCTCTTGCCCTCAATCCTTCCCTACCTCTTGCCCTCCCTCTATCCTAGCCTCCTGCCCTCCCTCCATCCCTACCTCTTGTCCTCAATTCTCTCCTACCTCTTGCCCTCCCTCCATTCTTGCCTCCTGCCCTCCCTACCTCTTGCCCTCCCTCCACCCCTGTCTCCTTCCCTTCCTACGTCTTGCCCTCCCTCAACAGAGTTAAATCGGAGGCTGCCATAGTGAAGAGCTCTGTTCCACAAGGCACAGTACTCCCCCCATCTTATTCCTTATCCTCATATCAGACATAAACAGAGATATACACCACAGCACCGTATCATCCTTTGCGGATGATACTAGGATCTGCATGAGGCTGTCATCTGCTGAGGACGCGGTTAACCTCCAAGAAGATATAAACAAAGTTTTCCAGTGGGCAACGGTAAACAATATGATGTTCAATGAGGATAAATTCCAACTACTCCGTTATGGAAAACTGGAGGAGATAATAACTAGAACAGAGTATACTACTGACTCCGGCCATACAATAGAGCGGAAAAATAATGTAAGGGACCTGGGAGTAGTAATGTCTGAGGATCTCACTTTCAAGGATCACAACAGTGCCACGATCGCACGTGCAAAGAAAATGATAGGATGGATAATGAGAACTTTCAAAACGAGAGATGCCAAGCCCATGATGATCCTTTTCAAATCACTTGTTCTCTCTAGGCTGGAATACTGCTGTACATTAACATCTCCATACAAAGCAGGTGAAATCGCAGATCTAGAGAGTGTACAGAGATCCTTTACTGCACGTATAAGTTCTGTCAAGCACCTTAACTACTGGGAACGCTTGGAAGCACTTGACTTGTACTCGTTGGAACGCAGGAGGGAGAGATATATCATAATCTACACTTGGAAAATCTTGGAAGGAATGGTCCCAAATCTGCACACAGAAATCACTCCCTACGAAAGTAAAAGACTGGGCAGGCGATGCAAAATGCCGCCAATAAAAAGTAGGGGCGTTATTGGTACACTAAGAGAAAACACCATAAGTGTCCGGGGCCCAAAACTGTTCAACAGCCTCCCATCAAGCATTAGGGGAATTGCCAATAAACCCCTGGCTGCCTTCAAGAGAGAGCTGGACAGATACCTAAAGTTAGTGCCGGATCAGCCGGGCTGTGGCTCGTACGTCGGACTGCGTGCGGCCAGCAGTAACAGCCTAGTTGATCAGGCCCTGATCCATCGGGAGGCCTGGTCATGGACCGGGCCGCGGGGGCGTTGATCCCCGGAATAACCTCCAGATAACCTCCATCATTGCCTCCTGCACTCTCTCCATCCCTGCTTCCTGCTCTCCCTACCTTTTGCCCTCCCTCCATCCCTACCTCTTGCCCTCCCTCCATTCCTGCCTCCAGGTCCCCCTACCTATTGCCCTCCCACCACCGCTGCCTTCTGTCCTCCCTTCATCCCTGCCCTTCCACCATCGCTGCCTTCTGTCCTCCCTTCATCCCTGCCCTCCCACCATCGCTGCCTTCTGTCCTCCCTTCATCCCTGCCCTCCCACCATCGCTGCCTTCTGTCCTCCCTTCATCCCTGCCCTCCTACCATCGCTGCCTACTGTCCTCCCTTCATCCCTGCCCTCCCACCATCGCTGCCTACTGTCCTCCCTTCATCCCTGCCCTCCCACTATCGCTGCCTACTGTCCTCCCGTCATCACTGCCCTCCCACCATCGCTGCCTACTGTCCTCCCTTCATCCCTGCCCTCCCACCATCGCTGCCTACTGTCCTCCCTTCATCCCTGCCCTCCCACCATCGCTGCCTTCTGTCCTCCCTTCATCCCTGCCCTCCCACCATCGCTGCCTACTGTCCTCCCTTCATCCCTGCCCTCCCACCATCGCTGCCTTGTCCTTCCTTCATCCCTGCCCTCCCACCATCGCTGCCTACTGTCCTCCCTTCATCCCTGCCCTCCCACCATCGCTGCCTACTGTCCTCCCTTCATCCCTGCCCTCCCACCATCGCTGCCTACTGTCCTCCCTTCATCCCTGCCCTCCCACCATCGCTGCCTACTGTCCTCCCTTCATCCCTGCCCTCCCACCATCGCTGCCTACTGTCCTCCCTTCATCCCTGCCCTCCCACCATCGCTGCCTACTGTCCTCCCTTCATCCATGCCCTCCCACCATCGCTGCCTTCTGTCCTTCCTTCATCCCTGCCCTCCCACCATCGCTGCCTACTGTCCTCCCTTCATCCCTGCCCTCCCACCATCGCTGCCTACTGTCCTCCCTTCATCCCTGCCCTCCCACCATCGCTGCCTACTGTCCTCCCTTCATTCCTACCCTCCCACCATCGCTGCCTTCTGTCCTTCCTTCATCCCTGCCCTCCCACCATCGCTGCCTTCTGTCCTCCCTTCATCCCTGCCCTCCCACCATCGCTGCCTACTGTCCTCCCTTCATCCCTGCCCTCCCACCATCGCTGCCTTCTGTCCTTCCTTCATCCCTGCCCTCCCACCATCGCTGCCTTCTGTCCTCCCTTCATCCCTGCCCTCCCACCATCGCTGCCTACTGTCCTCCCTTCATCCCTGCCCTCCCACCATCGCTGCCTACTGTCCTCCCTTCATCCCTGCCCTCCCACCATCGCTGCCTACTGTCCTCCCTTCATCCCTGCCCTCCCACCATCGCTGCCTACTGTCCTCCCTTCATCCCTGCCCTCCCACCATCGCTGCCTACTGTCCTCCCTTCATCCCTGCCCTCCCACCATCGCTGCCTTCTGTCCTTCCTTCATCCCTGCCCTCCCACCATCGCTGCCTACTGTCCTTCCTTCATCCCTGCCCTCCCACCATCGCTGCCTACTGTCCTCCCTTCATCCCTGCCCTCCCACCATCGCTGCCTACTGTCCTCCCTTCATTCCTACCCTCCCACCATCGCTGCCTTCTGTCCTTCCTTCATCCCTGCCCTCCCACCATCGCAGCCTACTGTCCTCCCTTCATCCCTGCCCTCCCACCATCGCTGCCTACTGTCCTTCCTTCATCCCTACCCTCCCACCATCGCTGCCTACTGTCCTCCCTTCCTCCCTGCCCTCCCACCATCGCTGCCTGTCCTCCCTTCATCCCTGCCCTCCTCCCTCACACTATATTCATGTTGGATACAGGTTAAAATCGGAAGCATCTGTGTTTATTACAGCTTAATTTAAGTTTTATATAATGTCGTTCCGAATAGCTTAGACTTGCGATTCTGGCTTAAATAGCAACGCTTTTCTTGCCGAATAAGGCAAGCGAAAATTTTTGTGTGCAATAATTTCGCAAAAATCTTTCCGAACCTAACGAAAACAATATATTTTCTTGTGTTTATTATTAAATTATTGTAAACTTATCTAAAATATATTTAGTAATATTAGGCTAAATTAAATTGTGCTTGTTATAATAAGGTTAGGAAAGTTTTCTTAGGTTCTTTTGGTAAAACATAATTAATTTTTACATTAACATAACTGGAAGAAACATATCTTCAAACCTATAAGAGAAAATTTTAGAAAGGACTTGTAAACAGGGAAATTTTTGAAATCTAAAATCTAAGATTGTCCCGCAAGGCTTTACCTTATGTGAAAATAACACTACTACTACAACTACTACTACTACTAATAATAATAATAATAATAATAATAATAATAATAATAATGACAATACCGTGGCCGGAACAATTCATGAATAATCATCACATAGGAGAGGAAAATTATAATGTTTCGGTCAGTCCTGGACAGAAACGTTGTCATAAGATTCCTCTCTTAAGTGCGGGTTATTTGTGAATAATAATAATAATGTCGATTTTATTAAGATTTTTATTTTATTTAATGAAAATTATACATCAGTTATTTATCAATAGATGTGACACTTGTGACATGCCAGTAACAACCTGTGTGATACACCTGTAACAACCTGTGTGATACACCTGTAACAACCTGTGTGATACACCTGTAACAACCTGTGTGATACACCTGTAACAACCTGCGTGATACACCTGTAACAACCTGCGTGATACACCTGTAACAACCTGCGTGATACACCTGTAACAACCTGTGTGATACACCTGTAACAACCTGCGTGATACACCTGTAACAACCTGTGTGATACACCTGTAACAACCTGTGTGATACACCTGTAACAACCTGTGTGATACACCTGTAACAACCTGCGTGATACACCTGTAACAACCTGTGTGATACACCTGTAACAACCTGTGTGATACACCTGTAATAATCTGTGTGATACACCTGTAATAACTTGAATGATACACCTGCAATAGCCTGTGATACACTTGTAACAACCTGCGTGATACACCTGTAACAACCTGTGTGATACACCTGTAACCTGTGTGATACACCTGTAACAACCTGTGTGATACACCTGTAACAACCTGCGTGATACACCTGTAACAACCTGTGTGATACACCTGTAACAACCTGTGTGAAACACCTGTAACAACCTGCGTGATACACCTGTAACAACCTGTGTGATACACCTGTAACAACCTGTGTGATACACCTGTAACAACCTGTGTGATACACCTGTAACAACCTGTGTGATACACCTGTAACAACCTGTGTGATACACCTGTAACAACCTGTGTGATACACCTGTAACAACCTGCGTGATACACCTGTAACAACCTGTGTGATACACCTGTAACAACCTGTATGATACACCTGTAACAACCTGTAATAACCTGTGTGATACATCTGTAATAACCTGTGTGATACACCTGCAATAACCTGTGTGATACACCTGCAATAACTTATGTGGTACACTTGTAACAACCTGTGTGATACACCTGTAACAACCTGTATGATACACCTGTAACAACCTGTAATAACCTGTGTGATACACCTGTAATAACCTGTGTGATACACCTGTATACACCCAGGTCTACATCCACGTCTACATGCAGGTCTACATACAGGTCTACACCCAGGTCTACATCCACGTCTACATGCAGGTCTACATACATGTCTACACCCAGGTCTACACCGAGGTTTACATAGGTCTACATACAGGTCTACACCGAGATTTACATAGGTCTACACCCAGGTCTACGTACAGGTCTACTCCCAGGTCTACATACAGGTCTACGCTCAGGTTTACATGCAGGTCAACACCCAGGTCTACATACAGGACTACACTCAGGTTTACATGCAGGTCAACACTCAGGTCTACACCCAAGTCTATTGGATTAGGAATCTATTGCCATACTTCGTCTGCTTTACGATTACTGAACGGAGTTATCTCCTTCCTTGTGATGAATAACCCACAATGGTTTAGAGCTTCGTAGTTATAATAATGCTTAAACTTGTGCTTCCCTCTTAAAGACTGATACATTTCTCGCATCTGTTGGCAGAAAGTAGGTGTTCAGTCCCTCTCCCTTGATAGACAGTGCTCGGTCCTTCAGCCTTGATAGAAGGTGCTCAGTCCCTCATCTATGATGGAAGGTGCTCAATCTCGCAGCCTTGATTAATAATCTATGAAGGCTGATCAACTGAACACCTCAAAGTCACCTTCTCACTTCAAAAAGATGAAAAGTTATAGAGTTGGGATGTTGAGAGAGTGCGCTGCAGCTGTGCTTACAACACTCCTGCTTCTCGTGCAAGATTACTCTCCACCTCCCTCTGTATCTCTCACTCCAGTAAGTTACTTCTTATGTTTAGTGTGCAGTTTAGGTCCCCTGAAAGTTGAGCAGGGATTAAATTTAGCTACCTTCAATTTGTTCATTAAAGAACCACGAAGAGTAGAATTCACATGCTAATACAATTACCCTGGAGGAAGTGTTACCTCAGGCTGATCAGGTTAACAGGTTCGTAGACAATAACTTACCAGGGAGGTACAACTGTTTACACCAGTGTGTAACGGAAGGCTGTTAAAAATATTGCACCTTTTATCTTTTTATATCATATTTAAAATGGCAGATATCACAAACGTCTACTTACACTCAGTACAAATTATCTTTCCTATCCTTTCCAACTGAGGTCTGGTCTGATCCTAGGTCCCTTTAATAGATATCAGAGGTATAACATACGTAAGAGATAACAAATATCAGAGTTGCATCAGATATACTGTGAGTTCTCGGAAGCAACAAGACCCGTGCAGGGTTATTGCAGACTACAGAACATGCAATCTATTAAATGACGAACTGGTTAAATAAAGAACTAAACTATAAACGTTGTAACTGTTGTTACAGGGATCCGGGATAGGCAGCCGACAAGGCGGGTAAGGTTGAGCGAGGCTGGAAAAAAACTCCCTTTCAGCACTAATGGGATTAGTGGGATAACAGGGAGGGAGTTAATGAGGGAGGTGGAAGGGCGAGAGAGGAAGGAGAGATCGTTAGAGAAAAAAGGAGAAGACGGTAGAAGAGGAATAGAAGAGTGAGCGGAAGAGAGTAAGACAGGGACTGTCCTTAGGTATTATTATTATTATTATTATTATTATTAGTTTGTACTATTATTATTAGTTTTTTGTACTATTATTATTATTAGTTTGCTGCATTATTATTATTATTATTATTATTAGTAGTAGTAGTAGTAGTAGTAGTAGTATTAGTAGCAGTAGTATGGAGAGGCGCCAAAATAGTAGAGATCATAGAGAGTCTGGGGGAATGGGAGGTAATCAAGTTAGATCCGAGGAAGATTACTTATAATTCCTTAGATCAAGAATCCTTCACTAACGTAAATTTTTTTTCCCCCTTTTCCTTGAAAAAGAGAGGAGGAAAAAGGTCCCGGACTTGCCATGAAAATTCCGCTGATAACAGCTAACCTAAGATAATGATCTAAGTGATTCCGATTTTTGCGCATTACGTGTCTAGCTGTTTTTTAAATGACCATATTGTATACATAATTACAGCTTCAATACACTGTTTCAGTCCTAAAAAATAAACTAACCACATTTGTGTTTCACATTTTTCCACGAAATTTTATTCCATTGTTTAGGGTCATTATATACCTTTGATGAGTTCCGAGAGTTTCTCTACTCCCGGAGACCGGCCAAGGACCAGGCTCGTCTGGTGCTTACCTGGTCAACTAGGCTGGTGCTGTTCAGTTTCCTCTTGAAGACCCTTTCTTAGACATCAGAGGTATAACATGTGAAATTTATTATCTTTAACGACAGACATATGATCTTGTTTTCTAATTCATGCGAGAGAGAGAGAGAGAGAGAGAGAGAGTGAGAGAGAGAGAGGAAAGAGGAGAGAGAGACAGAGAATGTATGCAACAACTTTGGGAGGGAAGAAGGATGGAAGGAAGAGTGGAGAAATATAGGGGATAGGAGGTAGACAAGAAGGTAGAGAAGGAGTGATGAAGGGAAACAGGAAGTAGAGACGAGAGAGAGAGAGAGAGAGAGAGAGAGAGAGAGAGAGATACACGTCAAGGTGTCTATGTCATCTGAGGGAAGGAAGTGCAAAAGAAGAGACAGAGATCACTGGTTCTTCCAAACAGGCTAATGTTGTGTTTCAGGAAATGCTGTGAGAGTAATGTTGGTAGGACATTAGTTGAGGAAACCCGCCAGCGTGTTGGCAAACTTTCCACCACCGAGGAGAATAGCTTCCAACTTTTTAACGAACTGTCTGAAAGCTTTTCAGATAAAAAATGAATTCATATATCAAATCTACTTAGTTACTAATTGCTTCCAAGAAGTTATGAACAGCCTTTAAGCGAATCCTAAACTTGTCTTAATTGTAGAGGTGAGCTGCGGATGAGCCTACAAGCTTAATTATTAAGCTTCCAAGAGACATTAAAATATCTGTTTACCTGGTAATCTTGTATGTTTCCCAACGTAAATGTTGATGTTCATGTCCCCCACTCCGTGACAGGCTTTTGTTTTTCCGTCTACCGCAAACCACTGCACAGTGACATGTACATTAACTACTTTTTTTATGCTCCTGCTGCCAAGAAAGTGTTCTTGCTTCCCTCATTCTTCATGCCCTACGCATACGTGATCCTCAATTTCTTGACTCAGAAATTTCCACTCATCGTAGCTCGTTCTCTAGCCTTGACTGTTCTTCCGATTTCATAACCTCTGCCTCTCTCATGCTAAAAGAATTATCTTCTCCCCTAAAACACTTCTCTCGGGAAATCTCCTGGTCTTTGCTTTCCCTATATATCCTGTTTTCAAAATCTTAACAATACCTTCCGTAAATTAGATATCAAGCATGCTTCTCGTCGGACTAATACCCTTCGTACAAATCTTGTTCATATTTCTCCTGTCCCTGATGCATCCGGTGTCTACTTCATTGACTGCTCTTCGTGTCCTTTCCAATACTTTGTTGAAACTAACCACTGTCTTTGTGACAGGCATAAAGAGCGCAAAAGATGAGTTTGCCTTGCTGACATTAACAATGTTCTTTTCTATCATGTTAGAGATCACAGCCATATTATTAACCAGACCTCTGATATAACTATCTACCCATCAAAGACACCGTTTTGTTGAAGCAGCTCTTATATACAACTTTCTTACCATGAATCTTAGTTGTAGTCTTGGTCTGTGGATACCTGTCTTTCCTATCATGTTGTCAAATGCTCTAACTCTCACAACACCCGTGTTCTGACCTAATCTTAGCTGCCTCCCCTCCTTCCTTTTCATTTGTCTTCTGTGTTTTCTTAACCTATCCTGGCTTTTGCCTTGGTGGGTTTTGTCCTGTAAGAGTTTCGCCCTACACCCGAGGGGCAGTTGCACCCGTACAGTGCTCCTCTCTTCTTTTGTTTTTCTACACTACTACATCTACCACTATTAATAATTATTTCACTACTACTACTACCACCTGTTTTACCCTGATCAGGTAATGTTGAATGTCCCCCAAATAACTGTATGTTGTAATGTTGCATGAGTCTCACCAAAAATATATTTATGATCTACTGCATGTGTCATTATTATTTTAGTGTATCCCCGAAGGTGGGCCTCTAAAATGGTTGCCTAAATTGTTTTCGTCCTCCTAAAGAACACAAAATCAAAAGTTTTTCTTATTAGTTTGTAGAAAATTTGAAATAGAATACAACTGCAAAAAGAAGAATGAGAAATACTGAACAAAACATTTTTCCGCATTATTAAATCTCGAGTTTAGTGAACCCTTAAATACTGTACGACGTGATGCCAGAACCGTCCCATTGTAAGCTACAGTATTCTCATACCATCTAACTTCCTCTTAAGACTTTCATTTAAAACTTCTGAATGTATTTTCCGATCGGCGTCAGTTTTTTATCCCAGTGTATATGTATTTTAGGATGTTTTTCTCTTTGCAAGATTTTAATTAGATATAGGCTGTATGTGTCCTAACTTACCATGTCTATTGAAGAAAATTTTATATTAGTTTCCATATGATGACTTTTGAATGCCTCTTCTTATTTCCTTCAAATCTTCAACAATAATATTTAACCGCGTCGTTCAAGCACAGGGGTACAGAACTTTGCAATACGGGGATACGTTTCTCGGATCGAGCAGTGAAAGAAACGCATCTAATTATCATTATTATTATTCACAGACGGTGCAACAAAAATTAGTATCCTCCAGTTCAGAAGAGTAGCTTTCTTTGATAAATTTTGTGGATTATTGGAACAAGGATTCTAAAAGCCAGTCATTAGCCCGTGTGATAACTGTGTATTTATTCTGTGAAATCTGTCTATTCTGTGAGATATGTTTATTTTGTGAAATATATTTGTCTATTCTGAGATATGAGTTTTGAGACATGCATGAGTATTATGAGATCTGTTCATTTTTTTTTTGAGTTATATCTGTCTATACTCTGAAATCTATTAAGAGAGATATGTCTCTTCCATGAGAATTGTTTGTTTATTCTGTGATATCACCCTGTTTATTCTTTCAAATGTCTCTCTACCCTGTAAGATTTATCTGTCTACAGTGTGAAATCTGTCTGCTCTGCCATAACTATATGTCAACTGTGAAAGAGATGTCTATCTACTCTGTAAGAACTATTTTTCACGGTTTAAAAGCTTGACAGAGGCAGGTCCGTTAAAGACTTGTCGGGGACCCCAACGTCGAAATTAATTTAGGATACGTAATTAGACGATTTAAAAGATATTTTAACCTTACCTGATTTGCATTCATAATGGTAATTAACATTTTGCGAAGTTTGATAATTAATGATTATGATAACCACATTTGCCAAACGCATTGATTATTATTTTCGTTATGTATTTTTTTCTTTTGCATCTGTTGTCTGCGTGCATAGATCCTACCTCTACCACAGGATGATTTAGATTTTAGAACATTCTGATCACTGTGACACCCGTATAAGTCCCATGTGCTTTTATCTTCGAAATGTTCTTTCTTATACCTCTTTCGCGCCACTCAATGCCTGTTCCAGTCCACCCTATCAATTCTACCCCGATCTTTCTGCTCTCTATCATAGGTTAAGCTCCTTTAGATTCTCCTTGTAGGTCGTACCTCGTAGCTCTTGGAAGAGCCTCGTTGTAAACCTTAACACTTACTCCAGTTTCTTAACATACCTAGACAAGGTGTGGGTTACAGGGTGGTGCTGCGTACTCCAATATGGGTCTGACTTGTATCATATGGAATGATTAGATTTTTTTTTTAAATTTCTAAAACGCTAATATAAGATCTGCCAAACGTGCATATGATGCAGAGATTATTGGGGAAATGTGCTCGGTACTATGTTCTCCTAGTGGTCTTCCTGGAGTGGTGTTTGCAGTTTTCTTTGCCCTTCGCAAATTTTCAAGCCCTTGCACTTGCTGGGGTTGAATTCTAATAACTGCTTGTCAGACCAATACTCATCAAATCGACTCGAAGTTTAAAGCCTCTGTTCTTTTCTGTTTTTTGTTATATTCTTATTAGTTTCACTCTCTGTAAACAGGGATAACTGACTAGTTGTTTGACTTGGTGTTTACGTACAACAGAAAAAATACTGATCCCAGTACTGATCCTTGTGGAACCCAGCTTGATACGCTCATCCATTCCGATGCTTCTTCCCAAACAATCATACTTAGTTTCCTTCCTGTTGGGTATTTTTTGATCCATTGTAGTTCCTTCCCTGTTATTCCTTCTTGCTCCTCCAGCTTTTATCCCATTCTCTTATGCAGCACTGTCAAATGCATTTTTATAACCCAAGAAAAAGCAGTCTACCCATACCTCTCTCTCTCTTGTCTCGCTTCTGTTGCCTGCCACAAAACATAAACAGGTTTACGAGACAGCATTTACAGTTTCCAAAACCATGCTGGTTTTTGTTAATGAAATCGCTCATTTCAGGTGCTCCAGTATTCTTTTGATTATCTTCTCCTTTGCCTTTCATAGTATGCATGTCAAAGACCCTGGCCTGCAGTTTAATGCTACCTGTCTGTCCCCATACCTAAATAATGTGACAACATTTGCGGTTTTCTATATCTGCAGTTGAAGTTGCCCTGTATCAACTGACTTAAAAGAATTTGCAAGCGGTTCACACATTGCTTCTGCATCCTAAAACCTCATGGAGAATATCTGGTTGTACTGGCTTCGAGGTCTCTAGCTTTTCCCTCTTGTGAATATTGTGCTCAGTGACCCTTGGTGCACTCTTTCACTCTGGCACTATCTCTGTTTTCCTCCCCCCCCTTTCCGAAAATGGCTCCTTGAAGTGATTGTTCAGCTCCTCGCAGACTTCCTGGTCATTTCTTGTGAGTTCTTGTCCATTATTTCATTATTACCAGGTCTAATATTGTCTTGCTTTTTATTTACCTCTAAAGAAAATTCAATTCAAATTTGACTTTCAATGCTGCCAGTCTCCAATTATTGTTCAGCATTTTTTTTTCTCTCTCTCTCATGTGAATTCATATCTGGCTAATCAGCTTGCATCTCTGGTTTCTAGTATTCTTTGCTTCCTACATTTTTTGCCTTTCTGAACCTCTGGTTGAAACATGGCTCTCTCTTTTCTTATCATTACTATTTCTACTTCTAGGTATGAGTCTTTACTCTACATCCCAGCCCTTTCCAGCTAAATACTCCACATCTTATTTATTGGTTTCTTTCCGGTTTCGTTTCCTAATGTAACACAATCAACATTTTTTTTTTAAATCTTATAGTTTTCTCTTGTGAAGTCTGTTTTTTTTTCCTTTCCTTCCTCTACCACGTTTTACTCCATGATTATTTACGTAAGGTATTCGAAACGTGCAACTGTATGGTCAGGATCACTCTGGGATCTCGTCATATTCCATCTGATACACCTAGAGTGAATACTGGGTCCAGTGCTGCTACCTCATCCCTTCCCTTTTCACTTTGTTTGTGTCCCTGACATGCTAGTACCTAGCGCTCTATCACCACCTTCATTTCAGCCCTTCAAGTATGTGGTCCTCTGCGTCGATCCCATTCCCCTAATCTGTTCCTTGTAGTTAGAATCTTCCATGACCAGTAGCTCTGCATTAGACTACGTAGATCAGTGGTCGGCAACCTTTTGGAGAGAGAGAGCCAGACAGCTATGCCGTCTCTCGGAGGAGGGCCATGTTATTAAATGTAATATAAAAGCTTTTTCTCAAACTCAGGGTTGCCATTACTTTGTTAAACTAATTTTGACCTAATTATAATAATACTTAACACAATATATCACAGTTGTTTTACCACCCGACAGCAAACTCAAATGAAAAACTCTAAGGAGGGAGGATACGAAGTAACTTTTCCAGGGACTGTTTCACCTTGAAGTGAACTACTGCATCTGTATTCGATACTAATTAGATAAATAGTGTCCAGGTGTGAAGTTGGCAGGCCGGACGAAAACCTCACGCGGGCCGGATGTGGCCCTTGGCCCGGAGGTTGCTGACCCCTGATGTAGATCGATTTCACCTCCAAAAACTGAGCTGGTTTCTGATTAATATTGCTGCTGCTGTTGCTGCTCCTCCTGCCCTGTTCCCTTTGCCCTTCCTCAGAATTTGATAACCTGCTGGGAATATTACCTCCGTTACCTTCGTGAGTTTTGTCTCTACAAGAGCTATGATTTCTGGATGCCTCTGCCCTTCTTTCATTTCACTCGTCACTCATATTTATTTCATCTGCATATGTGTACTATACTTCGTTTCTTTTATCTTCGTTCTAGTCCATGGTGCCCTAAGTAGCATTTTTTTGGGGGGGATGGGGGTTCAGGGAAAGATGGGGAGGTTCAAGTGAGTTGTGGATGTGTAGGAGGAGCCCCTATGGAGGTTGGGGAGGGGTGGTGTGGGTAGGGTACCTGATTTTGAGTTATTTTGCTTGAGTTTGAATAGAGATTGGGACTTAAGATGTGTATGCTGAGAGAGGCTGGGCACGGCAGAAGAGTGCAGGCTGATTTCCCTTGTTGTTTCTTAATGTTTTAGTCTATCTCTCAGCTCTTTCTTCTTTTTTCGCTCTCTCCCAATTTAGATAAACATGGCAGTATGTATGTAGCCTTTAACCAGTCTTTTTTATCTCATGATCCTGTCGCGTACCATTTCTGACAGTAAGGAAAGTTTGATTTGTGATTTGACCACAAAGCACCTCTTAACTCTGAAAAATTTGCCAGCTGTCTCTTTTCATCTAGCCTTCTATCTGCTTCATGAATGCCGTATATCAGTGAGTTTCATCATTCTTCCTTCAACTGTTTCTTTCTGAATATTCTCTTGTATCTTGTGCAGGGAGGTGTGTGTTAGTTACCATTTTGTCCTAGGCACATGTCGATTAGACACTAGACCTGTTGTTGTTTTGTGTGCGTGTGTGTGTGTGTGTGTGTGTGTGTGTGTGTGTGTGTGTGTGTGTGTGTGTGTGTGTGTGTGTGTGAGAGCATGTGTGCGTGCATGTGTGCGTGCGTGTGTGCGTGTGCGTGTGCGTGTGTGTGTGTGTGTGTGTGCGCGTGTGTGTGTGTGTGTGTGTGTGTGTGTGTGTGTGTGCGTGCGTGCTCACCTATTTGTGGTTGCAGGGGTCGAGTCTTAGCTCCTGGCCCCGGCTCTTCACCGGTTGCTACTGT
>NC_091342.1:23020628-23060628 GCF_038502225.1 Cherax quadricarinatus | reverse complement strand
ATGAGTCTTACTCATATACTCGATGGTACTGTATAATATTACTGTAATATTTCCCGAGAGTGTGCAAGATGCAACCTTGATCATTCTCTTTAGGAGAGTAATATGCAACCTTGTTCATTCTCTTAAGGAGAGTAATATGCAACCTTGATCATTCTCTTCAGGATAGTAACATACAACCTTGATCACTCTCTTCAGGAGAGTAATATGCAACCTTGTTCATTCTCCTAAGGAGAGTAACATACAACCTTGATCACTCTCTTCAGGAGAGTAATATGCAACCTTGTTCATTCTCCTAAGGAGAGTAACATACAACCTTGATCATTCTCTTAAGGAGAGTAATATGCAACCTTGATCATTCTCTTCAGGATAGTAACATACAACCTTGATCACTCTCTTCAGGAGAGTAATATGCAACCTTGTTCATTCTCCTAAGGAGAGTAACATACAACCTTGATCATTCTCTTAAGGAGAGTAATATGCAACCTTGATCATTCTCTTCAGGATAGTAACATACAACCTTGATCACTCTCTTCAGGAGAGTAATATGCAACCTTGTTCATTCTCCTAAGGAGAGTAACATACAACCTTGATCATTCTCTTAAGGAGAGTAATATGCAACCTTGATCATTCTCTTCAGGATAGTAACATACAACCTTGATCACTCTCTTCAGGAGAGTAATATGCAACCTTGTTCGTTCTCCTAAGGAGAGTAACATACAACCTTGATCACTCTCTTCAGGAGAGTAATATGCAACCTTGATCATTCTCCTAAGGAGAGTAACATACAACCTTGATCATTCTCTTCAGGAAAGTGTAACATATGAAGCTGAGCATCATTCATACTGGTTGGAGATGCAAGGTGGCAAAAATAAAATGGAAGTCGTAAGGGTTATATAACGTCTCAGGAATAAGAGGCATTTAGTTTCGATCCGAGGATGGGGAAGAGTAAGTGTTTCGGAAGAAGGGTCTCTCACCGGCATCAACGTTACCTTACTTGACGGCAGGAATGTTTTCAGAATATAAATAAAATACAAATATTGGCGTTTTGCTTTGACTGCATTTTTATCGTAGCGTTAACCGTGTTGGGGGAAATCCCCTTGTCACTTAAAAAAATATATAGATATATATACAGCATAACAACCACAGGGAAGTTGTGATCGTTTTGATGTTACTTACTATCTATAAAGACAAATATATTGTATTTAGTTAATATATTCAATATGAATTCACTCATACAAACGCTAAATTTTCAACAACACTCCAGTCTTGCATAAATGATTTAGTAAACTGACAAGTTGATAAAACACTTGTGCAACATTTGGGTATAAAGTTACCCAAATGTTGTACAAGTTCTAATTCATCTATTTTCCACTCTGCACACTACAACCACTCAAATACTGCCGCTACTGACTACCAACTTAAACTTCAAATAAAACTTGAAGTGATATGTTTCGGAAAAAACTTGGCCAGGAAAGCAATTAAGTTTTTTTTCGAGTTTTAACATCCCAAGTGGGAGGTAATATATTATTCACTTCCGAGGAGTCTTCCCATCTCTAGTGGGAGGTTAAATATAAGTGATACCTAAGGAGTATTAGCACCTGTAATGGGAGGATACATAAAGTTATATCAGCGTACAAAGTTAGATGATAACTTTCTCAACAGTAACTTGGAAAAGAAAACAGAAGACAAAGTTAAATTTAGACAAGAAACAAGAGAGCGTGACGAAACATTCATCCAGGAAAAAAAACTGAGTCTAGTTAAAATACTCACCTTACACACTAAGCTGTCTTACTCGTTACACTAAGTCTGTGTTTATTATTATTATTATTAAAGATTAGCCGGTATTCTCCCGGCCCGGGCCTCTTCCAAGTGGTGGCCCGGCCTTGGCTCCCTCTTTAGGGAGTGTCTGAGACCTAAGTCTCCCATGGGAGGAGGCACAAGTACCTCCTCATCTTTGGGACCAACTGTCCCCAGGCCTAGCCACAAGCTAGGCCTCTCTGGTCTGCCATCCCCGCCCCAAGGGGGCAAATGGGAATGACAGTCTTATGAGCTAAAGGCTCGGGCTCAGGCACCTACCCTACCCTAGAAGGATTAGACATGGTGTCGATAGTCTGTGTTTGATCGCTATTTTTATCTTACAAAAGTTTAATTTCAAATATTTTAAGTTCAGTTAAGTTATTTTAACAATAATAGTAGAGGGCCATTCAGCGTCAGGGAAATGGAAGGAAATCAAATTCAATAAAAATGAGAGTTGTTCCAGTCATTTAGACCAAGAGCCCTTCATCACCATTATTCATCTCCCCTTGAATAGTGGTAATAGTGAAGATCAGCTATTAGTCTATTTCACTAATGTATATGATGTAGTGACGAGGACGGTTAAACTAAACAACAACAGCCTAGTAGATAAAAGTTGATGGAGAGGTTTGGGTAGTTTTCCTACATTATTATTATTATTATTATTATTGTTATTATTATTTTCCCTTGTGAGCACTAAACCCTTATAGATCATACAGCTCATGTGAAATGAGATTTAATCAGTTTGGATCCCATATATAGCAGGTATATTGTGCAGCCACAGACAATATACACACCTCTCATCTAATTATATTGACTGATTACTGACAGTCATCTAGAATACCCAGGACTCACCACGCGGAGGCGGCTGCTGTCACAGTTATATCTCTTAGTTATTCCTTTAGAAAAGTAGAAATGAAAAAAAGGATAACCAGGAAATACAGAAGGTTAAATGACAAAAAAAAATTGTTTTAACAATATCCTTCTTAGATAATTCTAACTTGAATGAAAATAAATAGACAAAGGTATCTTCTTTCGTTTTTAACACGCCGGTGTCCACCGTTGAGGTACAGTGACCGGAAAAAGAGGAATCGCTTTCACCGTTATTCCTTCAATCAGTGTCTTTCCAAATACGTGCTGACATTACAGTTGAGGCGACTCTCTGAACTGTAACATCACCCCCCCCCTTCCGTCCTTCAGAGTGAAGACACTACCTCCAACCTCTATGACTCAAGTCCAGTTAACTCGACTGTCAGGTATGATTTCTCCTCTGGACTCTCAGGACCCCGACGACTGATCATTAACCTGAACACATTAACACAGTTACAGCACTACGACATATAGTTATGAAACGTTTCGCTCGCGCTACCCTTGTCAATCAATGGTTTGACAAAGCTCTCAGTGAGCGAAACGTTTCAATTATAATTTATCTAAGGCTGCACTCGAGTCGTACGCACATACTTGCCGGTGTTGTCACCATTTGTGACTTACTTGACTTACTGAAGACAGTGAAGGTGAAGTCTTAAACAAAGCTGGTAAAGAGAATGAAGTCACTGCTACCTAGCAGTGTAAGAAGTTAGAGTGTGGAGTATGCCTCAGCATCCTCTCTCACCGGCCCCTCGCTCCTTCCGTCATGCTCTAAGTCATACTTTCAATGTAAGTTTGTAAAGGAATGATCATAAGTTTGTAAAGTAGCTGCAGGTGGCGCTCACTAAGTACCGTTAAGTTTCTTAGTGGGGAGGAGGGGGAGGAGGGGGAGGAGGGGGGAGGAGGGGGAGGAGGAGGAGGAGGAGGAGGAGGAGGAGGAGGAGGAGGAGGAGGAGGAGAAGCAGCAGCAGCAGCAGCAGCAGCAGTATGCTACTGCTGCTCAACAACACACTCCGCTTAAGATGGTTCAAGGGTCTCAGGGTAATTATTGCACACGTCGCATTAAACGACTTCTCTCTCTTGAGAATCAGTTCAAATATATGATCAAGGTCCAAGGACCTGGTTGATCAAGCCCTGATGCACCGCGAGACCTGGTGATGGACCCCCGAACCCCCCCCCCCAGGTATATTACAGGTGTCCTTTTCTCTCAAGTTGTCTGCAGTCATCTGCCTTCTTAATACATAATTTGATATTAACATTTTGTTTGTTTTTCATTTTCCTTTTTTCTTGTTTGCTTTGTTCTTGGTTGTTTTTGTTCTTTGTTTTTTGCTTCTATTTTCGTTAAGCTTTTGTTTTTGCCGTGAATAAGTTATTATAACTATTAAGACTATTGTTGTTCATTATTAATTGCTTTGCCTCTTTGAAGATCGATCAGTTAAAAATAATTTTCTTTACAAGTTCAGTGTCTTACTGTAGCAAGAATGTTCAAGATGAACTTTATAACAGAGGCACATAACGTTGTTTTGCTATACGGTTCAACAAAGAAGCCAAGGCACCGTGACCAGCAAAACATGTATCAAAGACACTAATCAAGCAAGCAGTAGCAGTTCATTAATGAATTCCTCATGATCCAATTCTCGAAGTCATTACAGGGATTAAATTAGCCTAGCCTCCTCTTCAAACAGATTCAGAGGTGAATTGGGCGAAGGAATGTTTGGGGGCGCTAGTGTGTTTGTAGTGTGTAGGTTGAGTATGTGTTGCGAAAGTTTTGTACATTTAGCGGATTAGGTGATCGCCCCCCCTTCTCTCTCTCTCTCTCTCTCTCTCTCTCTGTGTGTGTGTACTCACCTATTTGTGGTCGCAGGGGTCGATTCATAGCTCCTGGCCCCGCCTCTTCACTGATTGTTACTGCATCCTCTCTCTCCCTGTTCCCTGGGCTTTATCAAATCTCGTCTTCAAATTATGTATAGTGTCGAGGGTAATGCTACAAGCTAAGTCAAAGATTAAATAGTGGACTGAAATGAGACTTGGCTTGAAAGACAGCTTTCGCCTACACAGCCGTCCCTGCAGGCGATGTCTTGAGAAGCTGTCGTTGTTATCCCTCAAGGGCTGAAAATTAAATTATTATGTGTAAGTTTAATTACCCCTAGGGGGTGTTGTGTCAGTATTTTCATTACTGAATACCGACTGGATCCACTGAATCCTGTACTCACGTGTGTGGGCTCGATGGCCCTCATGTCACCAGGGTATATATGGTAATCAGTTCAGCGTACATAGTTCTCAACTGCGCAGTCAATGGAATCGTCACACGCTAAACAGACTTACTTGGGTTTGTGTATCGGATCCTTACACCCAGTGTCTTGATTAAGAATAGTGTCATTGAGAATATCCACGTCTTCCACAGTCTATGAATACGCAAACTGGTACACTATGTTCCACAAGTTTTGTCTTTCGTGGTAATGTCATTAAAGAAGCTGAACACACTTCTTGGTAATAGCTTTATAGTTATTATGGAGATTGTCTGAGGTACAGCAATGCACAATTCACTTCCTTTGTTCGTTCTTAGCGTGAAGTGGTCTTTACTGCACCATTATATATTGCAATCTGAAGACGCCACAGCACCCTACGAGGCCATTGCCCCTAGCTACAAAGAAAGAGCTGACCTAGCATATTTTCCCTCCTTGCCAAGCTGTCTTAAGCATAGACAACAATGTACATCTTTAACATGGTAATCAAGTGGGTGCAGGATTTTCCTTAATTGTCCTGCTAAGGTATGAGAATGAGTGTCTCTTATTTAAACTACACTACTTGCAACACAGGTCTCTTGCAAAGATCCGCATGACCATAACTGGTACATGCTGGTTAAACATCTGTTGGTAATTACTTGATGTAGCAGTAAACAAGATGCTTGCCCCTTCTGAGAGGGCTGGGCCCCTCAGGACTGAACAGGGCTGAAAGGGGCTGAAGGGGGCTGATACCCCCTTCCTGGAGAAAATTTCCCCACATATGGTTCCCGTCTCCACTACGTCACTTTCTAGGCTGTTCCACTGCCTCACAACTCTATGACTGAAGAAATACCTTCTAACATCCCTGTGACTCATCTGAGTCTTCAACTTCCAATTGTGATCCCTTGTTTCTGTGTTCCATCTTTGGAACATCCTGTCTTTGTTAACCTTGTCTATTCCGCGCAGCATTTTATATTTTAATATCATGTCTCCCCTGACCCTCCTGTCCTCCAGTGTCATCTGTGTGTGTGTGTGTGTGTGTGTGTGTGTGTGTGTGTGTGTGTGTGTGTGTGTGTCTGTCGTGAAAATGATCCTACACTGAAGCATATACCTGAAGAATAATTGTAGGAGCTAAAACTACCCTCATAATCATAAATCATCCTGGTGTACACTGGGTCAGCTTGACGCTCTTCATAACTATGATCCGCGCCAACATTACCAGAGATTAAAAATATTTAACCATGACACACATTATGTAAATATGAAGGCTGCCTACAGGCTTGCCTGGAGTTTATTTTCTTTGTGCATACTGCCCAGTTTTTAATAACTTGAATTTGGGAGCGAGTAAGGTCTAGCTCTAAGTCCTGCCGTTTAGTTTTATATCGACAAATGTGATAGAGTTGTATCATATCTATTTTTGATAACCTAGTATAGTCAGTTTACATTCTCCCATTGATACCAATTATAGTGTCAACTTACACCCACCCACTGCCACCACGTATGGTGTAAACTTACACTAACCCACTAATACCATGCATAGTGTCAACTTCCACCCACCCACTTATACCATGTATAGTGTCAACTTACACCCACCCACTGACACCATGTATGGTGTAAACTTACACTAACCCAATGATACCATGTATAGTGTCAACTTACACCCACCCACTGACACCATGTATGGTGTAAACTTACACTCACCCAATGATACCATGTATAGTGTCAACTTACACCCACCCACTGACACCATGTATGGTGTAAACTTACACTAACCCAATGATACCATGTATAGTGTCAACTTACACCCACCCACTGATACCAAGTATGGTGTCAACTAACACTCACCCACTTATACCATGTATAGTGTCAACTTACACCCACCCACTGATACCAAGTATGGTGTCAACTAACACTCACCCACTGATACCAAGTATGGTGTCAACTAACACTCACCCACTGATACCAAGTATGGTGTCAACTAACACTCACCCACTGATACCAAGTATGGTGTCAACTAACACTCACCCACTGATACCAAGTATGGTGTCAACTAACACTCACCCACTGATACCAAGTATGGTGTCAACTAACACTCACCCACTATAAAGTTCATTTCACTTCAGCATCATAAAACATTAATTTGCTGACGTCATACGGGAGGAGGAGGAGGATGCTGTTCCTCTTGTTCTGTTGAGTAACACTCAGAGGATTATTTGATCGTTCACGTAAAATTGTGGTAAGAGCCGATAAGTAGTGACAAAAAAAATTAAACACAGAAAAAAAATTATTATTGGAGATAAACAACGTTTCGCTAAGTACAGTGAGCTTTCTCAAGTGTATCTCCAATGGCACTACCTACACTCACTAGAGTCACTATGTATTTATCCTCTCGCATAGTGGCACTTTTTACACCCACTAGAGTCACCATATATCTGAACATCCTCTCACACAGTGGCACTCTTTACTCTCACTAGACCCACTATATATTTGACCATCCTCTCGCACAGTGGCACTAGTTACATTCACACAGTGGCACTAGTTACATTCACACAGTGGCACTAGTTATACTCACACAGTGGCACTAGTTACTCACACAGTGGTACTACACTCACACAGTGGCACTAGTTACACTCACACACTGGCACTAGTTACACTCACACAGTGGCATTAGTTACACTCACACAGTGGCAGTAGTTACACTCACACAGTGGCACTAGTTACACCCACACAGTGGCAATACACTCGCACAGTGGTACTAGTTGCATTCACACAGTGGCACTAGTTACATTCACACAGTGGCACTAGTTACATTCACACAGTGGTACTAGTTACACTCACACAGTGGCACTAGTTACACTCACACAGTGGCACTAGTTACACTCACACAGTGGCACTAGTTACACCCACACAGTGGCAATACACTCGCACAGTGGTACTAGTTGCATTCACACAGTGGCACTAGATACATTCACACAGTGGCACTAGTTACATTCACACAGTGGTACTAGTTACACTCACACAGTGGTACTAGTTACATTCACACAGTGGTACTAGTTACACTCACACAGTGGCACTAGTTACACTCACACAGTGGCACTAGTTATACTCACACAGTGGCACTAGTTACACTCACACGGTGGTACTAGTTACACTCACACAGTAGCACTAGCTACACTCACAGTGGCACTAGTTACACTCTCACAGTGGCAGTAGTTACACTTACACAGTGGCACTAGTTACATTCACACAGTGGCACTAGTTACACTCACACAGTGGTACTAGTTACACTCACACAGTGGTACTACACTCACACAGTGGCACTAGTTACACTCACACAGTGGCACTAGTTACATTCACACAGTGGCACTAGTTACTCACACAGTGGCACTAGTTACACTCACACAGTGGTACTAGTTATACTCACACAGTGGCACTAGTTACTCACACAGTGGCACTACACTCACACGGTGGTACTAGTTACACTCACACAGTAGCACTAGCTACACTCACAGTGGCACTAGTTACACTCACACAGTGGCAGTAGTTACACTTACACAGTGGCACTAGTTACATTCACACAGTGGCACTAGTTACACTCACACAGTGGTACTAGTTACACTCACACAGTGGTACTACACTCACACAGTGGCACTAGTTACACTCACACAGTGGCACTAGTTACATTCACACAGTGGCACTAGTTACTCACACAGTGGCACTAGTTACATTCACACAGTGGCACTAGTTACACTCACAGTGGCACTAGTTACACTCACACAGTGGCACTAGTTATATTCACACAGTGACACTAGTTACATTCACACAGTGGCACTAGTTACATTCACACAGTGGCACTAGTTACATTCACACAGTGGCACTAGTTACATTCACACAGTGGCACTAGTTACACTCACATAGTGGCACTAGTTACACTCACACAGTGGCACAAGTTACACTCACACAGTGGCACTAGTTACATTCACACAGTGGCACTAGTTACTCACACAGTGGCACTAGTTACATTCACACAGTGACACTAGTTACACTCACACAGCGGCACTAGTTACACTCACACAGTGGCACTAGTTACATTCACACAGTGGCACTACACTCACACAGTGGCACTACACTCATACAGTGGCACTAGTTACACTCACACAGTGGCACTAGTTACACTCACACAGTGGCACTAGTTACACTCACACAGTGGCACTAGTTACACTCACACAGTGGCACTAGCTACACTCACACAGTGGCACTAGTTACATTCACACAGTGGCACTAGTTACATTCACACAGTGGCACTAGTTACACTCACACAGTGGCACTAGTTACACTCACACAGTGGCACTAGTTACATTCACACAGTGGCACTAGTTACATTCACACAGTGGCACTAGTTACATTCGCACAGTGGCACTAGTTACATTCACACAGTGGCACTAGTTACATTCACAGTGGCACTAGTTACATTCACACAGTGGCACTAGTTACATTCACACAGTGGCACTAGTTACATTCACATTGGCACTAGTTACATTCACACAGTGGCACTAGTTACATTCACACAGTGGCACTAGTTACATTCACACAGTGGCACTAGTTACACTCACACAGTGGCACTAGTTACACTCACATAGTGGCACTAGTTACATTCACACAGTGGCACTAGTTACACTCACACAGTGACACTAGCTACACTCACACAGTGGCACTAGTTACATTCACACAGTGGCACTAGTTACATTCACACAGTGGCACTAGTTACATTCACACAGTGGCATTAGTTACATTCACACAGTGGCACTAGTTACACTCACACAGTGGCACTAGTTACCTTCACACAGTGGCACTAGTTACATTCACACAGTGGCACTAGTTACATTCACACAGTGGCACTAGTTACATTCACACAGTGGCACTAGTTACACTCATAGTGGCACTAGTTACATTCACACAGTGGCACTAGTTACACTCACATAGTGGCACTAGTTACATTCACACAGTGGCACTAGTTACACTCACATAGTGGCACTAGTTACATTCACACAGTGGCACTAGTTACATTCACACAGTGGCACTAGTTACATTCACACAGTGGCACTAGTTACACTCACATAGTGACACTAGTTACATTCACACAGTGGCACTAGTTACATTCACACAGTGGCACTAGTTACATTCACACAGTGGCACTAGTTACATTCACACAGTGGCACTAGTTACACTTACATAGTGGCACTAGTTACATTCACACAGTGGCACTAGTTACACTCACATAGTGGCACTAGTTACATTCACACAGTGGCACTAGTTACACTCACATAGTGGCACTAGTTACATTCACACAGTGGCACTAGTTACATTCACATAGTGGCACTAGTTACATTCACATAGTGGCACTAGTTACATTCATACAGTGGCACTAGTTACATTCACACAGTGGCACTAGTTACATTCACACAGGTCTACATGAAAAAATCGTCTGCTGTGCAAATTGTATAGGTTAAAAAAAGGAGATCAAAGTTTGACACATGTGAATGCCATTACATTCTTTTCACTACCCAAAAGCATGATAAAAAAAATCCAGATTTATCAAAAATTATATATTTTTTTTGTGATTTGATATCAGATTTATTCTCAGAATGACATTTCATTTAGTGTTTTTGATAATGAAGACTGGAAATTTACTCCGAGCTAATGTGGTTGTGTGTATAATCTTTGTCATGATGGTTGAAAGTTTAGAGGAATAAAGTATAGAACTATAATGCTTGAAGCTATATTACTGCCCATCACTTGAAGATGTGTTGCTGTCCAGTACCTCAAGACGTGTGCAGCAGTCTAGCACATTAAGACGTGTTGTTGCCCAGTACCTCAAAACATGTATTATTGTCCAGTACCTCAAAACATATATTGCTGTCCAGTACTTAAAGACACGTGTTGCTGTCCAGTACCTCAAGACACATGTTGCTGTCCGGTACCTCAAGACACGTGCTGCTGTCCAGTATACCTAAAGACACGTGTTGCTGTCCAGTACCTCAAGACGTGTGCAGCTGTTTAGTACAATAAGACGTGTTGTTGTCCAGTACCTTAAAACATGTATTGTTGTCCAGTACCTCAAGATGGGTTTGCTGTCTTTAAGAATATTGAAGATTTTTTTCTTTAACAAACTCCACGATTTATTTCAAGATTTTTTCAGCTCTAAAATAAACTTGTTTGAAAAGTTTTAACATTTCTTGAAATGAATGACTTCGGGTCATCAAGTGAGTGACAGAAGAAAGTGTGAATAGTCCTGACAGGATGATTGACTCCTCTGCTGCAGAATAACATTCTAGTGAGAGTTACGGCTTCCACTGAAGCAGCAGACATGAGACTCGTCCTCCTGGAGCAAATGACAATTTTTCTCGTTCGATTTTAAGTAATTACCTCGATATGAATTGTTTAGATTAGGTCAGAGTTTTATTTATAGCAAAGTATGAGCGCTGGTAAGTGCAATACTACATAAATTTGGTGAGAAACTCTGAAAAGCGAACAGAAACAGACAGCCACATAATCATGTTATAATTTCAGTGTCACAGTCACACATTTGACAAGAGACATTTGCAAGTTAATGCACCATATAAAAAAATCCCATTTTTTTTAAATAAAATTGCAACACTGGAACTTATGCAGCCCAGTAAAAATGTGAATCTTTCAGATTAGCAAGTTTATCTCAGTCAGAAGTGACATTTTCAATTTATCCCACAGAAACCATCATCACAGTTTGGTTTTCATTACTGACAAAAAAATACCAGCACAGCTCACACCTTCATCTTTGTATGATACACCATCGTTGAAAGTTTGAAGACTATCGGAATAGGAGTTCTCAGTTTATGAACGCAAACTTTGAAGGGGAAAAAATCCAATAATTATTACAGATATCCCTACAGGAATATATAAAAACCTTAATAACACTTGAAGAAAAGTTGGTTTATAAGTATACCTAATATATATATATATATATATATATATATATATATATATATATATATATATATATATATATATATATATATATATATATATATATATATATATATATATATGTCGTGCCGAATATGTAAAACTGGTCAATTAGCAAGAACTCATTTAAAATTAAGTCCTTTCTGAAATTTTCTTTTATATGTTTAAAGATATATTTTTTTCATTAACGTTAATGTAAAAATTTTTAATTTTGCACCAAAAGAATCTTAGAAAACTTACCTAACCTTATTATAACAAGAACAATTTATTTTAGCCTAACCTAACTAAATATATTTTAAATTTGTTTACAGTAATTTAATACTAAACAAACACAGTAAAATATATTTTTTTTCGTTAGGTTCAGAATGATTTTGGCTAAATTATTGCGTACACAAATTTTCACTAGTCCTATATGGCAAGATGAGCGTTGCTATTTAAGCCAAGATCGCAAGTTCTGCCTATTCGGCACGACATATATATATATATATATATATATATATATATATATATATATATATATATATATATATATATATATATATATATATATATTAACGTTAAAAATGCAGGTTGCAACACCACAGGATAGCTTGTTCAGATCCGTAAAACATTGGCGCCTGTGTTGCTACATGACAAAACTACACGCAAGTGTTATGAGAAGACGCTGAGCCTTATTATAACCTTTAGTTTAACCACATTATTGTATTTATCAGCAGCCTTGCTGAACTGACATGGCACACACTAACAGCACATTTGCATTTCCTTTATAGTTTACATATTCCCTGATTTTTTAACCACATAAAGCATTAAGAATCAGAAAAAATGCTGAAAGTATATCATTAATACGTTAAGTGTAATATTTAATGATTTCCTTGACCATTAAATGAGAGTGGTGAAATATTATATATTAAGAGAATTGAAAAATCAAAGGATTTATGTTCCACCTGAAAGATGTTAATAAATATGTAATATACGTCTCTTTTACTATTGTGTTTAAGACTTGCAATATTCTGAGCTAGATTTTAAAAAAATCCTCAAAAGTTTCTTTAACGAAACTAATATACATAATTAAGAGGAGTATGTCATAGTACCGTGGCTGCAACTATTCACAAATAACCTGCACTTATCAAGTTACAACTGAGCGAGAAAATGGAGAGATCATTAATATTGCTAGTAGTAGTAGTAGTAGTAGTAGTGGTGGTGGTAGTAGTAATAACAATAAGAATTCTATTAGTAGTGTACATAAAAGCTAATAAGGATAAATTACGTCTGCAGGGGGTGGAGAAGTACGTAGCTCCATCCTCTAATAACGTCCCCCAGGGAGTAACAAAGGCACAAGGGGGAAAAGTGCACTGCAGTAGGCCTACTGGACCATGATAGGAGAAACTAAGACAAAGGCGAAGGAAATACAGAACACAAGTTAGGTGAAAATATAGGTCATGTCAAGAAGATCAGAACATTTGACAATTTATCAAAATTTTTGTTAGGAATGTTTCATATATGGACCGATTTAAGAAGACGGCAACTACGAAGGCTAAAAGAAAAGCTGATAGTTTTAGAAGAGGACCAGTCTATGATCTGTAACATGACAGAACTGAGCATTGTTAGTGTCAGCCAGGCGAACACTTCTGTGTTTTTAAGTCTATTAGAAACAGAGCGACCAGTTTCACCAAGGTATTGGAGAAGACAGGACGAACAGGAAATACAGTAGACACCGGAAGCATCAGTGACGGGTGAAAAATGAACTACAGGGTGACCAAAATATCTGGACTCACAGGACGTATTACTAATATTCTGTTTCTTTTTCCCGCAGTTACCGGAATTACTGCATCGTGTTCATGTGAATCTTGCAAAGTGTGTAAACTATGCATCGCTAACAGTGGACAACATGAAGATATTATTCATTAAAATTACTGTATAATTATTAAAAAATTGCAATTTCGCCTACGTGTCCAGACTTTTGGGTCACACTGTAGATGACTATGAAGTCTAGTAGTTTGGAGAAAGGTAAATTTGATGTCTAGGAAACTAAAGGTGCTATTAAGATTTTGTAGAATGAATGTACAGAGTACAAGAGCTTTTAAGCAGAAGCGGCTTTAGCTGAAAACTAGAACAAATACAGAGATCGTTTACGGCTCATATTGAGCCAGTAAAGCACCTAAATTATTGGGAACGCCTTCAAGTCTTGAACATGTACTCACTGGAGCGGAGGAGAGAGAGGTACATGATAATATATACCTGGAAATTACTCGAGGGCCTGGCCGAAATCTGCACACTGCCATAACAACATACTGGAGTGAGAGATATGGGAGGAAGTGTAAAATAAACCCAGTGAGGAGCAGTGGTGCGGTGGGGACAATAAGAGAACACTGTATCAACATCCGGGGTCCCAGACTATTCAACATCTTATCAGAAGATATCAGAAACACGGCTGAAACTGGACAAGTATCTTCACCAGGTGCCAGATCAACCAGGCTGTGATGGATATGTGGGGTAAAAGGCCTCCAGCAGCAACAGCCTGGTTGACCAGGCAAGCCTTCTGAGCCTGGCCCATGGCCGGGCTCAGAAAGCAAAGAAACTCTCGAAACTCTTCAAAAGTATGGCGGAGGGGAGAGTCGGAGGTAGAGAGAGTTTATGAAATTGGGAGGAGAGCCAAGGCGACAGACCCAAACGTCTTCCAAAGTTTCCCAAGTCTGGGTTATTTGTGAACATGCAATTATCGTAATGAGAAAAATACATTTTGGTTTTTCCATGCAGGAAGCATAGGAAGTGTTCAGAGGAGACATGAATGCAGCTATCATCGTAGCCCTTCAAATTTTGCAAAAGCTTTTTATATCACGTTGAATAATGCCTAGTGTGGGCGAATAACCTTTACTGAGCCTTAAAACTTAACTTAGCAAAGACTTAAAAACTCACAAACTCACAAATGTGCCTACATAAATGCATAAACAGGCACGTGATCTTAGTAGAAAAAAGTTCAAATAAATGCAGAGAGGTACACAAACGCACACATACGAATGTATATAAAGGATACAAATAGAATATAGTAAGAAGCTAAGAGAAGATTGGACTATAAGAATCGTCGAGAAAGTAGTTACCGAAGTTCATTTCTACCAAGTGTAAAGTAATGAAGTTGGAAGACGAGATAGGAGACTAGTCACATCATATTATTTAGGGAGTCAAAGAAAAAGACTTAAGAGTAATCATTATACTGAATATATCCCCCTAAAATGCACATACACAGAATAACATGCTAGGCTGGGAAGCACATGATAGGCTGGGAAGCACATGATAGGCCGGGAAACACATGCTATGCCGGGAAACACATGCTATGCCGGGAAACACATGTTAGGTTGGGAAGCACATGCTTGGCTGACAGCGTAAAACAATCTTTAAAGGCACATCACAACATATATGTGACCAGTCAGTGTAAAATTCTTGTCCCTGGAGGAACGAAAAAAAAGGAATATTGTCAAAATATACAAAATAACAAGGTGTACAGGGCAAAGCTGAAGAAAGACAAGACAGCCTATTTACCAGGATAGGACAGAGAGTCTTCATGTAGCATTTCTCTAGTGGTGTAAGAGTAGTAAACCAGTAAGATTAAACTAACACTGACATATCAGCTTTCTTTATTCTGGTTAAGTGTGATCAAATTAATTCCCATCGACATGTACGATGCTGGGCCAGGAACTATCCCTTACTTTATTATAAATCAAATAGGCAATTGCACACCCTATGCTAAATATTTCTAACATAAAATTAATCTCATGTTAGGGGAAGAACCATGTAGTCACGACTCAGAAGACTTACCCGCCCTGACAGTTTAAACGACAGACTGAATGACACAGAAGGGACTAGAAAAATGGGGTATAAATGGAAATCGACCACCCAGATGCGACACAGATGCTCATTGAGGGAATAGTGGAATACTTGAGCGAAGAGGATAAAGATGTCTATACAGGCCTTCAAAAGTATGCATGATAACACCCAAGAGGTTAAGTATTATCTCCATCAGTTGAATAAAGATTAAGAGGCGGGCGATTGAGCTTAAACATACACCTCTGACAACAGCTTGGTACGCGCTCACTAACACAGACTCAGGAGCTATGACTAGACCCCTGCAAACACAACTAGGTAAGTACACTTGCCCACCACTATAACATAGACAATTTCAATTCTATATTCTCTGCTCTCGATAAATAAACGAATGCCAGCCGTCGATTTTAATAAAAACTGGAGGCTTCCCTGATGTCAAAGATATCGTGTATGTCGAAAACCAGACAACTTTTATATTTTTTATTTTGCATGCTAAAGCCTTTACTGAATATTAACTTACGCAATAAAAAGAACCGGCAGAGAAATATGAAAAAAAATATATGGATCTCCCGCTAATTCGCGCTGAAAATGAAACCCGAGTTTTCAGGTTTGCACATTTAGATATCTTCACTAAGAGGTCACCTCAAGCGAGTGTTCTGCTATATATCCTATACCGGCAAAAATGTAATAAAGACAATATATATATATATATATATATATATATATATATATATATATATATATATATATATATATATATATATATATATATATATATATATATATATATATATATATTGTGCCGAACAGGTAAAACCTGCGATTTTGGCATAAATAGCAACGCTCGTCTTCCGAATAAGGCAAGCGTAAATTTGTGAATGCAGTAATTTCGCAAAACTCATTCTCGACCTAAAAAATATATTTCATTGTGTTTATTAAATTATTGTAAACTTATCTAAAATATATTTAGTTGAATTAGGCTAAATTAAACTGCGCTTCTTATAATAAGGTTAGTTAAGATTTCTAAGGTTATTTTGGTACAAAATTATTAATTTTTAAATTAACATAAATGAAATATATATTTTTAAACGTACAAGAGAAAATTTTAGAAAAGATTAATATATATATATATATATATGCAAGGAATTCGCGAGAGCATGCGAAATATACACAAACACTGATCTCTGGCTGAAGGAGACTCGAACCTACGGAAGCTGAAGACACAGATGAATCACAGGGATGTTAGGAAGTATTTCTTCAGCCACAGAGTAGTCAGTAAGTGGAATAGTTTGGGAAGTGATGTAGTGGAGGCAGGATCCATACATAGCTTTAAGCAGAGGTATGATAAAGCTCAGGCTCAGGGAGAGTGACCTAGTAGCGATCAGTGAAGAGGCGGGGCCAGGAGCTCGGACTCGACCCCCGCAACCTCAACTAGGTGAGTACAACTAGGTGAGTACACACGCAGACACACACACGCAGACACAAACACACACACACACACATGCCACTCTCACTATACACACACACACACATACACACACGTACAACAGGCCTAGTGTCTAATCGACATGTGCCTAGGACAAAATGGTAACTAACACACACACACACACGTGTGTGTGTATACTCACTTAACTGTACTTACATAATTGTGGTTGCATGGGTCGACACTTATCTCCTGGCCCCGTCTCTTCACTGATTGCTACTAGGTCTTCTCTCTCTCTGCTCCCTGAGCTTTGTCATACCTCTTCTTAAAGCTATGTATGGTTCCTGCCTCCACTACCTCACTTGTTAGGCTATTCCACTTCCTGACGACTCTATGACTGTAGAAATACTTCCTAACATCCTTGTGACTCGTCTGAGTCTTCAGCTTCCAATTGTGACCCCTTGTTTCTGCGTCCCCTCTCTGAAACATCCTGTCTCTGTCCACCTTATCTATTCCACTCAGTATTTTGTATGCAGTTATATCTCCCCTGACACTCCTCTCCTCCAGTGTCGTCAGGCCGATTACCCTCAACCTTTTTTCGTAGGACATTCCCCTGAGCTCCGGAACTAGCCTTGTTGCAAACTTTTGTGCTTTCTCTAATTTCTTCACGTGCTTGTCCAGGTGTGGGTTCCAAACTGGTGCTGCATACTCCAGTATGGGCCTGATGTACAGAGTGTACAGTGTCTTGAACGATTCCTTACTAAGGATTGCCAGGCGCCCATATGCTGCAGCAGTCATCTGGTTGATGTGTGCTTCCGGAGACGTGCTCGGTGTTATGGTCACCCCAAGATCTTTCTTCTTGAGTGAGGTTTGCAGTCATTGTCCACCTAGACTATACTCTGTCTGCGGTCTTCTTTGCCCTTCCCCAATCTTCATGACTTTGCATTTGGTGGGGTTGAATTCGAGTAGCCAGTTGCTGGACCACGTGTTCAGCCTGTCCAGGTCTCTTTGTAGTCCTGCCTGATCCTTGTCTGATTTAATTCTCCTCATTAACTTCACATCATCTACGAACAGGGACATTTCAGAGTCTATCCCTTCCATCATGTCATTCACATATACCAAAGATAGCTTTGGTCCTAGGACTGACCCCTGTGGGACCCTGCTCGTCACAGGCGCCCACTGTGATACCTCATCATGCACCATGACTCCTCGTTGCCTCCCTGTCAGGTATCCTCTGATCCATTGCAATGCCCTTCCTGTTATATGCGCCTGATCCTCCAGCTTCTGCATTAATCTCTTCTGAGGAACTGTGTCGAAGGCCTTCCTGCAGTCCAGGAAAATGCAATCAACCCACCCCTCTCTCTCGTGTCTTACTTCTGTTGTCATAAAACTCCAGAAGGTCTGTGACACACGATTTGCCTTCCATGAATCCGTGCTGGTTGTCGTTTATAATCTTGTTCCATTCCAAGTGCTCCACAACTCTCCTGATATCTTCTCCATGACTTTGCATACTATACACGTCAGTGACACTGGTCTGTAGTTTAGTGCCTCTTTTCTCTCTCCTTTCTTAAAAATGGGGACTACATTTGCCGTCTTCCATACCTCAGGTAGTTGCCCAGTTTCATGGGATGTGTTGAAGATTGTGGTTAGTGGCACACACAGCATCTCTGCTCCTTCTCTAAGGACCCACAGGGAGATGTCCGGTCCCATCGCTTTTGAGGTATCAAGGACACTTAGCAGCTTCTGCACCTCCTCCTCAGTTGTATGTATGTCATTCAACACTTGTTGGTATATTCCCTGTTGGTGTTTCCCTCTGTGCTGTCTTCCCAGAGCCCTCCATATCTCTTCTGTGAATACTTCCTTGAATCTCGTGTTGAGCTCCTCACATACCTCTTGATCGTTTCTTGTGAGTTCCCCACCTTCTTGCCTCAGTCTGATCATCTGGTCTTTGACTGTTGTCTTCCTCCTAATGTGGCTATACAGCAGTTTCGGGTCAGACTTGACTTTCGATGTTATGTTGTTTTCGTACTGTCATTGGGCCTCCCTCCTAATCGGTGCATACTCGTTTCTGGTTCTTCGACTAATCTCCTTATTTTCCTGGGTTCTTTGCCTTCTGTACTTTTCCCATTCTCTAGTGCACTTAGTTTTTCCCTCCCTACACCTTCGGGTAAACCAGTGGCTCGTTCTGGTCTTCCAATTATTTCTGTTGCCCTTGGGAACAAACTTTTCCTCTGCCTTCTTGCATTTTGTTGTTACGTATTCCGTCATTTCATTTACTGACTTTCCTGCCAATTCTCTGTCCCACTGAACCTCCTGCAGGAATTTCCTGATACCTGTGCAGTCCCCCATTTTACAGTTTGGCTTTTCCCATTTAACTCCTGTTACCCTCTCCACCTGTAACTCTATATACTCAAAACACAGAACCATGTGATCACTAGCTCCAAAGGGCCTCTCGTATGTGATGTCCTCAATGTCTGAACTGCTCAGGGTGAACACGAGGTCCAGTCTTGCTGGTTCATCTTCCCTTCTCTCTCTGGTAGTATCCTTAACACGTTGATCCATAAGGTTTCCCAGTAACACATCCATCATCTTGGCTCTCCATGTTTCGAGACCAGCGTGTGGCTCCAGGTTTTCCCAGCCGATCTCCTTGTGGTTGAAATCGCCCATAACCAGTAATTTTGCTCTGCTCGAGTGAGCTCTTCTTGCCACCTCGGGCAGTGTCCACCATTCCTCTCTTGCTCTCTTCATATTCCTCTCTTGGCCTCCTGCAGTTCTTTGGTGGATTATACATCACTGCAATGACTGCCTTATGTTCCCCAGACTGAAGTGTACCTACTATGTAATCCATTCCTCCAATCTTGTCATGCCTTCAATTTCCTCAAATCTCCATCGGTTTTTTACGAGCAGTGCAACCCCTCCTCCCTCTCTGCTCCTATCTTTCATCAGGATCTGATATCCTGGTGGGAAGATTGCGTCTGTTATTGTCTCAGTGAGTTTCGTTTTTGTGACTGCTATGATGTGTGGGGACTCCTCATTGATTCTTTCATTCATGTGTGTGTGTGTGAGTGTATACTCACCTAGTTGTACTCACCTAATTGAGGTTACAAGGGTCGAGTCATAGCTCCTGGCCCCGCTTCTTCACTGGTCGGAACTAAGTCACTCTCCCTGAACCGTGAGCTTCATCATACCTCTGCTTAAAGCTTCCCAAACTATTCCACTTCCTGACTACTCTGTGGCTGAAGAAATACTTCCTAACATCCCTGTGATTCATCTGTGTCTTCAACTTCCAAATGTGTCCCCTTGTTGCTGTGTCCAATCTCTGGAACATCCTGTCTTTGTCCACCTTGTCAATTCCTCTCAGTATTATGTGTGTCGTTATCATGTCCCCTCCTATCTCTCCTGTCCTCCAGTGTCGTCAGGTCGATTTCCCTTAACCTCTCCTCGTAGGACATACCCCTTAGCTCTGGGAATAATCTTGTTGCAAACCTTTGCACTTTCTTTAGGTTCTTTACGTGCTTGGCTAGGTGTGGGTTCCAAACTGTTGCCCCATACTCCAATATGGGCCTAACGTACACGGTGTACAGGGTCCTGAACGATTCCTTATTAAGATGTCGGAATGCTGTTCTGAGGTTTGCTAGGCGCCCATATGCTGCAGCCATTACTTGTTGATGTGTGCCTCAGGAGATGTGCCTGGTGTTATACTCACCCCAAGATCTTTTTCCTTGAGTGAGGTTTGTAGTCTCTGGCCCCCTAGAGTGTGTGTGCGTGTGTGTGTGTGTGTGTGTGTGTGTGTGTGTGTGTGTGTGTGTGTGTGTGTGTGTGTGTGTGTGTGTGTTACCATTTTGTCTTAGACATGTCGATTAGACACTAGGCCTGTGGTATATGCGAGCGAGGGAGCGAGCGAGCGAGCGTGCGTGCGTGCGTGCGTGCGTGCGTGCGTGCGTGCTCACCTAATTGTACTCACCTAATTGTGGTTGCAGGGGTCGAGACTCAGCAACTGGCCCCGCCTCTTCACTGATCGCTACTAGGTCCTCTCTCTCTCTCTCTCTCTGCTTCCTGAGCTTTATCATACCTCTTCTTAAAACTATGTATGGTTCCTGCCTCCACTACTTCACTTGCTAGGCTATTCCACTTGCTGACAACTCTATGACTGAAGAAATACTTCCTAACGTCCCTGTGACTCGTCTGAGTCTTCAGCTTCCAGTTGTGACCCCTTGTCCCTGTGTCCCCTCTCTGGAACATCCTATCTCTGTCCCCCTTGTCTATTCCCCGCAGTATCTTGTATGTCGTTATCATGTCTCCCCTGACCCTTCTGTCCTCCAGTGTCGTCAGTCCGGTTTCCCTTAACTTTTCCTCGTACGACATTCCCTTGAGCTCTGGGACTAGCCTTGTTGCAAACCTTAGGCAGCGGTTATTTGGTTGATGTGTGCCTCCGGTGATGTGCTCGGTGTTATGGTCACCCCAAGGTCTTTCTCCCTGAGTGAGGTCTGTAGTCTTTGTCCACCTAGCCTATACTCTGTCTGCGGTCTTCTTTGCCCCTCCCCAATCTTCACGATTTTGCATTTGGCTGGATTGAATTCGAGAAGCCAGTTACTGGACCACATGTCCAGCCTGTCCAGGTCTCTTTGCAGTCCTGCCTCATCCTCGTCCGATTTAATTCTTCTCATCAACTTCACGTCATCTGCGAACAGGGACACTTCAGAGTCTATTCCTTCCATCATGTCGTTCACATATATCAAAAATAGCACTGGTCCTAGAACTGACCCCTGTGGGACCCCGCTCGTAACAGGCGCCCACTGTGATACCTCTTCACGTACCATGACTCGTTGCTGCCTCCCTGTCAGGTATTCCCTTATCCATTGCAGTGCCCTCCCTTTTACATGCGCCTGATCCTCCAGCTTCTGCACTAATCTCCTGTGGGGAACTGTGTCAAAAGCCTTCCTGCAGTCTAGGAAAACGCAATCTACCCACCCCTCTCTCTCCTGTCTTACTTCTGTTACCTTGTCATAAAACTCCAGGAGGTTTGTGATACAAGATTTGCCTTCCATGAACCCATGCTGGTTTTCATTTATAATCTTGTTCCTTTCCAGGTGTTCGACCACTCTCCTCCTGATAATCTTCTCCATGACTTTGCACACAATACATGTCAGAGACACAGGTCTGTAGTTTAGTGCCTCGTTTCTGTTTCCTTTCTTAAATATGGGGACTACATTAGCTGTCTTCCATTTCTCAGGTAGTTGCCCAGTTTCAAGGGATGTGTTGAAGATTGTGGTTAGAGGCATGCACAGCATCTCTGCTCCTTCTCTAAGGACCCATGGGGAGATGTTGTCCGGTCCCATCGCCTTTGAGGTGTGTGTGTGTGTGTGTGTGTGTGTGTGTGTGTGTGTGTGTAAAGCCGTTTAAACAGAATCGCCGAATTAGGCTTATTTGCTATCAGTGGAAATCGATCTGAGCATAATGAAATAATATATATATATAATTGATTTTAAGTAATAGTAAATAAAATTAAATTAGTGTCTGATATTTGCAGCGGAATTCAGCTAAAAAAATTGTGTTAGTTTAAGGAAGGTTAGATGAGGTTTTTAAGTTAGTTTTGGTCCAAAATTAAAAATCTGTATGTCATTGTTAATGGAAAAATATGAATAAACAGAAATATGGACGTGAGGCTTGAACACGTACTGGGACTGGCAGGTCCAACGCTTACCACAGAGGTTTCCTATTAGAAGCTCAACAGGACAGCAGTAATGCGTTGGACCTGCCAGTCCCAGTACCAAGGTTCAAGCCATTTCCTCGTCCAGCAACAGCGGCGTAAAAGAGACAGCGATATTTACATTTTACTGACGCCAAAATATGACTCTTTTCTGTTTTCTGTTTATATATATATATATATATATATATATATATATATATATATATATATATATATATATATATATATATATATATATTGCGTGGGGCTGTGAGTAGAATGAAAGGGGGTAAAGCAGCTGGGATTGATGGTATAAAGATAGAAATGTTAAAAGCAGGTGGGGATATAGTTTTGGATTGGTTAGTGTTTTTATTTAATAAAGGTATGGAAGAGGGTAAGGTACCTAGGGATTGGCAGAGTGTGCATAATTCCTTTGTATAAAGGCAAATGACAAAAGAGAGTGTAAAAATTATAGGGGAATAAGTCTGTTGAGTATACCTGGTAAAGTGTATGGTAGAGTTATTATTGAAAAAATAAGAGTAAGACGGAGAGCAGGTTAGCAGATGAACAAGGAAGCTTTAGGAAGGGTAGGGGGTGTGTGGACCAGGTGTTTACAATGAAACATATGTTGGAGTATTTAGATAAGGGTAAAGAGGTATCTGTGGCATTTATGGATTTGGAAAAGGCATATGATAGGTTGGATAGGGGAACAATGTGGCAGATGTTGCAAACGTATGGAATAGGAGGTAGGTTATTGAAAGGGGTGAAAAGTTATTACGAGGATAGTGAGGCTCAGGTTAGAGTATGTAGGCGAGAGGGAGATTATTTCCTAGTAAAAGTAGGCCTTAGACAGGGATGTGTGATGTCACCATGGTTCTTCAGTATATTAATAGATGGAGTTGGAGGGAGAGAGTATGGAGGAGGTGACTGTGTTCAGATATTTGGGAGTGGACGTGTCAGCAGATGTGTCTATGAAGGATGAGGTGAATCATAGAATTGACGAGGGGAAAAAGGTGAGTGGTGCACTGAGGAGTCTGTGGAGACAAAGAACTTTATCCATGAAAGCAAAGAGGGGAATGCATGAGAGTATAGTTATACCAACGTTCTTGTATGGGTGTGAGGCATGGGTTGTGAATGTTGAAACAAGGAGGAGACTGAAGGCGGTGGAGATGTCATGTCTGAGGGTAATGTGTGGTGTGAGTATAATGCAGAAAATCCGTAGTTTGGAGATTAGGAGGTGTGGGATTACCAAAAGTATTATCCAGAGGGCTGAGGAGGGGTTATTGAGATGGTTTGGACATATTGAGAGGATGGAACGAAATAGAATGACTTCGAGAGTGTATAAATCTGTAGTGGATGGAAGGCGGGGTAGGGGTCGGCCTAGGAAAGGTTGGAGGTAGGGGGTAAAGGAGGTTTTGTGTGGGAGGGGCTTGGACTTCCAGCAAACGTGCGTGAGCGTGTTAGACGGCACTCTGAAGGAGGGGTGTTAATGTTGCAGTTTTATAACTGTAGTGTAAGCATGCCTCTGGCAAGACAGTGATGGAGTGAATGATGAAAGTTTTTCTATTTCGGGCCACCCTGCCTTGTGGGAAACAGCCGATGTCTTAAAAAAATATACACACACACACACACACAAATACATATAACTATTAATATATTTTAATCTATTCAGAGATAATAATCAACACTAAGTAATTTTTTAATATTATCATAAATATGAAAATGATAGTAGGAAAATAGGATATTGTTTTGAGACTCGTGTTATCTATTCATTATTGTGATAATGTAATTCTGAACTAGCATATGTAGCGCCACTTTCACCAGATAACATCAGAAGCATTCAACCATTTATTCTCCATACTAACAAGGATGAATTCAGCGAGCAAGAGGCATAATATTGGAGCATGTTGTCAGGTATAATTGGGTGTTCACCACTGTATGTTCTCACACACACACCTGCTCTCCTCGCTAGAGGCCACACATCTATCACCACCCTCCACAATAAACTCAAACTGTGAATTATGGTTATCGCATCAATAGCACTAACAATCCTTGTGATATTTTTTAAATACCGCTTTTTGGTGTAACATCACATGCTATACGGAGAGGCAGTGATATTGTGACCTATAATTAATTGTGATAATTTCTGTTTGATTTTCATTTCCTTTACATGCTCTCACACACACACAATATATATATATATATATATATATATATGTGTGTGTGTGTGTGTGTGTGTGTGTGTGTGTGTGTGTGTGTGTGTGTGTGTGTGTGTGTGTGTGTGTGTGTGTGTGTGTGTGTGTGTGTGTATGTGAGAGTTAGAGAGGGAGAGAAAATATCTTTCAGGTCCGTACCTAGGGTGTAATTGCTATCAATCACGTTACTGAAGCCAGTGGATTATAGTCATAAGAATACTCCTTGATCCAGGAACAAGCTTTTGTGAAGAGGTCCCGACAACGTCAGCAGCGACCAATTTTAACTCATGTCCTTAGCCACTTGTTAAGGTGACTACATGAAATATGTGCACTTCTGTAACAGTGGCCAGCACAGGCCAACCCAGATTCTGGTTGGATAAACTTTATAACTCTCTGATCCACTGACTTCAGCGACGGGCTAGCAATCTCAAATTGGCTTTTTTTTTTTTTACTTTTAATATTAGTATAATACAAAAAAATCGACGAGTTATCTTTTTATGTTGTGGCCGATGCTCTCAGTATAAAGTGTTCATAAACTGTATGCTGTTCACATTATTGCTACCGTTACTACTATTACAACTATTACTGACCAGTCTTCTAACTTTCTTCCCGACCTGTCTTCTGAACTTATCATTTTCTTGCCAAGTTGAGACTTTCTAATGATCCAGGATAATGTAGTTAGCAAGCACAAAATACTTTGAGAAAAGGTGGAAGGCAACTCCTTCAACTTCTTCAATCTTTTCTCAGAAGTGATTGAGAAAATAAAGGTATTAACTGAGCAGGTTTTGCATAAACTACGAATTGCAATAATTTGTTTTTTATTCATTACATTAAAATAAAATTGCAAATCTGATTCGGATCCTCGTTTAAGTATGAATATGATAATGAGAACCAAATCATTCACTCAGTTTTAAAACGTCTACGTCCCACTGATACTCTCTCTATGAGAGAGAGAGAGAGATAGAGAGAGAGATAGAGAGAGAGAGAGAGAGAGAGAGAGAGAGAGAGAGAGAGAGAGAGAGAGAGAGAGAGAGAGAGAGAGAGAGAGAGAGAGAGAAAGTGGTTCCCATTGTTATTATGTCGTTAAAGACACATGAACAGATACTAAGGACATGCTATTATGGAAACGTTCCAGCTGTGTGACCTTGTTCCCGTGAACATGGTCCAACGACCGTAATGTTTCACCTGTGGGACCTTGCTCCAGTGAACAAAATCCGACGACCGTGAACAAGGTCCCAAGACCGTGAACAAGGTCCCAAGACCGTGAACAAGGTCCAACGACCGTAATGTTTGTTATAAAATGTTTTAGGTGTTTACATCAATATATATCAATTTTTGAAGAGGTAAACCGGTAAGCCAGAGGAAGGCCTCTATCAGATGACAAAAAGATCCAGTAACGGGTCATCATATGACTAAGACTCGCTTTAGGAAGCCATTGTTCTGTTTGCAGACGAATTTTACTTAACGTAACCTAGCTCATGTGTCTTTAACCGCATCTGGTCGGTATTATATACCAAGTTTTCATCAATGTTATTTTCATTTATGTTCCACACTTTCCTACACGTATTTAAAAAATATATATGAATACTCGTATTCTTTGATGAATTTATCAGCCGAGAGTTTTAACTGAGCCAGACTACCGTGAATTTAACTCTCATCGCTTCTTTAAAAGTACCTTAGGAACTGCGCAGGAATATGGTCGAAAATAATGTACATCTTTGTATTGGCGCCATTAAATATTAACAATTCACAACTGCAGACCAAACCAAGTTGGGGGTGGTATTGCAATCTATTACTCTAACAAATTATCTTGTATTAGCACCACTTGCTTTAGTGATGAATATGGGGAATACATTTTTGCTAATTTTACTGTAAAAAACCTTAAGACGCCTATAACAATCGGTGCCATTTACCGGATACCTCACACAAACATCCCAAATTTCAGTGAGAAATTAAAGTCACTAATAACAAACACACAAATGAATAAGCACCACCTTCTCTTAGCTGGAGACTTCAACATCAACCTTGGCTTACTAGATGATCAGCCTGTAACTGATTTCATCAACAATATGAACAACACACTTCTCATACCAACAATAACTAAACCAACCAGGCTCACTGAGACAAGTGCAACCATAATAGACCACATATGGACCAATATACTAGCCCCCCTTAAATCAGGGATAATCACAGATAGCACTACAGACCACTACCCTACCTTCCTGACAAACATTAATAAACCACCACTTGAATACAACAAAGTCTCATTTAGACTCCATGACGAGGCCTCAATAAGGAAGTTCACAGCTGACCTAGAGATTGTTGACTGGCCTACAGAATTCTCCAAGGCCAATGGTATTGATGACTGGACAGACATTTTTCTTAACAAATTACTTAGACTATACAACAAACATTGTCCTATAAAAACAAAACAGATCACAAACAAACGGCTTGGTTGCCCATGGCTAACCAGCACCATTGTGAAATCCATTGACAAGAAACACCAATATGAAAAGCAATATAGACAAGGCTTAATACACAAAGATGTTCTTAAACACTATTCATCAGCTCTCACCAAAGTAATAAAGAAAGCCAAACAACTATACTACTCCAGTAGATTCACAGACACTAGAGGAGATATAAAAAAGACCTGGAAAACACTCTCTCAGATTCTAAGGACCCACAAACTGAGAAAAACCAAGAATATTGTCCTAACTAAACCTAATGAAACACCACTACATCCCACTGACACAGCTAACAAGATAAACGACTTCTTCTCAACCATAGGATCTAATCTCGCCAGTAAAATCCCACATACCAATGCCCATGCCGGGGACTACCTAGATGGGAATTTCCCTAATTCCTTCTATCTTGCACCAACTGAGCCCACGGAAGTCACCGAGATTATAAAGTCACTTAAAAATAACTCGGGGAATCTGTCTCATGTCCCACCATTACTGTACAAGCGAGCGGCCCATGTCCTTTCGCATGCTATTTCATTACTCTTTAACAAGTCACTAGAGACTAGCACCTTCCCGAAACTACTCAAGATGGCAAGGGTTACACCAATACATAAAGGTGGTGACCCTACAGACTTAAACAACTATAGGCCAATATCTAACTTACCATTGATATCCAAAATCTTTGAGAAACTCGTGCACAGGAGACTGTATTCATTTATAACGGCTCAAAACATACTCAACCCCTGCCAATTTGGATTCAGGAAAAATAAAAGCACTAATGATGCAATCATAAAAATGCTAGATCTGCTTTACACAGCATTGGAAAATAAGGAATATCCACTAGGAATTTTTATTGACCTAAGAAAAGCTTTTGACACAGTAGACCACGACATCCTACTCCACAAACTTGATCATTACGGTGTAAGAGGCCATGCGCTTGCTTATTTCAAATCTTACATTACTAATAGGTATCAGTATGTCACCATTAAAGACACAGCATCAGCAATACGGCCACTTGATACTGGAGTTCCGCAGGGAAGTGTCCTTGGTCCCCTTCTCTTCCTCATATACATCAATGACCTTCCAAACGTATCCCAACACCTGAAACCCAGTCTCTTTGCTGAGGACACGACTTGTGCCATCTCTCACCCTAATCTTGCCACCCTCAACACCACTGTGAATGAGGAGCTGAACAAAATATCGACTTGGATGACAGCCAATAAACTTACGCTTAACACTGACAAAACCTACTATATTATGTTTGGTAGCAGAGCAGGAGATGCACAAATTAACATTAAGATTGACAACACTCTAATTACCAGAAATAATGGGGGCAAATTCCTAGGCTTATACCTTGACAACAACCTGAATTTCAGCACCCATATCCAGCATATAACCAAAAAAGTATCGAAAACGGTTGGGATCCTCTCCAAGATACGATACTACGTGCCGCAAAATGCCCTTCTCACACTATACCACTCACTTATTTATCCATACCTCACCTATGTTATTTGTGCTTGGGGATCAACTGCAGCAACACACCTAAAGCCAATAATAACCCAACAAAAAGCTGCAGTAAGAATAATCACTAAATCCCATCCCTGGCAACACACCCCCCCACTCTTCATAGACCTAAACTTACTCCCTGTTCAGTACATCCACACTTACTACTGTGCAATCTACATCTACAGGGCCTTAAACTCTAATATCAACCTTGACCTAAAACGCTTTCTTGATAGTTGTGACAGAACCCACAGGCATAACACCAGACACAAACATCTCTACGACATTCCCCGTGTCCGACTAAACCTTTACAAAAATTCAATGTATGTCAAAGGCCCTAAAATCTGGAATACCCTACCTGAGAACTCTAGAACTGCAGACACATTCACCACCTTCAAAACTACCATTAGAAAACATCTTATCTCCATGATACACCCTGTCAACTAACTACACGAATACCACCTGGTGGTTCACACTTACACTCACTGACTCATTTGACCATAAACAGAAATATTAATCTCAATATTAAAATAATGAATCCTGTGATACTCCAATACTGAAACTATGTACTGTGCCAAAACAAAAGCATTTACATTGCTAAACTCACAAACTAGTATTTAGTCACTTAGCCATAATACCAACTTACCTCATAATTTGTAATATTTTACAATTAAGAATAAAACTAAATCTGCCCGAAATGCCTAGCCATGCTAGGTGTTCTAGTGGTACACTCTGTAATCACTATTTTACTACATGTAAACCACACAATAACCAAATTTCTGTAAACTCAGCATTGTAATCCTTATAGAGAATAAACGTTGAATTTGAATTTGAACATGAAGTAAGTTTTAGTAAGATTATTCAGATACAAGTACACATAAGTACAGTTAAATAGATTATCATACATAGCAGCATATGTATACATACCTAGGATAACAAAATAGAGTAAAACATACACTTTTAGCATAACATTTTTTGTGTCAGGTTTTACAATCGTATTATACTTATAGTTATTAAAAGTTCCGTTATTGCTGCTGTTCTTGGTATTAGCTGCTGTTGTAATTGTTTATATTTATTACACTTTTTATTAGTGTTTATTTAATTTTATTTTTTTTCTTTGCAGATTCAAGGCGATTATGTGGATGAGCAGCGCGACTTTCATGTAATGTTTCTTAAAGTCTGTGACATTGTGGTCACACGAGGAATGATTGTTGAATGTGTGTGTGTGTGTGTGTGTGTGTGTGTGTGTGTGTGTGTGTGTGTGTGTGTGTGTGTGTGTGTGTGTTTGTGTGTGTGTGAGAATAATGGCTGCATCTATGAGTCATGGGTATGTGATTTCAGAGTGAGTTATGAGTCTCAGGGTCATGAGGTCAATTTGAGTCATGAATGAGTATTTGAGTCATGGGTGAGTGTGTGAACCGTGTGTAAACTATGAATGTGTGAGTCATGAGTGTGTGATTAATAAGTGAGAGAGTTAGTTTACATCATAGAAACTAGGAAATAACTTACTGTAGCGCGAAAAAACTGGCGCACGGAATGCAAAAGGTTGGCCATACCTGAGTTAGGTACGCACAAAGTTCTGTAATATTTCATCCAACGTCACCCATGGCAATCATATCATCAGCTAAGAAGGTTCTTACCTCCAAGATGAAAGATGCTGAAAAAAAGAAAACCCTAGAAGCCGCTTAAATCGACCAACAACCCTAACTTAATATATCACACAGGACAGCTAAAATCGGATGTAATGACTAGGTTTAACTAGCAATACCTACAGTACACCGTCCCACCGACACGCCCTTGAAGAGGTTCACCAACGACACTGCAAATCACTGCAGCCTGACAGACGTGTATAATATATATATATATATATATATATATATATATATATATATATATATATATATATATATATATATATGTCGTGCCGAATAGGCAGAACTTGCCATCTTGGCTTAAATAGCAACGCTCATCTTGCCATATAGGACAAGTGAAAATTGTGTATGCAATAATTTCGCCAAAATCATTCTGAACCTAACGAAAAAAATATCTTTGATTATGTTTATTTAGTACTAAATTATTGTAAACGTATTTTAAATATATTTAGTTGGGTTATGCTAAAATAAATTGCTCTTGTTATAATAAGGTTAGGTAAGTTTTCTAAGATTCTTTTGGTGCAAAATTAAAAATTTTTACATTAACATTAATGAAAAAAATATATCTTTAAACGTATAAGAGAAAATTTCAGAAAGGACTTAATTTTAAATGAGTTCTTGCTGATTGACCAGTTTTACATATTCGGCACGACATATATATATAATATATATATGTATATATATATATATATATATATATATATATATATATATATATATATATATATGAATATATATGAGCGTGTTAGATAAGAGCGAATGGAGACAAATGGTTTTTACGACTTGAAGTGCTGTTGGAGTGTAAGCAGGGTAACATTTATGAAGGGATTCAGCAAAACCGGCAGACCGAACTCGAGTCCTTGAGATGGGAAGTACAGTGTCAACACTCTGAATAAGGGGCGTTAATGTTGCAGTTTTATAACTGTAGTGTAAGCGCACCTCTGGCAAGAAAGTGATGGAGTGAATGATGATGAAAGTTTATCTTCTTCGGACCACCCTACCTTGGTGGGAGACGGCCAATATGTGATAAAAACAATATATATATATATATATATATATATATATATATATATATATATATATATATATAATGTGTGTGTGTGTCGTGCCGAATAGGTAAAACTTGCTATTTTGGCTTAAATAGCAACGCTGTTCTTGCCGAATAAGGCAAGCGAAAATTTGTGTATGAAATAATTTCGGAAAAATCATTCTGAACCTAACGAAAAAAAAATATACTTATTTCTTTTTGTTTATTATTAATTATTGTAAACTTATCTAAAATATATTTAGTTGGATTAGGCTAAATTAAACTCTGCTTGTTATAATAAGGTTAGGTAAGTTTTCTAAGGTTCTTTTGGTACAAAATTATTAATTTTTATATTAACATAAATGAAAAAATAGATCTTGAAGAGAAAACTTTAGAAAGGACTTAATTTTAAATGAGTTCTTGCTAATTTACCAATTTTACCTATTGGGCACGACATTACGACATATATATATGTCGTAATGTCGTGCCCAATAGGTAAAATTGGTAAATTAGCAAGAACTCATTTAAAATTAAGTCCTTTCTAAAGTTTTCTCTTCAAGATCTATTTTTTCATTTATGTTAATATAAAAATTAATAATTTTGTACCAAAAGAACCTTAGAAAACTTATCTAACCTTATTATAACAAGCAGAGTTTAATTTAGCCTAATCCAACTAAATATATTTTAGATAAGTTTACAATAATTAATAATAAACAAAAAGAAATAAGTATATTTTTTTTTCGTTAGGTTCAGAATGATTTTTCCGAAATTATTTCATACACAAATTTTCGCTTGCCTTATTCGGCAAGAACAGCGTTGCTATTTAAGCCAAAATAGCAAGTTTTACCTATTCGGCACGACACACACACACAGTATAAATATATATATATATATATATATATATATATATATATATATATATATATCTATATATATATATATATATATATATATAATTACTGGTTACCATTAGGTACTAATGGAAGCAGAAAAACCGATAATAAACCTGAGTACATGAAGATACGTAAAGACTCAGTTGGATTAAGAGACTACGAATGACACGTTTAAGTTAATTTACATAAATTGGCTTTAATGAACAGAATTGGATCCACTCAGGTACAAATTTGTAGCAATAAGTGAAAAAAAAGACCAAATGGGGCAAATGAACGGTGGAATTATAATGTATTTACATGGAGGTAATAGATGGCAAATTCATGAAAATTGATCCAAATGAACATAATTAGAGCCAACAGGGCGCAATTATCGTAAATTGATTTACATGAACGCGAGTGGATCCAAACAGAAGTAAGCGTAGGTAGATAAAAGGAACAGCAAGAACAGAAGCAGCAACAGTAGCTGCAGCAGCTTCCGCAACAGCATCTGCAACAAAATTCAGTGCACGAGACAGCAGCAGCAGCAGCAGCAGCAGCAGCAGCAGCAGCAGCAGCAGCAGCAGCAGCAGCAGCAGCAGCAGCAGCAGCAACCGCCACAGCCACAGTTTTAAGAGAGGTTGGAAGAGAAAACCCGAATAAAAAAAAATGTAACAAGGAACACACAATAAAGTAAACTAGGAAATAAAAAAAAATGCAGAAGTGGGGAAAGTGAAATCCCATCGCCACCAGAAACAGCAGCAGCTTCAAAAGAAGGGTGAGTCACAGTAACACCTGGAATATAATCAACAGAGACTTACAACTGTAGCAGCTGCGAGAGCAGGCTTGCTTAGAAGAGCGACTGTAAAGAAATGGAACTGGAGTTATCCCATAAACAGGAGGAATGCAAGCAGTTAAGAGAGAAATACAATCAGTTGCAAGAGACAATAAAGACAATCAAGCCAGAGAAAAAATATAAGAATTGTTGTTGGTACGTGCAGGTGCCCTCTGGTCAGTGTTGTAAAGACCATTCCCCTGTTTTGGTTCATGTGCGATAACTTGAGAAAGCCTCTTCTGAGTTGCTTCAAACTTTGAATATTTCTTTATCTTGCTCAGGAGGTTGGGACTGTTACTAGAGTATGTAGGCACTAACTTGGCAAATTAATTTTTAAAATGGTGGTGTGTGTATTCCTTAAAATATTCTGACTATTCCTCATCTGAACAGTTTCCATCATAAATGGTGTTGGATCTTATAAAAGGGATCGGACTGTGTTGATGTAAATTTGCTAAGATACATTTTTTAAATGGTTAAAAAAGAACTTGGAATTTTTGGGTTCCATGTGGCAACTGGATAATAAGTTTTCTGGTCGACCTCAGACAATCAGTTCTAGTGTTTTTCTCAACGGAAAGTTCACGCTGTTACTGCGCTGCATAATTCCCAATTTGCCATTTTAATAAATCGTGATACAAGTTTCCATTCAGTAACTGGAGAAAGTCTCTTGACCAGCTATGAGATGGATGATATCCTATAAATTTAGAATACATAGTGCAAATTTGCCAATATACTAACATCATTAAAGAAATTTGGAATCACTGGATACTGTGCGATAAGCGGAGAAGTTATCTTGTCAGCTTCCAACATTTAGCACCGGTGCGCCTTATTTACAAAAAGATTTTAAATGTATATGGGTCTTCTAGGCTGCAAAATGCAAAATTTAGGGTAAAATTTCTGGAGTCATATTTCTCTGGAGTACTAAGAAATTTAGAAATGAAGCTGAAGAATTAAACAGATCTTTAAATGGTTTCAGCTTACTCTAAATTTATTACAATGTTTGTCTAAAACAACAAATTTTAAGCATTAAGCCTAATTAAAAATGTATATTTTTTACAGTGCTGCGGTGTAGTATGTGCCACGCATAGGAGGATACCTTGTTTTATCAAGTTCAGTCTGTTGGTTCATATGATATAAATGGTAGATAACGGTAGATAATCTGTTTCACCTAGGTGTTGACCACTATGCCTGGTTCTCGTCCCTGTACCTACTCTGGGTTTCACCTAGGTGTTGACCACTATGCCTGGTTCTCGTCCCTGTACCTACTCTGGGTTTCACCTAGGTGTTGACCACTATGCCTGGTTCTCGTCCCTGTACCTACTCTGGGTTTCACCTAGGCGGTGACCACTAAGTCTGGTTCTTGTCCCTGTACCATTGTACCTATTTTGGGTTTCACCGAGGTGTTGACCGCTAAATCTGGTTCTCGTCCCTGTACTACTGTAGCTACTCTGGGTTTCAACTAGGTGCTAACCACTAAGCCTGGTACTCGTCCCTGTACCACTGTACATACTCTGGGTTTCAACTAGGTGTTGACCACTAAGCCTGGTTCTCGACCTTGTAAAACTGTACATACTCTGGGTTTCACCAGAAATACTAAATAAATTATTTCTCTCTTATATTCATACGTTATCTACTGTATATTTTAATGTTATTTTCTAGTTATTTACCTGCTTGCTAATCTCATTTAACAAGATGTAACTGGCTTATTATGCTGTCACCCTGACCTTCATTCGGTTTAACCAGGTGTTATTAGTATATCATGGTTTGGCTCCCTGACCTTCATTCGGTTTAACCAGGTGTTATTAGTATATCATGGTTTGGCTCCCTGATCTTCATTTGGTTTAAAATGATGCTCCTGGTTTATTATCATCCGTCACCCTGACCTTCACTTCGTTTAACTTGGTGTTCCTGATTTATTATTTTGTCCTCGCTCGTCAATTCACTGTTTATTATTGTGATTCTATTTGTGTTTGTTGACTTTTATCATTTATTTGCTTGTTTTTCTTGGAGTCACTGATCCTGGATGATTAAACTTCCTTGTCACTCCATGGTGCCAGGGTTGGAGGTAGTGATGTGAGTGGTCACTCCATGGTGCCAGGTTGGAGGTAGTGTTGTAAGTGGTGACTTCATGGTACCAGAGTTGGAGGTAGTGTTGCGAGAGGTGACTCCATGGTGCCAGGGTTGAAGGTAGTGTTGTAAGTGGTGACTCCATGGTGCCAGGGTTGAAGGTAGTATTGTGAGTGGTGACTCCATGGTGCCAGGGTTGAAGGTAGTGTTGTAAGTGGTGACTCCATGGTGCCAGGGTTGAAGGTAGTATTGTGAGTGGTGACTCCATGGTGCCAGAGTTGGAGGTAGTGTTGTGAGGGGTCACTCCAAGGTGACAGGGTTGGAGGTAGTGTTGTGAATGGTGACTCCATGATGCGAGGGTTGGAGGAAGTGTTGCGAGTGGTCACTCCATGGTGCCAGGGCCAGGGTTGGAGGTAGTGTTGGGAGTGGTCACTCCAAGGTGCTAGGGTTGGAGGTAGTGCTGCGAGTGGTGACTCCATGGTACCAGAGTTGAAGGTAGTGTTGGAAGTGGTGACTCCATGGTACCAGGGTTGGAGGTAGTGTTGTGAGTGGTGACTCCATGGTGCCAGGGTTGGAGGTAGTGTTGTGAGTGATGACTCCATGGTGCCAGGGTTGGAGGTAGTGTTGTGAGTGGTGACTCCATGGTGCCTGGGTTGGAAGTAGTGTTGTGAGTGGTCACTCCATGGTACCAGAGTTGGAGGTAGTGCTGTGAGTGGTGACTCCATGGTGCCAGGGTTGGAAGTAGTGTTGAGAGTGGTCACTCCATGGTACCAGTTGGAGGTAGTGTTGGGAGTGGTGACTCCATGGTGCCAAGGTTGGATTTAGTGTTGTGAGTGGTGACTCCATCGTGCCAGGGTTGGAAGTAGTGTTGTGAGTGGTGACTCCATGGTGCCAGGGTTGGATGTAGTGTTGTGAGTGGTGACTCCATGGTACCAGAGTTGGAGGTAGTGTTGCGAGTGATGACTCCATGGTACCAGGATTGGAGGTAGTGTTGCGAGTGGTGACTCCATGGTGCCAGGGATGAAGGTAGTGTAGTGAGTGGTGACTCCATGGTGACAGGGTTGAAGGTAGTGTTGTGAGTGGTGACTCCATGGTGCCAAGGTTGGATTTAGTGTTGTGAGTGGTGACTCCATGGTACCAGAGTTGGAGGTAATGTTAAGAGTGGTGACTCCATGGTACCAGAGTTGGAGGTAGTGTTGCGAGTGATGACTCCATGGTACCAGGATTGGAGGTAGTGTTGTGAGTGGTGACTCCATGGTGCCAGGGTTGGAGGTAGTGTAGTGAGTGGTGACTCCATGGTGACAGGGTTGAAGGTAGTGTTGTGAGTGGTGACTCCATGGTGCCAAGGTTGGAAGTAGTGTTGTGAGTGGTGAATCCATGGTGCCAGGGTTGGAGGTAGTGTTGGGAGTGGTGACTCCATGGTGCCATGGTTGGAGGTAGTGTTCTGAGTGGTGACTCCATGGTGCCAGGGTTGAAGGTAATGTGAGTGGTGACTCCATGGTGCCAGGGTGGAAGGTAGTGTTGTGAGTGGTGACGCCATGGTACCCGGGTTGGAGGTAGTGTTGTGAGTGGTGACTCCATGGTACCAGGGTTGGAGGTAGTGTTGTGAGTAGTGACTCCATGGTGCCAGGGCTGGAGGTTGTGCTGTGAGTGGTGACTCCATGGTGCCAGGGTTGGAGGTAGTGTTGTGAGTGGTGACTATGGTGCCACGGGTGGAAGTAGTGTTGTAAGTGGTGACTCCATGGTGCCAGGGTTGGAGGTAGTGTTGTAAGTGGTGACTCCATGGTGCCAGGGTTGGAGGTAGTGTTGTGAGTGGTGACTCCATGGTGCCAGGGTTGGAGGTCGTGTTGTGAGGGGTCACTCCATGGTGCTAGGGTTGAAGGTAGTGCTGTGATTGGTGACTCCATGGTACCAGAGTTGAAGGTAGTGTTGGGAGTGGTGACTGCATGGTACCAGGGATGGAGGTAGTGTTGTGAGTGGTGACTCCATGGTGTCAGGGTTGGAGGAAGTGTTGTGAGTGATGACTCCATGGTGCCAGGGTTGGAGGTAGTGTTGTGAGTGGTGACTCCATGGTGCCAGGGTTGGAGGTAGTGTTGTGAGTAGTGACTCCATGGTGCCCGGGTTGGAAGTAGTGTTGTGAGTGGTGACTCCATGGTGCCAGGGTTGGATTAGGGTTGTGAGTGCTGACGCCATGACACCAGAGAGTTGAAGTAGTGTTGTGAGTGGTGACTCCATGGTACCAGGGTTGGAGGTAGTGTTCTGAGTGGTGACTCCATGGTGCCAGGGCTGAAGGTTGTGCTGTGAGTGGTGACTCCATGGTGCCAGGGTTGGAGGTAGTGTTGGGAGTGTTGACTCCATGGTGCCAGGGTTGAAGGTAGTGTTGCGAGTGGTGACTCCATGGTGCCAGGGTTGGAGGTAGTGTTGTGAGTGGTGACTCCATGGTACCAGGGTTGGAGGTAGTGTTGTGAGTGGTGACTCCATGGTGCCAGGGCTGGAGGTTGTGCTGTGAAGGGTGACTCCATGGTGCCAGGGTTGGAGGTAGTGTTGTGAGTGGTGACTATGGTGCCAGGGTTGCAGGTAGTGTTGTAAGTGATGACTCCATGGTGCCAGGGTTGGAGGAAGTGTTGTAAGTGGTGACTCCATGGTGCCAGGGTTGGAGGAAGTGTTGTGAGGGGTCACTCCATGGTGCCAGGGTTGGAGGAAGTGTTGTGAGGGGTCACTCCATAGTGCTAGGGCCAGGGTTCGAGGTAGTGTTGGGAGTGGTCACTCCATGGTGCTAGGGTTGGAGGTAGTGCTGTGAGTGGTGACTCCATGGTACCAGAGTTGAAGGTAGTGTTCGGAGTGGTTACTCCATGGTACCATGGATGGAGGTAGTGTTGTGAGTGGTGACTCCATGGTGCCAGGGTTGGAGGTAGTGTTGTGAGTGATGACTCCATGGTGCCAGGGTTGGAGGTAGTGTTGCGAGTGATGACTCCGTGGTGCCAGGGTTGGAGGTAGTGTTGTGAGTGGTGACTCCATGGTGCCCGGGTTGGAAGTAGTGTTGTGAGTGGTGACTCCATGGTGCCAGGGCTGGAGGTTGTGCTGTGAGTGGTGACTCCATGGTGCCAGGGTTGGAGGTAGTGTTGTGAGTGGTGACTCCATGGTGCCAGGGCTGGAGGTTGTGCTGTGAGTGGTGACTCCATGGTGCCAGGGTTGGAGGTAGTGTTGTGAGTGGTGACTCCATGGTGCCAGGGCTGGAGGTTGTGCTGTGTGTGGTGACTCCATGGTGCCAGGGTTGGAGGTAGTGTTGGTAGTGGTGACTCCATGGTGCCAGGGATAGAGGTAGTGTTGTGAGTGGTGACTCCATGGTGCCAGGGTTGAAGGTAGTGTTGTGAGTGGTGACTCCATGGTGCCAGGGTTGGATTTAGTGTTGTGAGAGGTGACGCCATGGTACCAGGGTTGGAGGTAGTGTTGTGAGTGGTGACTCCATGGTGCCAGGGTTGGATTTAGTGTTGTGAGTGGTGACGCCATGGTACCAGGGTTGGAGGTAGTGTTGTGAGTGGTGACTCCATGGTGCCAGGGTTGGATTTAGGGTTGGGAGTGCTGACGCCATGACACCAGAGTTGGAAGTAGTGTTGTGAGTGGTGACTCCATGGTGCCAGGGTTGGAGGTAGTGTTGGTAGTGGTGACTCCATGGTGCCAGGGATAGAGGTAGTGTTGTGAGTGGTGACTCCATGGTGCCAGGGTTGAAGGTAGTGTTGTGAGTGGTGACCCCATAGTGCCAGGGTTGGATTTAGTGTTGTGAGTGGTGACGCCATGGTACCAGGGTTGGAGGTAGTGTTGTGAGTGGTGACTCCATGGTGCCAGGGTTGAAGGTAGTGTTGTGAGTGGTGACTCCATGGTGCCAGGTTTGAAGGTAGTGTTGTGAGTGGTGACGCCATGGTACCAGGGTTGGAGGTAGTGTTGTGAGTGGTGACTCCATGGTGCCAGGGCTGGAGGTTGTGCTGTGAGTGGTGACTCCATGGTGCCAGGGTTGGAGGTAGTGTTATGACTGGAGACTATGGTGCCACGGGTGGATGTAGTGTTGTAAGTGGTGACTCCATAGTGCCAGGGTTGGAGGTAGTGTTGTCAGGGGTCACTCCATGGTGCCAGGGCCAGGGTTGGAGGTAGTGCTGGGAGTGGTTACATCATGATAGCAGGGATGCAGGTAGTGTTGTGAGTGGTGACTCCATGGTGCCAGGGTTGGAGGTAGTGTTGTGAGTGGTGACTCCATGGTGCCAGGGTTGGAGGTAGTGTTGTGAGTGGTGACTCCATGGTACCAGGCTTGGAAGTAGTGTTGTGAGTGGTCACTCCATAGTACCAGGGTTGGAGGTAGTGTTGGGAGTGGTGACTCCATGGTGCCAGGGTTGGAGGTAGTGTTGTGAGTGGTGACTCCATGGTGCCAGGGTTGGATTTAGTGTTGTGAGTGGTGACTCCATGGTGCCAGGGTTGGAGGTAGTGTTGTGAGTGGAGACTCCATGGTGCCAGGGTTGAAGGTAGTGCTGTGAGTGGTGACTCCATGGTGCCAGGGTTGGATTTAGTGTTGTGAGTGCTGA
>NC_091342.1:22990556-23018056 GCF_038502225.1 Cherax quadricarinatus | reverse complement strand
GAGTAGTAAGGTATGCCACTACACCCACTGCTCTTAAACTGTTTATGGACTCTGCTGCCACCATTTCCTCATCTAAATATCTGCAACACGAGGCCAAAAATAGTGTAACTAATTGTAAGTACTTAACAGGGATTTTCGAGAAAGTGCAGAAGAGTGATCCAGACTGATGCCTGAGCTGGACTTGTATAACTAGGAGAATGAAGAGCTGCAGCCGAGGAATTTAGAAACTGACACAAAGATCCAAACGGATAGATGTAGACAAAGGCAGGCATACAAAAGCACAAACCTATTTAGAAAGAGACAAAAGATAAACACACACACATATCCAAAACAGCTTCCTAAACACCCCATCGTTACGTTATATTTTTATTTCTTTCATATTGTATTTTTGTATCTTGGTGCTGGTGTGGGAGGGCGGGTTCGTGGTGTGGACAGCTCATTGCTTCACGAAAGCTGCGTGACAGAACGAGAACCTGGGCGGATGGTGTACCTCCTCATACCACAGTACCAATGTGACTTAGTGTAGCATTTGTGTGTAGTGTTCACTGCGCCAGCATATTTATCGAAATATTGGAAATGATATTCACCGTTTTAAAAAAACAGCCCACACTCATACATGGTTAAATGAAAATCCTTCACGTAGTGAAAACAACTTTAGTCATTTAGAACCTGTTAAGAACATTGCAATCATCTGTATAAAAACATGTGAAATAATGAATTTTAGCCGACAAATGACAGTATCTAGTACAGTACATGATAAAGCCTCCAGTGAAATGTGGTGCAGAGAGAATGTTCTTAGCTATAATTATCTTTCTTCTATTACATAAAAATAGCTGAATAGCAGCAGCATCCAAGTTTTATACTGAACCAATCGGCTATGGATAGATGAAGAGGGTTAACTGTTTTTCTATAATAATACTTGTTAGTTGGTAATTAGCAAAATACTTCGTTATTTTGCATGGCAGTAATGCTCTTTTCCTAAATCTTAATGTTAATTGAAAATTAACTATTGATTATGAGGATATAGATACCTTTTCCCTGACACCATTGGGTAAGGCTGCCCACATCCTCCTGCCTTCAGTCATGAAGTTTCAAAAGATCGCGCTCTCCCTTGTACAAGTACCATCTTATCCAAGCAAGTGTAACCATCCAGTGTTAGAAGCTCATGGATTTGAATCTTCCACAACTATAAATATTCATATGCATAAATATGCCTACATATGCTCAGTGACCACTTATTAGGTACACCTGCTCGTTCAAAGTAAATTTATAATCAGCCCCCTTACGTTGCAGTATCTCAGTGCCTAAAAGCATGCAGACGTGGTCAAAAAGTTTAGTTGTTCAGACCATATATCAGAATTGGGAAGATTGTGGAGGAGAATGGCCAGATTGGTTCAAGCTGACAGGAAGGTGACAGTAACTCAAATAACCATCTGTTACAACAGTAGTATACAGAAGAGCACCTCTGGATGTACAACACTTCGAACCTTGGAGTAGATGGGTGCAGCAACACAAACCACACCCGGGTTCTACTGCTCAGTTAAGAACGGAAACTAAGGCTACAATAGGCACAGGCTCACTAAAACTGGACAGTTAAAGATTGGAAAAAACATAGCCTGATCTAACGGATCGCGATTTCTTCTTCCCCATTCATATGGTAGGTTAGAATTTGTGTAAACCTTGGGATGTGGTGGACGGGAGATTGGCAGCATGAATGTGCAGCCATGGATCTGCATTAACAGCGATTCTTCCATGTCATCGTGGCTTAGGATCTCTAAGGAATGTTTCCAGTACCTTGACGAATCAGTGCCACGAAGAATTCAGGCTGTTCTGGGAGCAAAAGAATGCTCTACCCAGTGCTAGAAGGATGTGCCAAATAATGCGTCCACTGAGTGTATAATCATCCATGTTTTTTAATAACATATCTAAAGTCTTGCTTCAGTCGTTCAGATTTTAATATATCACGAGTATTTGGATTTTTAAATCTTGCAAATATCATTTCTTAAAGGAAAACGGGTAATCAGATTTGATTCGAGGAAGAGGATGGCAGCTCTAATTCCTGGTACTCCTTGATGGGTCACCACTTACAATCAGTGCCTCACATTATGACGAGCGACAATAGACACTAAGAAGTTTCGCCAAGATGATTGGTCGATACTATTCAGGCATCATGTTTGATTTTATGCTTGTCCCATCCAAATTTTATTTTTAAAAGCTGCTTAACCACTCGACGTAAGCTTAATACCTAAAATCTCCCTTTACCCCACCTCCCTTCCTTTCCTTTTCTCCTTCTTCCTCTCTCCCTTTCCCCCTGTTTTTACGTTCTCGAAGATTAATCACCAGTAACTACTAAGAGATGCAGTGAAATTTACTGCAACAACGAATTTGAAAAGCAAATATGTAATTGACGTAAATAAAAATTATACTCAGTGTCTCTTAGTAGGTCTCTGCAACAGTTTTATGATAATTCGGTATCTATGAGTTGAGACATCAGACAAATATTGTTAGTAATTACAGTGTTATTTACAACCTGTGCTGGATATATCACAGACAAACATGGGTTTCTGTAAGATCAAAGATATACAAGTGTATGCAAAGATTAACAAAATATAGAAAATAATATAAAAGTATACAAGAATACAATGAGATACAAACCAGACGAAGGTATATAACGATATACAGAGGTATACAAAAGTATAACTGGGCACGCACGAGGCTGTTTATTAATGGAAGGCTTAATTCAATGCAATATAAGTCGCGGGGTTTTGGGACGAGTATTTATCCAGTGTATTTTGAAATGTATATTTGTTATTCCTCTCGATTGCTTCTGGTAATCTATTCCAAATGTTTGCCAGTCCGTTAAACACACAATATATCGTTTCATTGGACTGAAATCATGGCCAGTAATTATATAATCATTGATGCAGATGTTTGATTTGACAACGTTCGAACATTTTCTGAATATTGTCATGCGAGTTGATCATTTCTGATACAAGCGAGTAACTCAACTCTTAGTCTTTACCTTGACAGAAATAGTTAGAACAAAGAAAACGTTATCTGAGCGAAATTTATTGTAAATAATAGTTTGCTGGATAAGTGGAAAACAACACAAGTGGATAAATTCATGAAAAACCCTTACTTAGGAGAGGAATTTTATGACGACGTTTCGGTCCATCCCGGACCACTGTTAGGTCAATGTGACGAGAAAGGCAGAGATTAGAATACGTCGAAATAAAGTTCCTCTCCTAACAGCGAGTTTTTGGTGAACTACTCCAGCCAAAGAGATAGTGACTTTATTCTCTATAAGTGGATATGAACATAAGAATAGAAAAGCACTGCAGTAAAGCCATGTGGTCGATGCTAAGCAGGTCCTCTCACCAAGGTAACTTCATTCATACATTTGTCTGTCTTATTAAGCTAACCCCCCCCCCTCCCAAAATGGATAAGAATGAGTTGGCTTACCTGGAGTCTACCTGGAAGGTATTCCGGGGATCAACGTCCCCGCGGCCCGGTCCATGACCAGGCTTACAAGAATTCTAACCACGGAAGTGTGGATGAAAGGTAATTTAAAAGATGCTAAAGGTGGTAAGATCACTACAGAAGCACTTTTTCCCTCCATCCTTAGACGATGTATTTAAAGTTTTCCCAAATACGCAGTTTAAAAATAAAGTGGGATCTAAAATTGCGTTAATTTATTTTTCACAATATCTCTCATCTTATTTAAGGTCATAACGTAAGTTTCTTCGCTCTTCCATACTTGTCTGCATTCTTTTATCTTTCAAACCTTAACAGAACGAATAAATTCATCCCAGGTTGACAGATTACACATGATTTATTTCTGTATATTATCATTGTGGCTCGGCTCTGGACATCCTGAGGTTTATCAGTATCCTTGCTCAACTATAGTGATCAACACTCTCATCAATATTAAAGAGCAAGATGCACCAACGAATTATAGTGAGGATGATTTTCCCATATCGTAACTCCAGTGTTTTGACACCAAATAAGAGGGAAGCGGACAAGAATGTATTCACTTAGGACGCTTTCTTAGGTTTCGGTCCTTTGGGCCTTCATCACTTCAGATAGATCTTAGGTAATCAAGGCCCAGGACCGAAAAGTTTTCAGTAAAGATTTACTAAGTGAATGCATTCTGTTCATTTTCCTGAAGTTGTCAGCAGTCATTTTCCTTCTTACTGCAACCAGTAAAAACCTGAAAATTCTTTCCTCCTCTCTCCCTCCCATCCTCCCCCCTCCTCATCCTATCTCTCCCTTCCTCTCTCTCCCTTCCCTTCCTCTTACCTTCCTCTCTCCCTCCCTTTACACAGGGTTTGACAAGGTTAGTTAAGGATCCCTAGCTTCATTGACAAGCTATTTACAAGTTAAGATTCCTAACTTTATTGACAAGCCAAGAGCTATTACCACATCAGCTCATTTGAAAGCATTTTTATTGTTATGAAGCACAAATAGGAATAGGATAAAATTTGAGCCATGTATGGGCCAGCATTTTCATGTGATCAACTGACTTTATCTCGTTGACATCATAATGCTATACGATGATGTTCCAGACTCGAGTCATCCTGGGGATAAATGATTTCAGATGAATGATGCTCTGGAAAAGGGTACAGCAGAGGAAGTGCTGCTTTCTGCCCGTCTGTGGTATAGAAGTTTGCTTCTCGTTGTCCTCGAAGTGGAACGAAGTGTGGTACTTTGACAATGTTGGCCTTGTACATAACAGTAAGGCCACCCACATCCCTCCTGTGTTGAAGGCTCTGCTGAAATGACAGATCTATCCAGGATGGGTCCAGGCGAGAGAAGACAGTCTTGCTCTGTTCCCTACTCTGTCAAGCTGTCGCAGATGAGAGGGGAGGGGGAGGCAAACCAAGAAAGTGGAGCATACTCAAGGTGGGGTGTGATTGTGCCTCATACAGAATCTGCAACCTCACTGTCGGAGGTCGAGATACGTCGAGGTGCTATAAGCTTCCTGTCTGCCTTGTTTGCAAGATTTACAACGTGGTCAGTTTGGATTCAAATTTCACCCCAAGGATATCATCGTCCCCCGGTACCAACACTCCCAGTCATACTACTGTTCCGGTATTACCATCATGGTGCCTAGAGACTCCCTCCCTCTCTCTCCCCTCCCCCCTCCCTCTCTCCTCCTCCCTCCTCTCTCTCTCTCTTTCTATCTATATATATATATATATATATATATATATATATATATATATATATATATATATATATATATATGTAATAAAATATTCCTATTGTAAAAAAATAGTTTAAAAGATGGGTGTAGGGAAGTGAATATTCAATGGCCAGGAAGAAATCCAAATATTCTTCCTGAAGCCTTTATCATCTACATATAATATATATATATATATATATATATATATATATGCAATGAGATCTAGTAGTAAACAGGTGATTTTAAATTATGAGTAACACTGTGAAAGAGTAATGAATTTAAAGTGTTGGACTACTCACATTGTCAAGAACATTGACAATGTGAGTAGTCACGAAAGCGCTTGAATCCACTACTTTCACAGTGGTTGTTTTGCATATATATATATATATATATAGATATATATATATATATATATATATATATATATATATATATATATATAATCTCCCTCCCTCTTTTTCCCCTCTCTTTTTTTACACAGGGTTTGACAAGGTTAGGTTAAGGATTCCTAACTTTATTGACAAGCTAAGAGCTGTTACCTATATCAGCTCATTTGAAAACCTTTTTATTGTTATGAGACATACAAGAAGGGAACAGGATGAAGTTGGAGCCATCTGTGGGCCAGCATTTTCGTTTGTTCAACCAACTTTATCTTGTTGATATCACGCAGTACGAACATGTTCCAGACTCGAGTCATCCTGGGAATAAATGATCTCAGATGAAGTGATATTCTGGAGAAGGGTACAGTAAGAGTGAGGTTGTTGCTTGCACCGTCTTGTTGTGAGAAGCTCACTTCACCGTCCTCGGAGTGAAGCCAAGTGTGTTACTTTGACAGTGTTTGCCTTGTACATGACAGTGAGGCCTCCACATCTCTTCGGTGTTGAAGGCTCTGTTGAAATGTCGGATCTATCCAGGATGGGTCCAGTCCTGTTCTCTGTCAAGAAGTGGCAGATGAGATAGGGGGCAGGCATTCCAGGAAGGTGGAGCATACTCAAGGTGTGAGCGTACTTGTGCCTCATACAGAATCTTGTAGCCTCTACTGTCGAGCAGATGCGAGATACGTCGAGGTGCTGTGAACTTCCTGGCCGCCTTGTTTGCAGGATTTACAACGTGGTTCTTTATGGTCAGTTTGGAGTCAAATTTCACACCAAGGATATCAGCTTCGTCCCCAAGCACTAACACTTTCCCATTCATACTACTGCTCCGGCATTACCATCTTGGTGCCTAGAGACCATTATCTCTCTCTCTCTATCTCTCTCTCTCTCTTTCTTTCTTTCTCTCTTCTTTCTTTCTTTCTCTCTCTCTTTCTCTTTCTCTTCTCTTTCTTTCTCTCTCTTTCTTCTCTTTCTCTCTTTTCTTTCTCTTTTCTTTCTCTTTCTCTTCTCTCTCTCTCTCTTTCTCTCTCTTCTCTCTCTCTCTCTCTCTCTCTCTCTCTCTCTCTCAAGACTAGAGCCTTGGAGAGCGAGCGCTATGTGCATGTTACCTGCCAGTCTTACTACATGCATACATTCCATAAACATAAAGCTCATTAAATGCTGGAGTCGGGTGAGTACATACTATTTCGGCTTTTACTAAGAAACTCAGATTATAAATTATATATTTTTAAAATATTGTATGACAACTGTTGCCTTGTTTTCCACACGTTAAAATTACATAAAAAGGCAAGAAGATTGTTGATGGAATAATTACTAATGACTCTATAGATGAACATGCTGTCATCCCAGGAGTGAACATGCTGTCATCCTGTGAGGGACATGCTGTCATCCGTGGAGTGAACATGCTGTCATCCGTGAGGAAATGCTGTCATCCGTGAGTGAACATGCTGTCATCTCCGTGAGTGAACGCTGTCATCTAAGAACATGCTGTCATCCTGGTGAACATGCTGTCATCCGTGAGTGAACATGCTTGTCATCCGTGAGGAACATGCTGTCATCCTGGAGGAACATGCTATCATCCGTGAGTGAACATGCTGTCATCCTGTGAGTGAACATGCTGTCATCCTGTGAGTGAACATGCTGTCATCCTGTGAGTGAACATGCTGTTGTCCTGTGGGTGAACATGCTGTTGTCCTGTGGGTGAACATGCTGTCATCCTGTGGGTGAACATGCTGTCATCCTGTGGGTGAACATGCTGTCATCCTGTGAGTGAACATGCTGTTGTCCTGTGAGTGAACATGCTGTCGTCCTGTGAGTGAACATGCTGTCATCCTGTGAGTGAACATGCTGTCATCCTGTGAGTGAACATGCTGTTGTCCTGTGAGTGAACATGCTGTTGTCCTGTGAGTGAACATGCTGTCATCCTGTGAGTGAACATGCTGTCATCCTGTGAGTGAACATGCTGTCATCCTGTGAGTGAACATGCTGTTGTCCTGTGAGTGAACATGCTGTCGTCCTGTGAGTGAACATGCTGTCGTCCTGTGGGTGAACATGCTGTCATCCTGTGAGTGAACATGCTGTCATCCTGTGAGTGAACATGCTGTCATCCTGTGAGTGAACATGCTGTCATCCCGGAGGAACATGCTGTCATCCCGGAGTGAACATGCTGTCATCTGTGAGTGAACATGCTGTCATCCTGTGAGTGAACATGCTGTCATCCCAGGAGTGAACATGCTGTCGTCCTGTGAGTGAACATGCTGTCATCCTGTGAGTGAACATGCTGTCATCCTGTGGGTGAACATGCTGTCATCCTGCGAGTGAACATGCTGTCATCCTGTGAGTGAACATGCTGTCATCCGGGGAACATGCATATGTGAGGAACATGCTGTCATCCTGTGAGTGAACATGCTGTCATCCTCGGAGTGAACATGCTGTCATCCTGTGAGTGAACATGCTGTCATCCAGAGTGAACATGCTGTCATCCTGTGAGTGAACATGCTGTCATCCTGTGAGTGAACATGCTTGTCATCCATGGAGTGAGTGAACATGCTGTCATCCGTGAGTGAACATGCTGTCATCCTGAGTGAACATGCTGTCATCCCTGGAGTGAACATGCTGTCATCCTGTGAGTGAACATGCTGTCATCCTGTGAGTGAACATGCTGTCATCCTGTGAGTGAACATGCTGTCATCCTGTGGGTGAACATGCTGTCATCCTGTGAGTGAACATGCTGTCATCCTGTGAGTGAACATGCTGTCATCCTGTGAGTGAACATGCTGTCATCCTGTGAGTGAACATGCTGTCAGCCTGTGAGTGAACATGCTGTCATCCTGTGAGAACATGCTGTCATCCAGGAGTGGAACATGCTGTCATCCTGTGAGTGAACATGCTGTCATCCTGTGAGTGAACATGCTGTCAGCCTGTGAGTGAACATGCTGTCATCCAGGAGTGAACATGCTGTCAGCTCAGGAGTGAACATGCTGTCAGCCTGTGAGTGAACATGCTGTCAGCTCAGAGGAACATGCTGTCAGCTGTGAGTGAAACATGCTGTCAGCTCAGAGTGAACATGCTGTCACCTGAGGAGTGAACATGCTGTCAGCCAGGAGTGAACATGCTGTCAGCCTGTGAGTGAACATGCTGTCAGCTCAGGAGTGAACATGCTGTCAGCCTGAGTGAACATGCTGTCATCCTAGGGAGTGAACATGCTGTCATCCTGTGAGTGAACATGCTGTCATCCTTGAGTGAACATGCTGTCATCCAGGAGGAACATGCTGTCAGCCTGTGAGTGAACTGAAAACAATATAAATAAAGCTTTAATTATAATCGACGTTTTGAAGTATTTTCATTTTTACAAAAATAGCTCTCTGCAATTTTATATATTTTAAGGAATTTGAAAATAAAAGTCTTTCCAAACATTATTTTGTTATATGCGGTTATTTTGTTACTACAACCAGCTTACCAAAAAAAATAAATCATGGGAATTAAAATTGAAACAAGAATGTCAAGTCAAAATTTATTTAAATTTCTTATAGTACTGAAAACTGATTTTTTTCTCTATTTTGGAATCAGTGTATAAACAAGTAATAATGTTTACTGAAACACATTGCAATATTCACATCAAACACTATAGAGTTTGAAACATCAACATGTACACATAAAAATAGATACTTATCATAAAACAATTTCGTTAACGAGTGGGTTCTTCTGTTACTTTTATGAGCAACATGGCAACCGAATGAAAAAATAACTGACTTGTATATTCTGGTACTGAAGAATTGTCACTGCAATTTGACTGGCTTCCAGAGGTGGTACTTTGAGCCAGACCTAAAGGAAAATTGATAATTAGACCATGTACTTTACTTTATTGAGGAAAGTTGTTCACACAGGGCTTTCATCAGTCCATAAAGAGAATCTGAAGAACAGGAGGAGAATGAGGTAATCAGTCCTCAACCTTGAGTCGATGTGGTCAGTCCAAGATTGATGGACTGACCACATCGACTCAGGCTGAGGACTGATTACCTCATTCTCCTCCTGTTCTTCAAGATTCTCCTTGTATGGATGATAAGCCACTGTGTGGCGAAACGTTTCTCAATAAAGATACCCAAGAGTTGCACATGTTCTAATTTATCAACATGTCGGTTCTCTAAACCATTCATCATAAAGGAAAATTGACTGGTTGATCAACCAGGCAGTTGCTGTCAGTATCATCAGAATACTTAAATTTTGTTATGCTAATATTTCATCGATTTAATAGAAAAAGATTGAAGAGCCTAAAAGAGGATTTTGACAGTGTTTTCTAATTATGATTGTCACTTACGCTTTCCACTGAGCTAACAACAACTTTTTTAAAAAGTATTTCTCTGAATCATCAAAGTCTAGGTCTACCAGATCTTCTGAAGTCTAGCATTTTTTCAAGCATATTGCTGCTTCCTATCTCCATATTATTATTCAATTATTTATTTTTATTTCAATTCATTTCAAAACAATGTAAAACAATTCGGCCCGCGCACTGTGGGTCAGCCACAGTGCATAGATTTCACGCACCCTAAACCCACATCTGTTTAATGACCAAGAGCCCTTCACTATCAAAACACTGTCCTTGAAGGTGCATTATTAAAATTTACTAAATTTTTTTTCATTCACTGCTCACTAGACACTTTTTTTCTTTGACTAATAGACGTCATCAGATTGGGTTAGAGGAAAAAAAGTTTATTTAAATATAACACTGTTAGCAGTAATCAACATTGTTGTTGAGTTCCCTTTAGTGAAGAAAGACAGTTAAATAATTGTTGATGAAGTGACGGAGAAGTACTTGAATTCATAAGAACATAAGAATGTAGGAACACTGCAGAAGGCCTATGGCCCATACGAGGCAGGTCCTTATCAAAACGACATCTACCTAAAGCTACTCAAGAAATAACCCCCGAAACTTGACACCAATCAAACCCAGCCCTCCCACTCATATATTTGTCCAGTCTCTTCTAAGCACCCAAGGTCCTAACTCTATCACCCCACTGGGAAGACTGTTCCACGCATCTACAACCTGTTAGAAAACCAGTACTTACCTATGCCCTTTTCTAAATCTAAATTTATCCAACTTAAATCCATTATTCCTGGTTCTTACCTGGTTCGACACCCTCAGTACTTTATTAATGTCTCCCTTTGTTTATGCCTGTCATCCACTTATACACTTCCAATGATATCTCCTCATTCTACGCCCTCCAGAGTGGAGATTTAAGGCTTTAAGTCTATCTTCATACGGGAGGTTCCTTACACAGTAAATCATTTTAGCTATTTTTCCTCTGTATGTTCTCTAATGAGTCTTATGTCCATCCTGTAGTAAGGGGACCAAAACTGAGCAGCATAATCCAAATGAGGCCTCACTAATGATGATAGAGCTGTAAAAACTTTGGACTTCTGTTACTTATATTTCTTTGAGATAAACCAAGTAATCTTTTGGGCCCTTTTGTTGGACACTGAGGCACGGGTTGCAGTTTAGATTTCGCTTATCATGACCCCCAAGTCTTTTCACATTCTGTATGACCAAGCTCTACTTAACCTAGATTATAGCTTGGGGGTTATTTTCATTACCAAGGGCGACTTACACTTATCCACATTAAACTTCATCTGCCTTTTCCTCAGACCAAACATTAATTTGTTCAAACGTCCTGAGTTCATTGATATCCTCCTCAGAGTGAATTATACGGCCTATCTTTGTATCATCAGCAAACTTACTCATGTCACTAGTAACCCCTTCATCAAGGTCATTAATGTAAATTATGAACAAGAGAGGCCTAAAACTGATCCTGTGGAACGCCACTAGTGACTAATCCCCATTCAGATTTCACCCATTAATGGTAATCTCTTGTTTTCTATTGGTAAGCCATGCCTCAATCCATGCTAGCTGCCACTTTTCTTAAGAGTCTCTGGTGAGGTACTCTGTCGAAGGCTTTACTAAAATCCAAATAAACAATATCATTTTCCCTTATCACGTCAACGGGCCTCAAATGTTCTATTGAAGAACGTCAGTAAGTTTGTCGGGCAGGAACGACCTCTCGTGAATCCATGCTGAGATTCATTTACAGTTATGCCTTTCAAGGTGACTTCTGATAATGTCAGCTATAATTGATTCTAATAACTTGCCCACTATAGATGCCAGGCTTTATTGGACGTAATTTGGGGAGTGGACTTATCCCCCGATTTGAATATAGGAACCACATTAGCATCTTCCACATCTCTGGACAACACTGGTAAGGGTGGACGCATTGAATACACTCGCAATGGCTGACTAAGCTCCATCTTGCATTCCTTTAAATACCCTTGAAAACAACTCATCGGGTCCCGGGGGCTTATTTTGTTTCAGTTTGTCTATCTGTTTAATAAACCATGTCCTCGTGACAGTAATATTATTAATTAAATTCATCAGGAACTAAATAATTGTTAATTACTGAATCCTCATTTACATCTTCCTGTGTAAAACTGACAAAAATAGTCATTTAAAAAAGGAAAAACATTTCCAGTTCATTATCCGTCAGCTGTCCATTCCCAGATTTCAGAGGTCCTACTTTTTCCTTCACCTTGTCCATACATGAAAGAACCCCCTTTTATTAGTCTTTGATTCATTAGCAACTCTAATTTAAGTCACGTTTAGCCTTCTAATCGCCTTTTACTTCTTTTAAGCTGAAAATATTGGGCAGTAAGTTAACCTCTCCTCTTTTGATGGCCTATAAATTCCCCTTTCTCCCCTAATAGATGCTTTAGCCTCCCGTTAACCCATTTGGGTCGTTATTATTAGACCCAATTTCTCTGGGGAATGTATATACTCTGGCACTTTTCATTATTAAGAAAACAATCATAAAAGCAGATCCCTTCAAAATTCATAAGTATGATTATCTAATAAATCATTAGCTAGCTAACCCCAATCAAGATTAGACAGATGTCCCCAAGTCCATTATAATCGGCAGAACGAAAATCGGGGATTTTACTGTATTATCATTATTCTTGCATTCCAATTAATGCAAAGGTGATGGATTTGTGATCACTTCGCAAGCTCTTCAGTGATCTCCAGATTATTCACGAGTGTTTTTATTTGACAAGACTAGGTCCAGCAAATTATTACCCTGGTAGGTTCAGTTACCTCTGTTTCAGAAAAAAAGTCCTGAACTGCTTCCCTGAAGTCACTGACTAGATTACCTGTCAAAGAATTCCAGTCAATTTGGCTAAAGTTAAAGTCCCTACTATGACTACGGTTACTGTGTCCAGAAGCCCTAACAATCTGGGTCCAAAAGAAGTCTCCCATCGTGATCCAAGCCTGGAGGTCGGTATATTACACCTTTAAAAATTTGTTTTTTTGACCCTCCACGAACTCTGGCAAACAGACTCTGTTACTGCTCCATCTATTTTTATACCTGTTTTTATGCAACAATTAATATTTTCTCGAACATACAATGCAACCCCCCCCTTCCCATTACATCTATCCACATTGAATAACTTAAATCCCGAATAATTACACTCAGCAGTCATATCCCGACCCCTTAAATCATACCACGTTTAGAATGCAATGATATCAAGTTCCCAGCACATCTACCAAACGTAGTTATTAATTTTATTTCTTGCACTTCGACTGTTAGCATAAAATACCATCATATGTTTTTTCTTCTGCACTTTTTCCTATTCATCTTTGTTTTTTCAACCCTTTCTGAAATTATCATTACCCAGAGTTACCCATGACAGTTACATTTAAAATTTAATATCAGAGCATAAGTCAATATTCCATACTCATTATTAATCATTTCTAAACCCATACCTCTAACTAACTTAGTTTAAAGTCCATTCTACCTGAAATACTGTAATGTGCTTCTCAATTTAACACGATTGTTTTTTGGGGGAAAAAAATTATTACTATATTTTTATTATTCAGTTCACAGAGAAACGCAAAACCCAGATCAATAGCTCCTGGAGGACTGAAACAATCAAATTTGATTCAAGGAAAGGAATGGTAGCTTCAATTCATCAGATCAAGAGCCTCACTAGCATCAGCACCTCCCAAGGGACTGTTCATTAGACTTAGTAGGACGAGTTTCACTGTTTCCCAGTGTGAATATAATAATCGGGAGGGAAGCCATCCCAGGGCTTCACTTCATGGTAACAGAGGTGGTGGTGGTGCTGGGAGTGGGTGAGAGCCGGCTTGGTGGGGTGAAGATAACCAGCAGTGGTTCCTCTGCAGTAATGCCGCTTGAAAGCCGCCAAGTCCGCGGATAGACCAACTAATCGGGTACCCTCTCATGTTACAGTGGATGCACTGTTGATATGGTGTCTTCGTTCCTGAGCTATCTAACACTGTGTCGCATCTTCAACAGTCACATGCATGATGAGTCTTTAGAACTTCCCAGGCTTGGATGGGAAATTTTTTACGTGTAGAGTTTATGACGCTTGGGGTTTAGCGCTTAGTTTTGATTGTAATAATTATTTGTAGAGCGTTTGACTGACAAACTCGAAAAACTTCCATATAAGAGAGGTCGAAGCGAAAGGACATGTCTTCAGATTACATTTAATGGTATAAATACCCGGGGATCTTTATACCCAAGATTCTGTAATAAAAAAAACCAATTGTTACACTGATTATCAAGTCTTCTTAGGTTTGGCCCTGTCCACCCATCAATGAACAGTGGGGTTTAAAAGACGTTGGTGGGGCGATCAGAGGGTGAAGACCAGAGAGGAAATATGCCATAAACCTTTGGGCCGAGACCGAGCTGCGGGGAAAGCCAATCCCAGGAACCATTAAGAGATATTACTTGGCACTGTTTAGTTATTCTGTATAATAACCCAACTGTAAGTAACTTTGGGCGTTATTTTTCCTAGTATGGAAGCGTATACTTTGTTATAGGCACATAGTCTCCCACTTCGCCTATTCCTTCCCCCACAACCCCATCCAACCATGTGGTGGAACATGAATGAGAAATATGGGTTTTCTTTAACTTCCAAAAAAGTAACTATCATTTTAGAATAAGCCACAACATGGGTCGTATCAATATTCTCTAAAAAATCACCCAGCAAAATCTCATCTGACAAACTAATGCGAGGTTGAAACTTTGGTTCATTAAGAAGATCAGTGAAATTAGTGGGACTTGCATGGGGTCAACAGTTGTGACATGGTGGGTCAGCCCAGGCGGATTCATGGGGTGCACAGGCTGTGACTTGCATGGTGGGTCAGCCACAGTGCTGTGACTTGCATGGTGGGTTGCCCCAGTGCCGTGACTTGAGTGGGGGGTCAGCCCAGTGCTGTGACTTGATGGGGGCAGCCACAGTGCCGTGACTTGGTGGTGGGTCAGCCACAGTGCTGTGACTTGTGGGGTCACCCCAGTGCTGTGACTTGCATGGTGGGTCAGCCACAGTGCCTGGCTTGCATGGTGGGTCAGCCACAGTGCTGTGACTTCAGGTGGGTCAGCCACAGTGGGACTTGATTGGTCCCCAGTGTGTACTGGGGGTCAGCCACAGTGCTGTGACTTGATTGTGGGTCAGCCACAGTGCTGTGGGTTTCACAGGGTCAGCCACAGTGCTGTGACTTTAGGGGGTCAGCCACAGGTTCAGGAGGGTCACACAGGGCCCGGCTTGCATGGTGGGTCAGCCAAGGGGCTGTGACTACATGGTGGGGCAGCCACAGTGCTGACTTGATGGTGGGTCAGCCACAGTGCTGTGACTTTGGTGGGTCAGCCACAGTGCTGTGACTTCATTGTGGGTCAGCCACAGTGCTGTGACTTGCATTGTGGGTCAGCCACAGTGCTGACTTGCATGGGGGTCAGCCAAGGGTGACTTGGTGGTGTGTCAGCCACAGTGCTGTGTGGGTTAGCAGGGTAGGTCAGCCACAGTGCGTGACTTGCATGGGCGTCAGTCACAGTGTATGACTTGATGGTTGGTCAGCCAGGATGTGACTTGCATGGGGGTCAGCAAGTGACTTGGGGGTGGGTCAGCCACAGGGTGACTTGCGGGGGGGTCAGCCACAGGGAGTGACTAGCGTGGTGGGTCAGCCAGAGTGCTATGTGACTTGGTGGTCGGACAATTTATAATCAACCAACAGCGAAGTGAAGTTCTAATAACATATGACTGGGAGAGAATATTATTCCCATACGCCTGACCTTGACCTCCAACACTATTACCATCGGTCGCTCATCAAAAGGGAAATAATTAAAGCAATTACTGAATCGACAATAAAAAAAAAAAGAAATATTTTGAAAACATAAATATAATAGCGAGTGCTCTTTTTTGGTGTATGCGCAGTGTGCAAGATATGAACAGTTATTTTATTTTTCCTCTTTTTTTTTAACTATGCAACAAGAAAATGGAAGCCTCATTTTAAACAGTCATCATTAGTATTACAAGCGATGGCGACTTTATGACGTCGTAAGAAGAAATCGAGAAAACCATAGAAAAGTGAGGAATTTCTAGCTAGCTTGGCTAGAGGTCAATTTAAGCTGCATAACAAATCACTCAAATAAACACTGCGTTTTGAGCTTGTGTACATTCTTTTAAAGGTCTTAAACCAAGCAGTAAATAACAAAATCACTTACAAAAGTAGATTTCCCGGAGTCAAATGTGTATTGCAGCCATCGCAGAGTCCATCGAGAAATCTACCATGGCAGTCGGGGAAAAATGAATAAAAATGCACGAGGTTGCGTCGCTGTGTATGCTTAAAAAAAAAACTCATTAGCACTTTATAAAGATCAGTCCTGAGCTATAATTAGTCCCAATCAAAGGTTTATATGTTTTTTTTGTTTTTGTACTGTACTTGAGCCCTTAATACCACTAATAATGTGCTGGAAGTGCTGGCACTATAAAATAAAATGAATTAAGTATTTTATATAGAATATCGGATGCAAATCATAACAGTTAAAGATCAGTTAGCGAAAATCCACCCCTTCCAAACAACGTTATTTTGGTAAATTTATACAATAGAATTTGGGAATACAAAACAAAACTGTTTGAAGAGAAAAAATTAAGATGGCCCGTAGTTATTTGGTAGAGTGTTAAATATAGTTGAAAGGAACTTGTGGTGGTGGGGTGTCAACAAACTACTTTCATCAGTAAACATTTAATAATTTTAAATTAATCATGACATAGCTGAAATATCAAGGTAATATGAATAACATGTTGAGTGCAGTAGTATCAAATCCCAGAGTGGGGATGATAATTGAATTTGTGTGAGAGTCCTATTGAGACACAGCAAGTCCCCAAAGGTGATATTCGGGGCCCTTCAGGGCCAAAAAAAAAAAGTTTCAAAAAAAGTTTTTTTATTAGGGAAAATTAAAAAAATTTGAATAGAGTATAATACAGAATGATTCATAAAAGGAAAGGGGGAGGGATAATGTCAGAAGACCTTATATTCAAGAATCACAATATGTTATCACAAAGAATGAGACAAGGGGGATAGATAAAAAACCTTTAAACAAGAGATATAAGGCCGATCGATACTCTTCAAGTGCTTATTTTTTTTAGACGAGAATGGCTTAAAAAACAGCCCCTTTTAAAGACAGGTGAAATCACTAAACTGGGGTGACAAAAAAACTGTTGGCCAAATTCAGTCAAGAACCAAAAGGATGAGAATGTATAAAGTTCCTGGAACATGAGGAAAATATACAGTAAAATTTATTTAAAAAAACAAAGAATTGGTCCGAAATTTGCTCTTAAATCTGATTCATATATAAAATTATAATAAAAAATATAAATATATATATATAAAAAATATATATATATATATATATATATATATATATATATATATATTTTAAAATTTGAAGAGAAGGTAGAGTTTTGGGGTGAATTGGTAGGGGGGCAAAAGAAAAAAATTAAAAAGGAATACAGGAAAGAGTAATTATGAGGATAAAAAAAGTTTAGGGGGGATGAAAGATTAACGATTGGGGAGAGAGTATGGGGGGGAAAATGTTTCGATTTTTGGGAGGGGACGTTTAGGGAGGGGCTAGAAAGATGAGGTAACAAAAATTGATGAGGGGAAAAGGGCGATGGTGAAATTTGGGAGTCTGTGGAGACAAAGAATTTTGCCTGGAGGCAAAGAGGGGGAAAGTATGAGAGTTTGTTTACCAACGCCTATATGGGTGGAAGATGGTGATGAATGTTGAGCAAGGAGGGCTGGGGGAGGGGGACGCCAGTCTGATGGCAATGTGTGGGTGAAAAATGCAGAGAATTCAGTTTTAAATTCGGAGAGGTGGGGATTATAAAACTGTTGCCCAGAGGGCTGAGGAAGGTTGTTGAGGTGGTTTTAATGTAGAGAGAATGGAGCAAACAGAGTGATCAAGAGTGATCAGTCTGTAGTGAAGGAAGGCGGGGTAGGGTCCCAGGAAAAGGTTGGAGGGAGGGGGGAAAGGAGGTGTCAGGGGTTGAAATAGCAGGCAGCGTGAGCGTGTTTTAAGGGGGAATGGAGACAAATGGTTTTTTAAACTTGACGTGCTGTGGAGGGGCAAAATAAATTTATAAGGGGGGAGGGAAATGGCAGGCCGGGGCTTGAGTCCTGGGGATGGGGACAGTGCCGCACCTGAAGGAGGGTGGAAGTTGCAGTTAAAAAATGGTGTGCACCTTTTGGCAAGAAGTGATGGAAATGATGGGAAAACCCCACCCCGCTTGGCTGGATTAAAAAAATAAAAAAAAAAAAAAAAAAAATATATATATATATATATATTTTATATATATTTTATATATATATAAAATATATATATATATATATATATATATATATATATATATATAATAATTATGAGAAACTTACGTTCCTTAGCCAACCGAGGAGAACCACGTAGAGAGCCCCAAAAGCCTGAATGACCAGAGGACCAACCTGAGGGGGGTGGAGATTGCAGTAGAGACTGCTCGAGACCCGGGGAAAAACACGTTATATTGTTTCTTGACAACATAAAACATTGACGTAAAAACTCTGGTATTTATATAATCATGCAATTATTTGCTTTTTTTTTTTTTTTTGTCTTTGTTTCATTTTTCTAATTTTTTCCTCTTCATCTTTATCTGACTTGTTATTACATTCGTCCTGAACTTTCATCTTTCTTTCCTTATCTTTTTCTCGTCCCCTTCATCTTCCTGCCCTTCATTTTTCTTTTCCCTTTTCCCCCTTTATCTTCTTGCTTTCTTTCCTTTCCCTCTTCCTCGCCCCATTCTCTTTCTTTTCCCCCAACCACTTTATCTTTTTTCCGATTGGGTTTGTCATCGTCCTCCTCATCTTTTTCCTTTTTCCCCCGAATATTTTTTTTTTATTCTCACGCCCTTTTTCTTTTTCCCCACCATTTTCCTTAATATCTTTCCTTCCTTTTTCATAGACTTCCTCTGTGTCCTCCCTTTTTCCTCTTCCTCTTTTACCTCCTTCCTTCCCCCCCCCCCCCCCTTTTTAGACGCCCCCCAGCTCTTATAAAGGGGGCGCAATGAATACCATCATAAAACCCTTTTTACTACCGTGAGATTAATGTTGTTGGAACATCCCTGAGATGGCACATGAGGCTGCTGCACCCTGATTTTTATCTTATAACCACCTGATCAAATGAGATTTATACAAAGTTCGGGGCCCGATTTGGCCGATTAATGCGAGATTAGGGTGGGTATATTTTGGACGACAGCTAACACATGTTACCCCCTCTCTCTCTCTCTCTCTCCCCCCCCCAAACGTCTTACCAAATTTTGAATAATTTAGAGCAAATAAGGATTTATTCCCTCCACAAACCCCTCAGCCTCCTTCACCTACTCAGCCCCCCAACCACACTGCATAATTCGGGAAAAGCTTTTTTACGGTTTTTTTCACTTTCCACCCTCCCCCTCTCTTCCCCTTCCTCTACCCCCTCGCCTCAGTTTCCCCCCCTTCAACCCGCTCTTCACCCAGAAACCCTTTTTTACACCTTATTCTTTTTTTTTAAAGCTTCCAGTCATCCTGCCCCTCCCCCCTATTCATTCTCTCCCATTCTTGTAACTTAATCATTCTTTTTTCCACCCTTTCCCTATCTTATTCATTTGTCTTTTTTCTCCTTCACTCAGCCTCAGATCCCTCCTGCGCTTCTCGTACTCTGGCTCTTTCCTCTAGTAGCTTTTTTTTTTTAATGGAAAAAGAGGGGGGCTGGCCCCAACCGCCCATGCTTTCACGGAAGTCTGTGTGCTCACCCGTGATACTCTCTCTCCCTTTCCCCAGGTGATCCCCCTGCCCCGTTTTTTTCCCCCAGACCTTGTTATTACCCCCAGACCGCCCTTCCCATTTTTCCGTTACTTCCTTCACCTCCCTCCCCGCACCCCCAGTTACCATTTTCTTTGGTTCTTCGGTTTCAATTTTTCGCCTGGTCCCATCAGTCCAAAGTGCTTCATTTTACCCGGCACGGGCAGCAGCCGACCCCCTTGTGAACCTCCATAAAGGTCCTTACCATGAGCAGGGATGAATTTTTGGGGATAATTTATCGTCGCCGACCTGGGCTTTTTATTAAGAAGCTCAAGGGAGATCTGGGGCGCTGACATTCTTTTGGGCTTTTCCCCCCTTACCCCCGGGCGGGGACGTTACCCCCCTCAAACCCTCGTTGTTCTAGGCGGAAAAAGACCGCCGGCTACCCTTTTTTATTCTGGCTGCGCTTGCTGAGCCATGGGGTCCGGTTTTCGCAGGCACATTTGTACTTTAAAGTTGAGAACTTCTACGCCGGGAACTTTCCCGATCTTGCTGTGAGGAGCCCCGCCTGCGCTACTTTCCCAGGTTCGGGGTATTACTGGCCCGGCTTCGCTGCGTCTTGCGGAAGGGAAAAAGGGGAAATCCGAGTCGTAAGGCTTCTTCCCGTGCCGTTTGGTTCGGATACGACCCCCTTATGGATTGTCCCCCATGTAATATAGTCAGAGGGTTTTTTTTTCCCGCCCTTTTGGGAAAATGCTGAGGGAGCGTGGCAGGGATGACTTTAAATTTTCTGGACAGTTTATGCCGACAAAGGAAAAAGGAGGGGTGGTGTTTTTTGCTGTGATCACCAGGGGGACCTTATATGCAAGGACCAAAAATCTTTTGTGTTAACTGAGGAGCTCAATGAATCCCCACTTTGTCCTACGCTGTAAAGTTGTTTTTAGCCACTGTTCCAATGTGTTCTGTTTGCCCAGGTCCAATACGCCTTTCCGGATCCAGACTGATTAGTGCATTCCACAAGCGGCACGAGGATTTGGGTTCTGTTGGTCGGGGGCTTTGTTGTGTCCCGGGAAAAATAAAAGGGGCAGATGAAGACTGCAGAGGGGGGCTCCCGAAGGGGAGCCCACTCAAAGGGAGACTTTGCCTTACACCGGCTTCAGGGGGCCATTTTCACATACATGGGGGAAATTTAGCCCAGGGGGCCTGCACCCCGGGGAACAAGAATTAACGGGCCCCCGGATGGGTTTTCCGTCCTCCTTCGGGAATCGTCCCCCTGGAGATGAATCTCACAACGGGAGGATCGGGGCAAATCCCATCCATACCCTACCTGCGGGATCCCCCCCGTCCCCCTTCGGGGTTAGTTTGGGTGACATACTGCTGATTGTAAAAATTTTTTAACGATTTTCCCGGGCTTAGGCCCCCTTTAAGCCATGGTTTTCATTTTTAAACAGATATTTTGTAGGGCCCTTTGAGGAATTTTAAAAGCGTTTTTTGGACACACTAATTTAAGGGACTTTTAATTTTACCCTTTCATATTTGAACTTGGTACGACAGTATTTGTGCCAAAATTTTGGGGTTCTTGTTTCATTTTGATTTTATTTTTTTTTTTTGGTTTTTAAATATATTTTTTGCAGTAGGGTGGTACATATGGGTCAGATGTTTTAAAAATTAACCCTATTTGCTATTTACTACCTCAACACTAGGGCCAAAAAACAGTTTTTTTCACTCGGGGACCATTATATGTTGGGTTAACCTCCCCCCTCCTAAACAAACCCCAGGGTAAAACACACACGGTCCATAACTCTTTGGGAAGCCACTGTGGTGATTTTTTTTAAGATACAAATTGGGTTTATTATACATTTATTGAGTGGGTCTTTTTTAAGATACCGTAGGGAAAGTTTTAAATAAAAAAGGGGGATTTAGGGGACTGTTACTCAAAACTGAAAAAAAAAAATTCCCGTGACAATAGTAGTGGGGTTATGGCCAAACCAAAAGTAGGGGGAAAAGCAATAAATAAATATTTGGGGGTAGTAGAAAAAAAGACTTTAAATAAATTTTTTAAAATGTAATCATAGGGGATAACGAAAAATTAATATAAAACATAAAAAGGGGTTAAAGATGGATCTTAAATTTTCAGAAAAACCCCACCCAAGTTTTAAGACCAAATGTAATATAATTTGAGATTCTGCTCTCAAGCGTTCTGTTGTCCATTGATGGTGTTTCCCAAACCCCAACAGGGAGGGAATTAACCCAGGACTGTTCCAAGGGGCGGGCTTACCCAGGACTGTTAAAAGGTCATGGATTTAACCCAAAAAGGTTTTTCAAAATGAACATACTTACCCTAGTATTTTCTGCAAAAGAGATGCCCTTCACCCATACTTTTTCCAAAAAGGGGACGATACCCCCCAGACTTTTCACATGGGTATGGACCCCCCCCAGATTTGGGTTGGGTTTAATATGAATACCCTTTGGCCCCCAATTTAAAAGGGGAAGGTACCCAGACTGTTCACAAAAAGATCCCTTCCCCCCAATATTTTTTCACAAAGGGCATGGACCCCCCCCAGCACTGGTAAAGGGGCATGGTACTCGCTCTTAGAAATTTAAAAACCCCAAACCCCGCCCAAAGACCCTTTTTCCCGGGGAAAAGGGAAAAGAACGACCTTTTGAAGCCGGGGAACCACATTGACCACCATATGACCCAATTTGATCCCCGGGGGGTCACACTGAAATTGCTGGGGAAGGTGTTATTATTATTTCACAGGGGATTCCCCCCAAACAGGGGGCCCCAAAAAAAGGAAAACTTTCACCATCATTCACCCATCACTGTTTCCAAAGGGGCTTACCCATTTTTTAAACGAAAATTAACCCCTTCCCAGAGTGCAATTTATTTCCCATCCCAGGCCCTTAACCCGGGCCCGCCGGCCCCAAACCCCTTCAAAACGCTTCGCCCACCCAACAGCACGCCGGGTTTTAAAAAACCATTTGTCTCCATTCACTCCTATCAAACACGCTCCCCAAAAGCCTGCAAAGTCCAAGCCCTGCACACAAAAACCCCCTTTTCCCCCCCCCTCCAACCTTTTTCCCCCAGGCCGAAATTTTTCCCCGCCCTTCCCTTCCCCACAGACTGATACACCCTTTAAGTCACCCTTTTTGCCCCATTCCTTTTACATGTCCAAAAACCCCCTCAACAACCCCTTTTCCCCAGCCCTCTGGCAAAGTTTTGGTAAACCAAAACCTCCTCCGAACTTCCAAAAACAAAATTTTTTCCCTTTTATTTACAAACCCCCATTTGCCCTGGGAAAAATTAAAAATCTCCAATGCCCCCTTCCCTTTTTCCCAAAAAAATTTTTATCCCCCCATGTTTTCACCCATGAAGAAAAAGGGCGGGGGAAACAAAATTCCCTTGCCCCAAGGGCAAAGTTTTTTGTCTCCACAGACTCTTAAGGCACCCACCTGCCCCTTTTCCCCCATCAATTTATGATTCACCCCATCTTCAAAACCCATCCCAAAAAACCTTTTCCCCTCCCAAAATCTAATACATTCCCTCCCCCATAATTTTCCCCCCAACTTTAATCCAACTTTACCCCCTAAATTTTTTTTTATCCTCAAAACCTTTTCCCCTTTCCTGATTCACTTTTAATTTTTTTTTTTGGACACCCTACCAAAAATTATCCACCAATCTCTGCAACTTCTTCTTTAGAATCTCCCAAAAACCAAAATCATCACCAAAGAGCAACTGGACAACTCCCACTTTATTTTGATTCTTTTCCTTTTTAAATCCACGTCCCGCCCAAAACCCCCGGGCACTTTTTTTAAACCCCCCCTATAAATATATTTAAAAACCACGGGAAATCCCACATCCTTGTCTAAGGTTTTCTTTACTGGGAAATAATTTCCCCTTTTTCCATACCTAACTTAAACCCCCCCCTATCCTTTTAAAAACCCCTTTACTGCTTTCAGAACTCACCTCCTACACCAAACAAAGAAAATGCCACATTGCCCCCATCCACCCCAAGCCTTTTTCCCAAACCAAAATTTCCAAAAGACCCTTTAGCCTTATCAAATACTGTTTTACCATATGTTTCACCCGAAAAACCTTTTTTCCCACACCCCAAACCTTTTCCTTTAAAACCCCTTGTTTTTGAGGAAGGAAAATTTTTTCAAAATAACTCAAATAACTTTTAAAGGATACTTAACAGACTTATCCCCTCTAATTTTTTTTTTGGGGTACCACTTTCAATATACAAATAACATCCGTAATGGAAGACAAGATGAACCGAGAGCCAATTTAACAAGGGGTTGAGGGGCGTGGAAAAACAATTTTGATGTCAAAAAGGGAAAAAAAAATTATTACTTGTTATGCAAAAAAGAAAGGGAAATTTAATTTTATAGTACAAACAAACCACAAGGCTTCATGCCAAAAGGGAAAAAAAAAAGAATTTTTCCAAATTAAATTATTAATTTTTATTAGTAGTAGTAGTAGAAAATTGTAACCTTTTGGGAAAACCCTCTACCCGGGGGGGTTTCTTTCAAAGGGAAGGAAACTATTCTCCACCGTTAGGAAGAAAAAATTCTGTTTAAATACGGTATTAAACCGAGGGTTAAACCCAGGGTAAACCCAAAACCCGGCCTATCATCGAGGGCTGTCTGTTTTATTTCCCAAAGTGATCCTTAACCCCTTTTTCCCCAAAGGGTGCACCCACATTTTGTCGTTTAACACCAGGACCTACTTTTCCCAAAAGGGAAAAAGGGCAGCAGGGGGAAACACTACCAACCTTCCGTCGTTTTAGGGTTGAGCCCCGTCCATCAGAAAGGGGATGATACTGGAAAAGAAGCACCTCCAGTTGTTTGAAAAATCCGGAAATACATCCCCCAGAGGATCTTACTTTTTGACCAAAGAGAGAAAAGGGAAGGGTAGCTAATTGAAAACAGGGGGAAAATTTCAGGAAAAATAATGGTTTTGGGGGAAAAACTAATGGTTGCCATGTTATGTTTTTTTACTGCAAAATTTACTCATGGGTCAATGTTTAAAGGGAAGGTAAGAATCCTATTTTGTCCCGTACCTGTTACCTGTTATTTTTTGGATTATCTTCCCAGACCCTCCCCCGACCGGGCTTTTTTGAGAAGGGAAAAATTTTTAAAGGGTTTGAGAAGAAAATAAGAAAACAAAGGGTTTTAACTGAATGTAAAAAAGAACATAAGATTTTCCGTCATCTTTTTTGTGTTTTATGAGACAGAAAGAAAGGGTCAACCCGTCACCCGAAACAAAATTTTAACAGTTTTTTCCAAACACTATTAAAACTAAAAACCCAAATTTTTTTAGTAAAATTCAAGAAATTTTTTTTGTAAAGCTTTTAACATTTTATTGGGAATTTTCGAGTCTAGGCAAGAATAATAAAAAAACTGTACACTTTAAACTGGGATTACTGGTCAAATTTTTAAATGGGAATTTTTCCCAAAAAAAGCATTAGGTTTTGAGACACTTTTTCCCCTCCACAAAACAAAAAATATCAGCTTCTGCCCAAATACATCATTTAACCTTTCCGTTTTCCCGATATCAAATTTTTGTTCCCCCATGAAAAACCCGCTTTCTGCCCTTAGTTTTTACATATATTAGCTTTTCCCCCCCCAATTTCATCACAGCTTCCCGTTCCACTAATTTTTTTAGTTTCCCCCGTTTAAAACATCAGCCCTTCCCCCTTTCCCCTGAACATCAGCTTCCCTGTTCCACTGACATCATTCCCCCCTCCTAAACCCTTTCCCCAATATCAGCCCCGTTTTCCCCAAAATATCAGCTTCCTCGTTCCAAACATCAGCCCCTTTTCCCGTTCCACAAGACATCATCAGCTTCCCGTTCCACATTTAACATCAAAACTTCCCCTTCCCAAAACAGCCCCCACATCATCAGTTTTCCGGGTTCCCCATGAACATCGCCCCCCTTTCCCCATGACATCGCTTCCCGTTCCACATGAAATTATTCCCGGGCCCCAAAGCACACCCATTCTCACTTTAAAAAGACCTTGTTTTATTTAGTTTTGTTCCTTCCGCCACTGGGGCTCCTGTCCAAACTCTTTTTCACCAGGGTGCAGTATGACCCCTATAGGGGGAATCCCCGGGTTTTTTTTATCAAAAACAAAAACCCACTAGAACCCCCCAGGGTTTTTCCTCTCCCCCCTCCCCCGTCCACATGGTTTCTCCATCCTCCCAAAATCCACATTTGGTTTTCCACCCCCCCAGTCCCACATGACCTTTCCCCCCTCCCCAGTCCCCCCAAAGCTTCCTTTCCCCTTCCCCCCAGTCCCCATGGTTTTTCCCCCCCCAGTCCACATGGTTTTCCCCCCCTCCCAGTTCACTTAACTTTCCCCGACCCCTACAGGCGGAGATCATTCCCCTATTGGGGGCCCTGAACCAAAAGATTACCCCCCCACGCCTTGTAACTTTAATTTTTTGCGGGGGATCCCGGGGGAATCCATATCTTTGTCATGGTCGGGATGAAACACGCCCATTTTACTTGGGGAACACACCAGGCCGGGGCGTCCTGTTTTAAAATGGCCAAAGAAGTTTCAAAATTTTTAGAAAGGCAATGCAATGGTTTTTTTCGGGAAGTGAGCCTTCCTGGATTGGGGAAGGGGTGGACGTATTCAAAATACGATTTTTAAAAAAGGGTTTATATACAAGAAAATTTGATGATGACCATGTAAAAAGGGCCACAGGAACAAACGGGTCATTAGAGGTGGGGGTTACAAAATTTCTTCAAAAATCAAGAAACAACTGTTCAACTGGGGTAAAAATTATCGTAATTTAGTGTTCATCAAAACTTATAGCCTTTTTTTATAAATTTTCCCGGGGAAATTTAGGTTTTTAGGGTAAAAGGGAAACTGGGAGCCCCAAAATGAAATAAAATATCCATAAAAAAAAGAAGAGTGAGAGGAGGCCGATTCTTTTTGGATTTTTGTATACAGGGGGTTAACAAACCCGAGAGAGGAAAGTGTGTAGAGAAAGTTAAACACTTTTTCCCGGATGATTTAATTTTCAGTGGGATAGGGAAAAGAATTTTAAAGCCATAAAACCTTAATTTTTAATTTTCATGGAAAAGAAATATTTTGGGGGGAGATTTAGGGTTTTTTGAAAAATTTGATAATAATTTTAAAGGTTGGGGAACCCCGAATCCCAAAAAAGTCACGATGGAGTTGATATTGTCAGGGGGGCATCTTTTGAGTTCCCAAAAAAAATTTCTTTTTGGTCGATATTCGCCTTTAAAAGATTGGGCCCCCCCCCCAAAAAGTGCCCTCCATGAAAAAATAAATAAAAATCTTAATCTGATTCCCTGAATAAGGGTTTTGTGGAGAACAGAGTGACTGAATGCTGAAGTGTGTGAGGAGTGTTTTATTTTTAAAAAGTTATTTTTGTGTTGTTTTTTTGTGTGTGTGTTTAGTAAATGGGGAATTTAAAAGCCTGCTGGGGTTTTTAAAAAAGAGTACCTTTTTCCTTTTTTGTTCTTTTTTTAGTAATTTAACACTGAAGGCAGAGATTATACTGAGCTTATAGACCATTAATTTAACAAATTCCAGAAAAGTTCCATGTAAGTTGCCATTTAATTGTGGGGGTAAAAAAAATAGTTTTAAAAAAAAAAAAAACACACACACACACACAAAACACACACACACACACACAAACACACACACACACACCAGAAGAAATCGTCAAGTCACTGTACACCATATACGTCAGGTCCATACTGGAGTATGCAGCACCAGTTTGGAATCCACACCTGGTCAAGCACGTC
>NC_091342.1:22928056-22980556 GCF_038502225.1 Cherax quadricarinatus | reverse complement strand
ATTTATATATATACGTATAATTTATATATATATATATATATATATATATATATATATATATATATATATATATTTGTGAGTTTGTTCTTTCTGCAGAGCCTCCGAGGCAGATTTCTCGAAAATTGTCCCTCTCCCAGCCCCTCCTGGCCCGTACACGCTCGTGGCCACATGGGGTCAAAGAGCACCATGTACCGAAACTAACGACTATGTTATTATTAGCATTAATTAAGAAATACTCACTATGAAGATAGATTCAATGAACTAAACCGCGAGAAAAGATGTGCTTCCTATGGGAGAAAGTGTACTTGGTTCCGCAGTACATATACTACTATGGGAGAGTCCAAAAATTTTGATTCTTCTGTACGCTTCGTTGGAAATTATTATTATTAATATTATTATTATTATTATTATTATTGTTTATATGACAAGGTGCTTTATAACCGTTATAAAGTTATATGAAATTTAGTTCAGCTGTGAATAAGAAAAAAACATAAAGCCTTGAGGATTTGCCTCTGTGCAATACATAAGTGAAGGAATTTTTTTTTGATGCATAAAGCGCTAAAACATGTAACTCTTCATTGTTTTAAGTGCATGTACAATACAGGCCATTAGGAAATACCTGGATATGGTGTTGGTGATAAAACATTTATGTTGATGTTGTAACGAGTGGTGTTTGTGGTGCAACATGTGTGGTGTTTGTGGTGCAACATGTATGGTGTTTGTGGTGCAACATGTGTGGTGTTTGTGGTGCAACTTGTGTGGTTTTGTGGTGCAACTTGTGTGGTTTTGTGGTGCAACTTGTGTGGTTTTGTGGTGCAACATGTGTGGTGTTTGTGGTGCAATATGTATGTTGTATTTACAAGTTGAACCTGAGGATGTAGATCACATCTCTACAGATTTCTTAAAGATCCATTGATATTTTAAACTTAAATATATAGCCCTATAGCACATTTCTAATTAATATCGCATAACGTATACTCATTTTACAGCCTGTTCCAAACCTAGTTTTGGAAAGTTGTATACATGCCTCAAGTTAAGAAATAATTATACCTTGGCATGAATATATTAAGAAATAGCTCAAGTATTTCACAACTAGCTCACAATTCAGGAAGGATAACCTATCAGTAATGATAATTTATTCCGCAGTTGAACAACAAATTATTTATCCGGACGGAAGGCTTAGACGTCATCTCGGTCTGCTGTGGACCACTGTCAAATGGTCCAGAATTGATCAGAACGTCGTGCGAAGTTCCCCTCCAAACTATTGTGACTTTTATTAAAAGTATATATCAGGAATAAATATTATATACAAAAAGCTCTTATTGCACCCCTTTTAATATTAGCCTAATTTTTCAAGGTTTAAATACATCTACTAATCACTTCTATCAACAAATAATAGTTCCTCATAATATCCTCTAGCAACTGCTATCCCTCTTCAGATGCACAAATACAAACATTATTAAAGTATAACCAAAACATAATACGTATCCAAGTAGACAGCAGGAAGCCAGTGTCAACAAGTCGCTGACTGGCAGCGTTAAAAAACTTAACCATCAACACTAGTCACATTTCATTCATCCGACTCTCTGCTCTCTGGTAATATTCCACACAAAACCGGCAACACTTTTGGCTATATTATTTAAATATCTGCCAGTGGCTTTTATCTAACTGACAATGGCAAACATCACATGATCCGCCAATGAATTGTGCAGTGTACATTTTATGAAATTCAATTTTTGTTCTTTCGTTCTTTGTCTCTTTACAGAAACTACAGTAGCGGCCATGATTGTTCATGCCATAATTGTCCTGCAAATAAAGTTGATTTAACAAAATATAGGAAATAAATGACTTTATTAACGTAACTATACAAAAACGGTACACACACACACACACACACACACACACACACACACACCGCCCGGATACAGGCCCTAGAATATGAGGTAAATATGCTGAAGCGAGTTACAGGGCTATTGCCCAGAGGAGGCATGGCACCTGAAGCAGGTACACTCCTATTAAACGAGGAGCCCAATGGAAAGGAAGGAAACAAGACATATGCTAAGGCCCTATCAGTCCACCAAGCAAGGCCGAGGAATGTAGGGGGAGAGTTTTTAGAAGGGATAGCAGTAAGTGAGGGGGAGAAGGTAGAGAAGGTGACAGGTCCTGTGCAGAGGCACGACCATGAGACCGAGAGTTACTGGAAAAAAATGGAGACAAAAGCTATGTAAAACTGGGACCCAGACACGCGGGGGAAAGGCAATGGGATTAGGAGAGGGAGAAGTCAGTGATTATATTATTTATGGGCTTCAGGAGTGAAGGGAAGACACATAATGAAAGATAGAAAGAAAAACAGGAGAGTGGAAACATCATCAAAGAAATAAGCTCGGAAGATATGACTGGGATAGTAAATTTTCAGAGAATAGGAGGGTACCTGAAGGGGAAAAATCGGCTGGTCAAACCTATTTTTAAGACAGAAATAGTGCAGAACAGGATCCTGAAAGAGAAACCATGGCTGAATGAATCATCCACATACAAGAGGGTGTTCCTAGACCGCGACAGAACAAGAACAGAACGGCAGCAGCTGAGGGAGAAGACAGAAACGAAAGGCACTAAGAAGAGAGAGACATGGACAGAGTTAGCAGAGGACAACCAGAGTTGGGCAAAGCAACAAGCGCAAGCGCACACACAACCACCATCAGAATCCCAAAGCCAAACATGCTATCCCAACACAAATTCAATCCACACTTAAAGCACCCACCCCACACTATGCTGTAGAATCCCACAGGACATTGCCAGGCCCCCACCTCCACAAACCCCCAGAACACAGTGTTGGAGAGGAAACTAAAGGTATGGTATACCAATGCTGATGAAATAACGAATAAGTGGGAGGAGTGGCATGAACGAATAAGAGGCATCACTGGACAACATAGATCTTACCGAAACCAAGCTCACAGGAATGATAACAGATGCCATCATTCCAACGGGATATTAAATCCTGAGAAAAGACAGAGGGAGTGGAGGAGTGGCACTGCTCATCAAAAACCAACGGAATTTTGATGAGCTGGAGAGAGGAGACAGAGGTGAGGCAAGAGACTACATAATAGGAACACTTCAGTCTGGAGGTTCCAAGGTGGTAATTGTAGTGATATATAACCCACCACAGAACAGCAGGAGGACAAGGCTAGAGTACGATAAGAGTAACAGAGCGATGGTTGACACACTGGCTGAAGTGGCTAGGAGGGCTCATGCGAGCAGGGCAAAGCTACTGATTGTGGGTGATTTCAAAGAAATTGAGAAAACGTAGAGCCACGTGGGGGCCCAGAAACGTGGAGGCGGTACTGGAAAACCTCATGTACCAACACGTAAGGGACCTACCAGAGAGGAGAGGAGAGGATGAACCAGCAAGACTGGACCTAGTATTCACCTTAAGTAGTGCAGATATTGAGGACATCACGTATGAAAGACCCCTCAGGGCCAGTGACCACGTGGTTCTGAGCTTCGAATACATAGAGTTACAAGTGGAGAGGGAAGCAGGAAGGGACAAATGAAGCCAAACTACAAGAGAGGGGACTACAGAGGCGTGAAGAATTTCCTGCACGAGGTTCAGTGGGACAGCACTGGCAGGGAAGTCAGTATATGAGATGATGGAATATATGACGACAATATGCAAAGAAGCTTATGAAAGGTTTGTACCCAAGGGTAACAAAAATAACGAGAAGGCCAGGATGAGCCCTTGGTTCACTCAGAGGTGTAGAACCCAAAACCAAGTGTGCTAGAGAATGGAAGAAGTATAGAAGGCAAGGACACATGATAATAAGGAGAGCAGTCATAGAGCCAGAAATGAATATGCACAAATAAGGAGGGAGGCCCAACGACAATATGAAAATGACATAGCAGCGAAAGTCAAATCTGACCCAAAGCTGTTGTACAGCTAAATCAGGAGGAAAACAACAGTCAAGGACCAGGTAATCAGGCTGAGGAAGGAACAAGGGGATATCACAAGAAACGACCAAAAAGTATGTGAAGAACTCAACGTGAGATTCAAAGAAGTATTCACCGAGAAGACAGAAGGGTCTTCAGAAAGACGGAGAGGTGGGGTACACCATCAAGTGTCGGACACAATACATACAGCCGAGGAAGAAGTGAAGAGGCTGCTAAGAGATCTAGATACCTCAAAGACGATGGGGCCAGATAACAACTCTCCATGGGTCCTGAGAGAGGGAGCAGAGACGCTATGTGTGACACTAACAACAATCTTCAACTCATCTATTGAAACAGGGCAACAACCTGAGGTATGAAGACAGCAAATGTAGTCCCAATCATTAAAAAAATAGACAGACACGATGCATTAAACTACAGACCAATGTCACTGACATGTATAGTATGCAAAGTTGTGGAGAAAATTATCAGGAGAAGAGTGGTGGAGCACCTAGAAAGAAATGAGCTTAACGTCAACCAGCACGGTTTCAGGGATGGGAAATCCTGTGTCACAAACCTACTGGAGTTCTATGACAGGGTGACAACAATAAAACAAGAGAGGTGGGTAGATTGTGTTTTCTTGGAGTGTAAGAAGGCTTTTGACACAGTTCCACACAAGAGATTAGTACATAAACCGGAGAAACAGGCAGGTATAACAGGGAAAGCACTACAATGGATCAGGGAATACCTGTCAGGAAGACAACAGCGAGTCATGGTACATGACGAGGTGTCAGAGTGGGCGCCTGTGACGAGCGTAGTTCCACAGGGGTCAGTCCTAGGACCGGTGCTGTTTCTGGTATATGTGAGCGACATTACGGAAGGATTAGGCTCAGAAGTGTCCCTGTTTGCAGATGATGTGAAGTTGATGAGAAAACTTTAGTCGGATGAGGACCAGGGAGAACTACATAGGGATCTGGACAGGCTGCAGACCTGGTCCAGAAACTGGTTGCTAGAGTTCAACCCTACCAAGTGTAAAGTCATGAAGATTTGGGAAGGGCAAAGAAGACCACAGACGGAGTACAGTCTAGTGGACCAGAGACTACAAACCTCACTCAAGGAAAAGGATATTGGGGCGAGTATAACACCGGTAACATCTCCTGAGGCGCACATCAACCAAATAAATGCTGCAGCATATGGGCGCCTAGCAAACCTTAGAACTGCATTCCGACATCTCAATAAGGAATCAATCAGGACCCTGTACACCGTGTATGTCAGGCCTTTGTTGGAGTATGCAGCACCAGTTTGGAACCCACACCTAGCCATACACATAAAAAAAATTAGAGAAAGTGCAAAGGTTTGCAACAAGACTAGAGAAAGGGGGGATATGATAAAGACATATAAAATACTGAGAGGAATTGACAAGGTGGACAGAGACAGGATGTTCCAGAGATGAGACACAGCAACAAGGGGTAACAATTAGAAATTGAAGACTCAGATGAATCAAAGGGATGTTAAGAAGTATTTCTTCAGTCACAGAGTTGTCAGGAAGTGGAATAGTCTGGGAAGTGATGTAGTGGAGGCAGGACCATACATAGCTTTAAGAGGAGGTATGATAAAGCTCATGGAACAGGAAGGGTGACCTAAGATATATATATATATATATATATATATATATATATATATATATATATATATATATATATCGTGCCGAATAAGTAAAACTTGTAGTTTTGGCTTAAAAGCAGCGCTCATCTTCCCGAATAGGGCAAGCAAAAATTTGTGTATGAAACAATTTCGCAAAAATCATTCGGAACCTAAGGAAAAAAAATTACTTCATTGTGTTTGTTTATTATTACATTATTGTTAATTTAGATAAAATACATTTAGTTCGCTTAGGCTAAATTAAATTGCGCTTGTTATAATAAGGCTAGGTAAGTTTCCTAAGGATCTTTTGGTACAAAATCATTAGTTTTTATATTAACATAAGTGAAAAATTATATCTTTAAATGCATAACAGAAAATCTTAGAAAGGACTTAGCAAGAACTCATTTAAAATTAAGTCGTTTTCTAAAATTTTCTCTTATACGTTTAAAGATACATTTTTTTTTAATTTATGTTAATGTAAAAATTAATTTTGTACGAAAGAACCTTAGAAAACTTACCGAACCTTATAACAAGCACAATTTAATTGTGCCTAATCCACCGAAATATTTTTTAGATAAGTTTACAATAATTTAATAATAAACAAACACAATGAAATATATTTTTTTCGTTAGATTCAGAATTTTTGCGAAAGTATTGCATATACAAATTTTCGCATGCCTTTTTCGGCAAGAACATTGCTATTTAAGCCAAAATCGCAAGTTTTACCTATTCGATACTAATATATATTTATTTATATATATATATATATATATATATATATATATATATATATATATATATATATATATATATATATGCAATAAGATCACAGTAAACAGGTGATATCAGAATATGCAAAACAACCACTGTGAAAGAATAGCAAAATTCGAAGCGCTTTCGTGACTTCTCACATTATCAAGGAACTATAAAAACAAAACATCAAAGGAAGGCATACAAAGGGTCAAGACTACATCTCACCATCGCGTCACCACAACGAAGCAACACCTCACACACATGTGATGACACCCAACTCTGTGAAACCCACCTAATGCCCTACCCAAGAATTAAGATTTATTCCTTGTCTAATGTTTCATAAAATTCTTACCAGATTTTATTAATTATAAATGAATATAATTTATATAAACCAAGGGAAATATTCATATTATTTTTAAAACTGCTTTTTATGAAACATGAATCAGTTATATTCCTGTCAACCATGGTCTTGCTGGATACAACTTTCTCAGCCTTTTGAAAACCATTTGGATGGTTAAAATCTCTCGCATGAATAAATAGAGCATTAGAATCTTGTCCAGTTCTAATGCAATATTTAGGATGTTTTAATCTTAGTTCGAAACTTTTACCAGTTTGACCGTAATAAACTTTATCGGAAATTTTACAAGGAATCTTATAGACACAGTTTTCAAAATAATATATTTCTTTTCCTTTATATAAATTAGATTAATTTATAATTAATAAAACTTGGGAAGGATTTAATAATTCATTAGACAAGTAATAAATCTTAACTGATGGGTAGAGTATTAGGTAGGTTTCATAGTCGGGTATCGTAACGCGTGTGTGAGGTGTAGCTTTGTTGTGGTGACGCGATGGTGAGGTGTAGTCTTGACCCTTTATATATCTTGCTTTGATGTTTTGTTTTTTATAGTTCCTTGATAATGTGAGAAGTCACGAATGCCCTTGGAATTTCGCTATTCTTTCACAGTGGTTGTTTTGCATATATATATACATATATGTACACTCCAAACTGACATGCATATCTATCCTCAGTAGCCAAGTCTTTCTCCACAAAGTCTTATGAGCAGAAATACCTATATAGCGTATAAATGCAAAGAAAACCTTGAAGTCTTGTCTTCAAGACGCAAACCGTCACCTCCGTGATGCCTCACATTTCCTTAATTTCCGTTTAATATGGGGCGTCGCGACAGCTTTTTATCTTCCTCCAACATGTCACCTGACAACTCTCTAATAGCGGCTGAGATATTTGTGGAGAGGGAAAATAATGAGGGATTTTTAAGTAAATTGGGAAGTGAGGCGGGCTTGAGCAGCGGTGAAGACTTTCCTCGTGTCAGTGGTAAGACTGCTGTGTTCATGAACTGTAAATTATCATATTTTGTTGCTTATATCGTATAAATATCCACCCTTTTAGATTTTTGTATAAAAAAAAATTGTGCGCGGGAAAGACGAAGAGCAGAGACCCTGGATGACTACACCGAGGCAATCTATTGAGAACTACCTACGATTAAGGCCTATCGTATTTTTAAGTGTATGAATCAAGGATACAAATGCATCCTATATTATGTAGGGTGTACTAGTCAGAAGGTAGTGTGTTGTTCCCCTACTCTTTATGATAGTGTCGGATTTAAAGCCAACTATGTTTTCTTATCATAATCATACAGGATTGAGTTTGAGGTAACCTCCAGGTAATGAAATATGTCAGCCTGAGCTATGAGACATCGGTAGGCAATGAAGATATCGTCAAGCATCCCACTAAGGGTTCAGCAGCTACGGCAGCTGGAAAGGTTTCATTTCAGCAGAAATAAAGTTACTGTTACTTGTAATTTACCATTTCTTAGCATGAGCTGTCGCTTACTCACAGGAAATAGTTGATGAAGACATCAAGCCAGACAAAAAAAAAATTAAAGTTCATGCATATAGTTTACATTCACTATTTCAGTAACCAGGAGCACAAGCTGGGAAAAGAAAAGGCTGCGAAATATGTAAACACTTCTCCAGATGCTTCAACAGTCTATTCAGGGACAATAAACACACAAAACATTTAGTAGCTTGACTTGTGACCTGTGGAAAGAAATGGTATAAAATCCCGACACCATGGTAATAAACACATAAGTGCAGTATAATACGAGCCTTTATTGACAACTTTTTGCCAACACAGATCAGTTTGTAACTTGATAAAAGCCACTGTGTTAACGAGACGTCGCATATACTGCATTTGTGTCTTACCTGTGTTGTGTCAGCGTGTCATTGGCTGCCATTTAACTTAATTATTCGCCCTTCTGTGCACTGAGGAAGTCTTAACGATAGTCCTCAGTAAACAGACAAGAATCGAGTAGTGTATATAGCAAGGAAAATATAAAATAAAAATTTAAAAAATGAAGCCTAACACTGGGACAGCAATGGCGCAGTGAGCTATAAATAGCAATAGTGCTGCAGTGTTAGTACAGCCAGAGAGACGAAGTATCAGTGTAGCAGACACTAGGAGTGCAGTGTTAGTACAACCAGGGAGACGAAGTATCAGTGTAGCAGACACTAGGAGTGCAGTGTTATCACAGCCAGAGAGACGAAGTATCAGTGTAGCAGACACTAGGAGTGCAGTGTTTGTACAACCAGGGAGACGAAGTATCAGTGTAGCAGACACTAGGAGTGCAGTGTTTGTACAACCAGGGAGACGAAGTATCAGTGTAGCAGACACTAGGAGTGCAGTGTTAGTACAGCCAGAGAGACGAAGTATCAGTGTAGCAGACACTAGGAGTGCAGTGTTAGTACAGCCAGAGAGACGAAGTATCAGTGTAGCAGATAGTAGTAATTTAGTGTTATCTGTTAAATATTAATGTTTTCTGGGGTCATCGCCCCCGCGTCACGATCTCGGACCAGACCCAAGTTGGAAAGGAAATCGAAGTCAGAGAAAGTGGACACACTGATAATGTTCTTTGAATAAATTTCTTTATTATTGCCTTTTTATTTATTTCCCCCCTTTGGTTCTAGACTTGGGAGACACCCTGTATAATCGTACAATATAATGTAAATGTTTATCACTTACCACACATTCAATTCACCTTCCACATTAATCGTGCATTATTATACAAGACATTTTTATAAACCAAACAAACATTTTAGAAAACAGATATGGATTTTAATAAATTATTATTATTATTTTGATTATAATAATTTATTAAAATCCATATCTGTTTTCTAAAATGTTTGTTTGGTTTATAAAAATGTCTTGTATAATAATGTACGAGTGCTTTATGAAATTAATGTGGAAGGTGAATTGAATGTGTGGTAAGTGCAACGCATGCATGACTCATGAAATATATGCATGACTCATTAATTTATGCATTATTCATGAAGTATATACATGATTCATGAAATATATACACGATTCATGAAATGAATGATTCATGAAATACATGCATGATTATTGAAGCAGATGCATGAATCGTGAAACAGATGCATGTTCGCGAGATGCAGATGTGCTGTAAGAAGTCTTTGTTAAAACTTTGGGAAAGTGTGATCATGGAGTAATGCCCCCCTCACACACACACACACACACACACACACACACACACACACACACACACACACACACACACACTCACTCACTGTGTACAGGACTTAAAAAATAAGGTTGGCAGATATTAATAAATAAAACCCAAAGAGTAATACTGAACAAAGAAAAATCAGAGGCTGACACGGTGAAACGGTTCTATTCCTCAGGATCAGTACTCGCCCCTCCTCTCTTTGTCATTCTCATATCCGACATAAACGGAAACATGAATCATAGCAGACGATACTAGAATCTGCATGAGAGGGGCATCAACTGAGGATACACTATATCTCCAGGCTGATATAAACTAAGTCTTCCATTGGGGCACAGGAAATACTATGTTTTTAAATGAGGACAAATTTCAATTGCTCTGCTATGGAAAACCTGAGGAAATGAAACTGGAATGTAGTATAAAACTGAAGCCACTCGTTAGCGCAAAAGATTAATGTCGGAACATTTCGCATGCACACACCACAACACTGTTATATTCACAGCCACAAGGAAAATGATGGGATAGATAATAAAAATCTTCAAGATATACCAAAACAGTGAAAGTCAGTTGTCTTTTATACTTAAATACTGCTGTGCACTAACAGTCACTACTAAGGCAGACGATATTGCAGATCTGGAGAATCTACTGAAAGCCTTTACTGCCAGCATAAATTTAATTAAGCACCTAAATTATAGGAAAAGCTTGAAATCCCTCAAACTGAACTCCTTCCAGTAGTCGAGACAGATATCTGGAAAATTCTGCAGGGATTGGTGTCAAATCTAGGTACTGAAATTACTCCTTACAAAAGCAAGAGGCTCGGCAGAGTGAAAAGCAGGGGTGCCATGACAGTAAAAGATAACTCAATAAGTGCAAGAGAACCAATACTTTTCAATACACTTTTACTTCATGAGCAAGGAGAGAAAAATGCGGTATAATGCAATTCTTTATTGACAAAGTTTCGCCCACACTGTGGGCTTTATCAAGTCACAAACATATCTGTTTACGACAATAAAGTCCACTGTGTGGACGAAGCGTTGTAAATAGAGGATCACATTATATTGTATTTCTGTCTCCCTGTCCATCGTGTGGGTATTATATACCATTTATCTCTATCTGACCTTCACACAGGAAAGTAATTACCAAGAGACCCTTGGCTGTCTTCAAGAGAACACTTTACCTGTAACCTTCCGCAACCCGGCCTGAAGCCAGGCTTCCTTGTTGACCCCGTTTAACCAGACTCTTTGTGCTAGCGGCCCGCTGACCACATTGCCATTACAACCCGGCTGTGTGCCTGCCAGAACCAAGAACCTGTTTGATTAGATGTCAGCTAGCAGGCCTTGTCTGGGAGTGGTTCAGCTGGGCAGTGAACCCTGGGATTGGCTACACGTAATCCAACAGGTGGTTTATAAAATACACAAGTTATTTATAAAATGTACAGATGGTTTACAAAATGTTAGTGATTTACAAAATGCTCGAGTGGTTTATAAACGTTCGAGTGGTTTACAAAATGCTCGAGTGGTTTACAAATTGCTAGTGGTTTACAAAGGCTGGATCTACATAAAAAATTCACTTCTTGTCTATAAAAAATCCACTCATGGTCTATAAAAATGTACTCTTGGTTTATAAAAGCGCACAGTGTTTGTAAAATACATGGGTGGTTTAAAGGTCAAAACTACAATGTGTGCTAGAGGCCGGGGAGCAAGGTGAAGAGCGACACCTACTGAATTAAACAGTGTGTGTGTGTGTGTGTGTGTGTGTGTGTGTGTGTGTGTGTGTGTGTGTGTGTGTGTGTGTGAATAACTTGTTTACATTTACTTGTATTTACAAGAATGGAGTTTATGTTCGTGATGTCTCATCTTTTAAAATGTAATAATATACCTTGATTAAAATTCCATTGATTTTAAAATACTACTTTTACTTTGTACAGAAATATTTTTTTTTATTATTTGTTACACTTTGCTGTATATAGTATGTAGTTTAATGTTATGGCGTCTTATTCTCCTTTTTGCTGTCATCAACATCCCCCAAGTCTCTACTTTTCACATCACTTTATAAATAAATGTAAGCAGTATGTAGCTATTATATCTCAATCCTATTTCACACCTTCCATAGCGAGTATTTTGAGTTTTTCATAATTTATGTTTCTTAATTCTATGCTCAACACGTTGAATCATGAAGGACTGAACACACCCTATCAGTGCTACGGGACTAAACGCTTTTAAATTACCTATTCACTTCTTCCACTGCTTCCGCTATAAAACTCACCACTATCAACTAAACTAGTCTGCTGCTCAGGCGACACATTTCGGCAGCACAGATACCCAAGTGTTGCATATCTTCTTCACCAACACTTTATGCTTACAGGAATCGAGACAAAATTACCGAACATGCGTAGCTGACATACGTTCGATCCTGACCTTGCGAGCTTTCTCATACCTATTCTTGAAGTGAGACCTAAATAATATTGTGTAAATAACAAACTAAGTAAGATTTAATGGAGACATCACACTTGACAACCATCTCTGTACAAACTAGTTTAGAGTCTACAGAAATCTTCCTTACCTAGATTTGTTCTTAGACACGAGATCGTAAAGGCTCCCACCTGTTGTTAAAATAATATTTTCCAGAAAGCCCGACGATATCAAGCAGGCATGGCGAACGCCGTGTAGAATATGTATCCATCACTACTATGAATGGAGCTTGCCTCCACCACTTCTTTATGCAGATTATTCCACTTCTTTATCACCCTGAGGCTTAAACAAAATACTTTCTAGCATCTTGTAGCCCATCTGAGTCTTTAGCATCCATCTTTATTCTCTTATTGCTGATCCTTTCATCTTAAACAACGTGTCTACCCTACCAACATTTTTGGGAATTTTGTACACGGAGTCATATAGTACACGGTGTAAAATACCCCCAGAAAAGTAAGAGGTGCTAAGAGATAACTCGTTAGGTATCAAAGGTCCCAAGTGTAATAAGACCCTTCAAATATAGGGCATTGCAATAGACCATTAATAAACTTCTAAACCATACTTAGTAAGTGTCCCTCCACAGAACATCAGGTTGTGATGGCTATGTAGGTACATGTGTAGGTCGCTGGCAGCAACAGCCTGCTTGACCAAACATATAAAGTTTGGCTTCAGGTCGGGCTTGGAGAGGAGAACTATCGTAATCGGTCACAGGTATTAGTGCTACATAGAACCTACCTCCTGAGGCTGACATAAAAAGGACAACATTAACCACGAAAACAAGGATAGCAAATGAGAGATCTTTCAGGAATCTGAACAAAGAAAATGGGACAACTTTCAGAAATTTGAAGAAGGAAAATGGGACAACTTTCAGGAATTTGAACAAGGAAAATCGAAATTTTTTTTTTCAGGAATCTAAGCAAGGAATTACTGAGAACATTGTTCACCACTTATCCAGACCAAAGACACCAACATGGAACTCCCGTCTTGTTGAGAACATAAAGCGTTACTGAAAGTTCAGAGGTGTGCCGCCAGACTCTTCCCGGAGTTAAGATGCATGAAATACGAGTACAGGTAACTCTCTTCTACGCTTGAGGAGAGAAGACTTATAAGAGATATGATTACGTTGTACAAGATCCTCAAGTGTATTGATGAGGTTCCAAAATGATGAGAGAACAAATGTTTGAATAAGCCAAATTGGCACTGTAAAAGAAATTATTGTAGAGGCAGTGAGGAAATGTACACAACTAGAGAGAGAGAGAAGGGAAAGGGGGTCACAGACTAATGGAGTACATGACAGAACACAAGAGGTTGAAAATCTAATACAGAAAATAACTGAAATCTGGGAGATGGGGCCTAAGAGTTTAAACTCAAAATCTGCACGTTCAGTACGTACAAGTACACGTACACATAAACGCGCGTGCGCGCAAACACACACACACACACAGCATATGGGCGCCTAGCAAACCTCAGAACAGCATTCCGACATCTTAATAAGGAATCATTCAGGACCCTGTACACCGTGTACGTTAGGCCCATATTGGAGTATGCGGCACCAGTTTGGAACCCACACCTAGCCAAGCACGTGAAGAAACTAGAGAAAGTGCAAAGGTTTGCAACAAGACTAGTCCCAGAGCTAAGAGGTATGTCCTACGAGGAGAGGTTAAGGGAAATCAACCTGACGACACTGGAGGACAGGAGAGATAGGGGGGACATGATAACGACATACAAAATACTGAGAGGAATTGACAAGGTGGACAAAGACAGGATGTTCCAGAGATTGGACACAGTAACAAGGGGACACAGTTGGAAGCTGAAGACACAGATGAATCACAGGGATGTTAGGAAGTATTTCTTCAGCCACAGAGTAGTCAGTAAGTGGAATAGTTTGGGAAGCGATGTAGTGGAGGCAGGATCCATACATAGCTTTAAGCAGAGGTATGATAAAGCTCACGGCTCAGGGAGAGTGACCTAGTAGCGATCAGTGAAGAGGCGGGGCCAGGAGCTCGGACTCGACCCCCGCAACCTCAATTAGGTGAGTAACTAGGTGAGTACACACACACACACACACACACACACACACACACACACACCAAGAAGACACAGGAAACACAGATCCTGTGGTTCAACGAGGGCTTCAGAGAGGCCAGATCAATGAACAAAAGTGCTTGGAGGAACTAAAGAGCTAAAGGGGCAGAAGAAAGCAAGAAGCAACATAAATATTGGGAATGAATATGTTTGACTACGAAGAAAAGCACCTGTCTCTGAAATAAAGAGTTGGTATCCCCACGCGCCATAAAAATGTTAGAGGGTAAAGTGCTGAGAGACAGTTCATCCTGATACAAGAGAAAAACGTACGATAAGCGAGAACCACAACTACGTCACACATAGGACTCTAAAGGACCATGTGTTAAGACTAAAGGAAGAACACTTAGGATAGGAGAAAGGAGCTGATCTAAGCGTTCAGAGAGAGATTCGTGGACGAACAAAAAATGACGCTGGGAAATTCAAGGTTCAGAATAGATTAACAAACGCAGGAAAACATCCACACAATATAGGAGTGAAGAAAATACTGGAGGAACTAGTCACAGCAATATTCATGGGCCCACTGTTCTGAAACCATAACAAAGTCGATAGAGAGAGAGAGAGAGAGAGAGAGAGTGAGTCGGGATAACTCCCAGATAAATGGAAAATGGCTGATGTAAGAAGGGAGAAAAACAGAACTCACCATGCATAGATTAAAGAGAATTGTCAAATATCACTATCCTCAAGTAAGGAGACAAGAGAGAAAATAATTTGAATAGGTCACATCAAGCAGGTCACTCATGGGAGCAAAGCTAATATAGAGAGGAGAATGTTAGCAAAGAATCAGGTGATAAAGCTGAATAAAAATGGTAGTCTATTCAGAGATAACGTGAAGTGCTTAACAAGAGATTACAGTCTCCCCAGAGCCAAGTATGGAACAGTGTCACAGGGAGAAAAGAGAACAAAGCACTTGACACTGGCAAACAAAGAACGTCCAGAGAAGCAAAGAGGTTTCTGACAGAAGTCGATTCATTATATTTAGTAAAACCGGAAACAACGCTATAAATGGTGAAAGATGAGTAAGTAACTGCAAGGGATCTCAGACTCTTCAACATAATCCCTTCCAATATAAGAGGAATTACTAGACCTCTAACTGCTTTATCAACCGGTCTGTGTAGTGTTTATGTCAGACTGCGTCTTACCAGCAGCAATAGCCTGACTGATCAGACCAACCAGGAGGCGTGGTTGAGACCGGACAGAGGGTGCCAGTGATTGCAGTACCCATCAACATGCGAGTATGAAGTCTTGTGCAAATAGTATATACTCGTCAAACTTGTTTGCCTAGTTACTCAACAAACTGCTTGTCTAGATACTCAACAACTCGCTAGACGAAAGTCAGCAGATTCCCAAAAGATGGAAGACAATTCGAATACTGAAGAAGGGTGACAGACACACCCGCATAACACACACACATGCAACACACCCGCGTAACACACACCCGCGTAACACACACACACACACACACACACTACACATCCGCGTAACACAAACACAACACATCCGCGTAACACACAACACACCCGCGTAACACACACACACTACACACCCGCGTAACACAAACACACAACACACTGGCGTAACACACACACACACACACACACATACAACACACCCGCGTAACACACACACATACAACACACCCGCGTAACACACACACATACAACACACCCGCGTAACACACACACATACAACACACCCGCGTAACACACACATACAACACACCCGCGAAACACACACACATACAACACACCCGCGAAACACACACACATACAACACACCCGCGTAACACAAACACACAACACACCCGCGTAACACACACACACACACACACACACACACACACACACACACACACACCACACACACATACAACACACTCACATAACATAGGAACACAGACACAGCCCAGCAAAGTAATTATGATTTTAAGTATAAAAACAAAACACAGATCTATAAAAGTGAAGAGTATCCATCAGTGTGTGATCTCTGAAGGTAGAGTGGGAGCTGAGAGTAGTGTAGAGTGGGAGCTGAGAGTAGTGTAGAGTGGGAGCTGAGAGTAGTGTAGAGTGGGAGCTGAGAGTAGTGTAGAGTGGGAGCTGAGAGTAGTGTAGAGTGGGAGCTGAGAGTAGTGTAGAGTGGGAGCTGAGAGTAGTGTAGAGTGGGAGCTGAGAGTAGTGTAGAGTGGGAGCTGAGAGTAGTGTAGAGTGGGAGCTGAGAGTAGTGTAGAGTGGGAGCTGAGAGTAGTGTAGAGTGGGAGCTGAGAGTAGTGTAGAGTGGGAGCTGAGAGTAGTGTAGAGTGGGAGCTGAGAGTGGTGTAGAGTGGGAGCTGAGAGTGGTGTAGAGTGGGAGCTGAGAGTGGTGTAGAGTGGGAGCTGAGAGTAGTGAAGAGTGGGAGGTGAGAGTAGTGGAGAGTGGGAGGTGAGAGTGGTGGAGAGTGGGAGGTGAGAGTGGTGGAGAGTGGGAGCTGAGAGTGGTGGATAGTGGGAGCTGAGAGTGGTGGAGAGTGGGAGCTGAGAGTGGTGGAGAGTGGGAGCTGAGAGTGGTGGAGAGTGGGAGCTGAGAGTGGTGGAGAGTGGGAGCTGAGAGTAGTGAAGAGTGGGAGCTGAGAGTAGTGAAGAGAGGGAGCTGAGAGTAGTGAAGACTGGGAGGCGAGAGTAGTGGAGAGTAAGAGCTGAGAGTGGTGGAGAGTGGGAGCTGAGAGTAGTGAAGAGTGGGAGCTGAGAGTAGTGGAGAGTGGGAGCTGAGAGTGGTGGAGAGTGGGAGCTGAGAGTGGTGGAGAGTGGGAGCTGAGAGTGGTGGAGAGTGGGAGCTGAGAGTAGTGAAGAATGGGAGGTGAGAGTAGTGGAGAGTGGAAGCTGAGAGTAGTGGAGAGTGGCAGCTGAGAGTAGTGGAGAGTGGGAGGTGAGAGTAGTGAAGAGTGGGAGCTGAGAGTGGTGGAGAGTGGGAGCTGAGAGTGGTGGAGAGTGGGAGCTGAGAGTGGTGGAGAGTGGGAGCTGAGAGTGGTGGAGAGTGGGAGCTGAGAGTGGTGGAGAGTGGGAGCTGAGAGTAGTGGAGAGTGGGAGCTGAGAGTAGTGAAGAGTGGGAGCTGAGAGTAGTGAAGAGTGGGAGCTGAGAGTAGTGAAGAGTGGGAGCTGAGAGTAGTGAAGAGTGAGAGCTGAGAGTAGTGAAGAGTGGGAGGCGAGAATAGTGGAGAGTGGGAGCTGAGAGTAGTGAAGAGTGGAAGGAGAGAGTAGTGGAGAGTGGGAGCTGAGAGTAGAGTGGAAGCTGAGATTAGTGGAGAGTGGAAGCTGAGATTAGTGGAGAGTGGAAGCTGAGATTAGTGGAGAGTGGGAGCTGAGAGTAGTGGAGAGTGGGAGCTGAGAGTAGTGGAGAGTGGGAGCTGAGAGTAGTGGAGAGTGGGAGGCGAGAGTAGTGGAGAGTGGGAGGCGAGAGTAGTGGAGAGTGGGACCTGAGAGAAGTGGAGAGTGGAAGCTGAGAGTAGTGGAGAGTGGGAGCTGAGAGTAGACAAGAGTGGGAGGCGATAGTGGAGAGTGGGAGGTGAGAGTGGTGGAGAGTGAGAGCTGAGAGTGGTGGAGAGTGGGAGCTGAGAGTAGTGAAGAGTGGGACCTGAGAGAAGTGGAGAGTGGAAGCTGAGAGTAGTGGAGAGTGGGAGCTGAGAGTAGACAAGAGTGGGAGGCGATAGTGGAGAGTGGGAGGTGAGAGTGGTGGAGAGTGGGAGGTGAGAGTGGTGGAGAGTGGGAGGTGAGAGTGGTGGAGAGTGGGAGGTGAGAGTGGTGGAGAGTGGGAGGTGAGAGTGGTGGAGAGTGGGAGGTGAGAGTAGTGGAGAGTGGGAGCTGAGAGTAGTGGAGAGTGGGAGGCGAGAGTAGAGTGGGAGCTGAGAGTAGAGTGGGAGCTGAGAGTAGAGTGGGAGCTGAGAGTAGAGTGGGAGCTGAGAGTAGAGTGGGAGCTGAGAGTAGAGTGGGAGCTGAGAGTAGAGTGGGAGCTGAGAGTAGAGTGGGAGCTGAGAGTAGAGTGGGAGCTGAGAGTAGTGGAGAGTGGGAGGCGAGAGTAGTGGAGAGTGGGAGGCGAGAGTAGTGGAGAGTGGGAGGCGAGAGTAGTGGAGAGTGGGAGGCGAGAGTAGTGGAGAGTGGGAGGCGAGAGTAGTGGAGAGTGGGAGGCGAGAGTAGTGGAGAGTGGGAGGCGAGAGTAGTGGAGAGTGGGAGGCGAGAGTAGTGGAGAGTGGGAGGCGAGAGTAGTGGAGAGTGGGAGGCGAGAGTAGTGGAGAGTGGGAGGCGAGAGTAGTGGAGAGTGGGAGGCGAGAGTAGTGGAGAGTGGGAGGCGAGAGTGGTGGAGAGTGGGAGCTGAGAGTGGTGGAGAGTGGGAGCTGAGAGTAGTGAAGAGTGGGACCTGAGAGAAGTGGAGAGTGGAAGCTGAGAGTAGTGGAGAGTGGGAGCTGAGAGTAGACAAGAGTGGGAGGCGATAGTGGAGAGTGGGAGGTGAGAGTGGTGGAGAGTGGGAGGTGAGAGTGGTGGAGAGTGGGAGGTGAGAGTGGTGGAGAGTGGGAGCTGAGAGTGGTGGAGAGTGGGAGCTGAGAGTAGTGGAGAGTGGGAGCTGAGAGTAGTGGAGAGTGGGAGCTGAGAGTAGTGGAGAGTGGGAGCTGAGAGTAGAGTGGGAGCTGAGAGTAGAGTGGGAGCTGAGAGTAGTGGAGAGTGGGAGGCGAGAGTAGTGGAGAGTGGGAGGCGAGAGTAGTGGAGAGTGGGAGGCGAGAGTAGTGGAGAGTGGGAGGCGAGAGTAGTGGAGAGTGGGAGGCGAGAGTAGTGGAGAGTGGGAGGCGAGAGTAGTGGAGAGTGGGAGGCGAGAGTAGTGGAGAGTGGGAGGCGAGAGTAGTGGAGAGTGGGAGGCGAGAGTAGTGGAGAGTGGGACCTGAGAGTAGTGGAGAGTGGGAGCTGAGAGCAGTGGAGAGAGGGAGCTGAGAGTAGAGTGGAAGCTGAGATTAGTGGAGAGTGGAAGCTGAGATTAGTGGAAGCTGAGATTAGTGGAGAGTGGGAGCTGAGAGTGGTGAAGAGTGGGAGCTGAGAGTGGTGAAGAGTGGGAGCTGAGAGTGGTGAAGAGTGGGAGCTGAGAGTAGTGAAGAGTGGGACCTGAGAGTAGTGAAGAGTGGGACCTGAGAGTAGTGGAGAGTGGGAGCTGAGAGCTGCGGGAAGTGGGAGCCGAGAGCGGCGGAGAGTGGGAGCCGAGATCAGGGATGAAGAGTGGGCTTAGTGAAGGGTGAGAAGAGACGTGAAAGGGGAGAGGGGGCATGAGAAGGGAGCGGAGACCGGAGGAGGGAGTGGGAGTGGGAGGCGAGAGTAGTGGAGAGTGGGAGGCGAGAGTAGTGGAGAGTGGGAGGCGATAGTGGAGAGTGGAAGGCGAGAGTAGTGGAGAGTGGGAGGCGAGAGTAGTGGAGAGTGGGAGGCGAGAGTAGTGGAGAGTGGGAGGCGAGAGTAGTGGAGAGTTGGAGGCGAGAGTAGTGGAGAGTGGGAGGCGAGAGTAGTGGAGAGTGGGAGGTGAGAGTAGTGGAGAGTGGGAGGTGAGAGTAGTGGAGAGTGGGAGGTGAGAGTAGTGGAGAGTGGGAGGTGAGAGTAGTGGAGAGTGGGAGGTGAGAGTAGTGGAGAGTGGGAGGTGAGAGTAGTGGAGAGTGGGAGGTGAGAGTAGTGGAGAGTGGGAGGTGAGAGTAGTGGAGAGTGGGAGGTGAGAGCAGTGGAGAGTGGGAGGTGAGAGCAGTGGAGAGTGGGAGGTGAGAGCAGTGGAGAGTGGGAGCTGAGAGCAGTGGAGAGTGGGAGCTGAGAGTGAAGAGTGGAAGCTGAGAGTAGTGGAGAATGGGAGCTGAGAGTAGTGAAGAGTCGGAGCTGAGAGGAGAGTGGAAGCTGAGAGTAGTGGAGTGTGGAAGCTGAGAGTAGTGGAGAGTTGGAGCTGAGAGTAGTGGAGAGTGGGAGCTGAGAGTAGTGGAGAGTGGGAGCTGAGAGTAGTGGAGAGTGGGAGCTGAGAGTAGTGGAGAGTGGGAGCTGAGAGTAGTGGAGAGTGGGAGCTGAGAGTAGTGGAGAGTGGGAGCTGAGAGTAGTGGAGAGTGGGAGCTGAGAGTGGTGAAGAGTGGGAACTGAGAGCTGCGGAAAGTGGGAGCCGAGAGCGGCGGAGAGTGGGAGCCGAGATCAGGGATGAAGAGTGGGCTCAGTGAAGGGTGAGAAGAGACGTGAAAGGGAAGAGGGGGCATGAGAAGGGAGCGGAGACCGGAGGAGGGAGAAGAGACGAGCGGATACCGGAGAAGGGAGAAGAGACGAGCGGAGACCGGATAAGGGAGGAGAGACGAGCGGAGACCGGATAAGGGAGGAGAGACGAGCGGAGACCGGATAAGGGAGGAGAGACGAGCGGAGACCGGATAAGGGAGAAGAGACGAGCGGAGACCGGATAAGGGAGAAGAGACGAGCGGAGACCGGATAAGGGAGAAGAGACGAGCGGAGACCGGATAAGGGAGAAGAGACGAGCGGAGACCGGATAAGGGAGAAGAGACGAGCGGAGACCGGATAAGGGAGAAGAGACGAGCGGAGACCGGATAAGGGAGAAGAGACGAGCGGAGACCGGAGAAGGGAGAAGAGACGAGCGGAGACCGGAGAAGGGAGAAGAGACGAGCGGAGACCGGAGAAGGGAGAAGAGACGAGCGGAGACCGGAGAAGGGAGAAGAGACGAGCGGAGACCGGAGAAGGGAGAAGAGACGAGCAGAGAAGGGAGAAGAGACGAGCGGAGAAGGGAGAAGAGACGAGCGGAGAAGGGAGAAGACGAGCGGAGACCGGAGAAGGGAGAAGAGACGAGCGGAGACCGGAGAAGGGAGAAGAGACGAGCAGAGAAGGGAGAAGAGACGAGCGGAGAAGGGAGAAGAGACGAGCGGAGAAGGGAGAAGACGAGCGGAGACCGGAGAAGGGAGAAGAGACGAGCGGAGACCGGAGAAGGGAGAAGAGACGAGCGGAGACCGGAGAAGGGAAAAGAGACATGAGGAGACCAGAGAAGGGAGAGGAGACGTGAGGAGACCGGAGAAGGGAAAAGAGACGTGAGGAGACCGGAGAAGGGAGAGGAGACGTGAGGAGACCGGAGAAGGGAGAGGAGACGTGAGGAGACCGGAGAAGGGAGAAGAGACGTGAGGAGACCGGAGAAGGGAGAGGAGACGTGAGGAGACCGGAGAAGGGAGAAGAGACGTGAGGAGACCGGAGAAGGGAGAAGAGACGTGAGGAGACCGGAGAAGGGAGAAGAGACGTGAGGAGACCGGAGAAGGGAGAAGAGACGTGAGGAGACCGGAGAAGGGAGAAGAGACGTGAGGAGAAGGGAGAAGAGACGTGAGGAGAAGGGAGAAGAGACGTGAGGAGAAGGGAGAAGAGACGTGAGGAGAAGGGAGAAGAGACGTGAGGAGAAGGGAGAAGAGACGTGAGGAGAAGGGAGAAGAGACGTGAGGAGAAGGGAGAAGAGACGTGAGGAGAAGGGAGAAGAGACGTGAGGAGAAGGGAGAAGAGACGTGAGGAGGGGGAAATAAAATTAGATTTTCATTTTTACGGTGGAGATAATTATTGGAAACTGAGTTCTAGAAAGGCGAGGAGAATGTTGATGAGATATTCCTCAGACTTGTGTGAGGAGAATACTGAGTAGATATTCCTTATATTCATGCAAGGAGAATACTAAGAGAATATTTCTCAAGAGACTCGTGTAAGGAGAATACTGATAAGGTATTCAAGGAGAATACTGCCTGATCATATTGTTATTGTTGGCTTGAAGAAAAGTAGGGATGGTCGTAAAGTGGAATGAGCTGAATAAGAATGTGCTAGACACACTCCACACGCAGTGCTAAGATTAGACATGACAGCAAAAGACTAGCAATGCCGGTGGGCACATCCTATGAGTCAGGGTCAGGAGTTAAAAAAAAAAAAAAAAAAAAAAAAGACTCCAAACACAATTTTTCTGAGAACAGACGGAAACTCCAGACGAAAACTCTCTTTAAAAAATATAAACTGGTCGTTTTGCGACGAGTTCATACACGTCAGTTTCTGAATGAGCAAACCAACGGACAAAAATAAATAATATTTTAGGACAAGTTAATTTAACCTAAATTATTATGAACAGCAAATAATTAAGTTCCAGACACGGAAGGGTAACGTCTGGCATCAGGGAGACACCGACGTTACCTAATTCGTTATTAACACTACTATGGTTGTGTTGGGTGTGAGAACTGTGTGGCACATGATAGAACCCTGCCTGCTTTATCATCGTTCTCCCTCACACTATCACCTATTCCTCTACCCTTTATCATGACACCTCGCCTTCATCTGCTTCTCACATTTTCTTTGTCTTCTTACAATTTCCTCATCTTGTATCATTTTCCTCTTATGAGTTCGTTTATTTTCTGAGTCTCTGAGGGAGACGCCTGTTGGAAGGGTGGAGAAGCATAGAAGGGGAAGAGAAAGAGGGAGAGATGTGGAGGGAAGGAGAGTAAGAAGAAAGGCAAGGAAGAGAAAGAGGGTTATAGAGAACGAAGGAAGAAGAATAAGGAGGCAGAGGGAAGGAGACCAAGTTGGGAAGCCGAGAAGATTGAAGGAAAAGAAAGAGACGGTGACGAATGAAAGGAGGAAGGGAGGACAAAGCGAGGTATCGACAGTAATAGGGAAAGAGCGGTAGGGAATGGCAGGGAAAGACAGTGAATGTGGGATGGAGATATTGAAGGAAGAGGTAATAGAGAGAGACGTGTTACTAACAAGATCCAATTCCAGCAGAGAATACTCACCGAGGTATGTTGAAACTGAGTGTAAATCTTAGTTAATGTTGCGAGAATATTGATATGTTGGTCCCTCCCGCTCACTGCATCACTGCTCACTGCGGTGATATGTTGGTCCCTCCCACTCACTGCATCACTGCTCACTGCGGTGATATGTTGGTCCCTCCCGCTCACTGCATCACTGCTCACTGCGGTGATATGTTGGTCCCTCCCGCTCACTGCATCACTGCTCACTGCGGTGATATGTTGGTCCCTCCCGCTCACTGCATCACTGCTCACTGCGGTGATATGTTGGTCCCTCCCACACACTGCATCACTGCTTGCTACAGTGATATGCTAGAAAAAAAAGAGATGAATGCAGTATGACGCGACCGTTTATTGACAGCGTTTCGCCCACACTGTTGGCTTCACCCAGCCACAAACAGATCTGACTACGACTTTCAGATAGACTATATGGAAGGCATCATTTCAACGACCCTTTCAACACAGCTCTCCTGTTTTCCCTCACCGTTACATCACTGCCCTTAAAAATTTAATAGAAGACACTAACATCAGAATCTCCACTGCTGATTAAGGAGGCGGCATCGTATCTTGAACACTAAGAACTACAGAAACAAAATATTCAATCTCCTAAACGACCCAGACACCTACAAACCTCTCGCTTCAAACCAAATGAACAAACAAACCATAATTTTTCTACGCAAGACTCGCCTCACTCTAAAAGACTCAGTACAAGGGAAGAAATTCCTGTACACCATCTCCAGCAACCCTAGACCTACCAAAATGTACGGCCTGAAGAAGACTCACAAACCAGGAATTCTACTGAGACCCGTCCTTTGGAATAGGCAGTGTCCCCCACCAACTATCAGTGATTGTGTTAAAACACCCATCTAAACTCGTAGACACGATCAGTCGAGCATGTCTTAAACACTGGTGGTCTCAACCTAATCTGCAACATTAACTAACAAAGCTAGATGTAACATCCCTATTTACCAAGATGCCCAAAGCTCAAACCATCGATCTCCTACTCCGAAAAATTGACGACTCCCTCCACCTTCTTGTTCCGGCTAGGAGTTTTGTAAACCTCGCTGAACTGTGCGTTGGTTTTACAAGTTTCCCTTTTAAAAATTATCTTTTTGATCTGACTTTTGGACTGCCTGTTGGTTCCCCATTTGGTGCTCTATTGGCGAACCTGGACATGGAATATCTCCAAGCCGACAGGTTTTCATCAATTGTTCCCTGTGATTTGTCAGATCTGTTTGTAACTTTATAAAGCTCACTGTGTGGGCGAAACGTTGTCAATAAAGGGTCGCAATATACTGCATCTGTGTGTGTTTTTCCATCGTGTAGGTATTTTATACCATTTATCTCCACAGTGATATGTTATCTCTTTCCACACATCGCATCACTGCTCACTGCAGCGGTATGTTGGTCCCTCTCAGTGGTGCATCACTGCTCACCACATTCATATGTTGATCCCTCCCACACACACTACTGCTTCACCCCTCACTGCAGTAATCTATTGGTCCCTCTCACAGTGCTGCATCACTGCTCACCACATTGATTAGTCCCTCCCACACACTGCCTCACTGCTCACTGCAGTGATATGGTGGTCCCTCCCGCACACTGCATCACTGCTCAGTACAATGATCGTAATCTCAACGTCAACCACATTCACACTGGGGATCTTTGTCTCAGAACCAACCACACTCACTCCAGTGATTTTAGTTTCACCGCCAGCCCATTCACTCCAGTGATCGTAATCTCAACGTCAACCACTCTCACTCTAGTGATCTTAGTCTCAACGTTAACCACACTCACTCTAGTGATCTTGGTCTCAACGTCAACCACACTGTGATCTTAGTCTCAACGTCAACCACACTCTAGTGATTTTATTCTCAACATCAATCAAACTGCAGTGATCTTAGTCTCAGCACTAGGCGGAATTTTATTCGTCATTGAAAATCTCTGTTGACTGGTCTTAATAACCTAATGACCAGCTAGGTCATGGGACCGACACTTTACGCTGCTTTACCGCTCCTTCCCCGTAGAAACTGTCGATAGGATATACGGTAATGGCATCACCAACTTTGGTGTAAAACTTAACCTGGGTAAACCAGCTGTGGTTCAAACACTTGAGTAAGACCTGTGACGTGAAACATTGCTCTTTCCTGGTAGTTATTGCCACCACTCACTGCTGCTACCACCACCCGCTACCACCACTATCCACTGCTGCCACCACCACCACTCACTACCACCACCACCACTCACTACCACCACCACCACTCACTACCACCACCACCACTCACTACCACCACCACTCACTACCACCACCACTCACTACCACCACCACTCACTACCACCACCACTCACTACCACCACCACCACCAAGCATTACCACCATTACCCAATTAAGTAATAACCTCGAGTTCACCTTGTCTGGCTCAACTGTCTTGTCTGATGCCTGTGATTGAATGAGCCAGACATCTCACTATCTTACCCTTACCTAAAATAAATGTCACAGTTCTTGTTACTAACCATGGAGGCTCCGTGGGTCTGGACCTGGGATGTGCGCCTCACTAGTGAGAAGGGGCCACGCTAAATCACCTTTACTCTATTGCTTCACGTGATTTTCTCGCTCTGCCATTTAAGAGGTGGAACTGTGTCCTCTGCTGAAACTATGTTCTCTGGTAGAATTTTTTGCTGAAATGAGCATCTGTTTGTATTTGACCAGGACTAGAGCATCTGTCTGTATTTGACCAGGACTAGAGCATCTGTTTGTATTTGACCAGGACTAGAGCATCTGTCTGTATTTGACCAGGACTAGAGCATCTGTCTGTATTTGACCAGGACTAGAGCATCTGTCTGTATTTGACCAGGACTAGAGCATCTGTCTGTATTTGACCAGGACTAGAGCATCTGTCTGTATTTGACCAGGACTAGAGCATCTGTCTGTATTTGACCAGGACTAGAGCATCTGTTTGTATTTGACCAGGACTAGAGCATCTGTTTGTATTTGACCAGGACTAGAGCATCTCTCTGTATTTGACCAGGACTAGAGCATCTGTCTGTATTTGACGAGGACTAGAGCATCTGTCTGTATTTGACCAGGACTAGAGCATCTGTCTGTATTTGACCAGGACTAGAGCATCTGTCTGTATTTGACCAGCACTAGAGCATCTGTCTGTATTTGACCAGGACTAGAGCATCTGTCTGTATTTGACCAGCACTAGAGCATCTGTCTGTATTTGACCAGCACTAGAGCATCTGTCTGTATTTGACCAGGACTAGAGCATCTGTCTGTATTTGACCAGCACTAGAGCATCTGTCTGTATTTGACCAGCACTAGAGCATCTGTCTGTATTTGACCAGCACTAGAGCATCTGTCTGTATTTGACGAGGACTAGAGCATCTGTCTGTATTTGACCAGGACTAGAGCATCTGTCTGTATTTGACCAGGACTAGAGCATCTGTCTGTATTTGACCAGCACTAGAGCATCTGTCTGTATTTGACGAGGACTAGAGCATCTGTCTGTATTTGACCAGCACTAGAGCATCTGTCTGTATTTGACCAGGACTAGAGCATCTGTCTGTATTTGACCAGCACTAGAGCATCTGTCTGTATTTGACCAGCACTAGAGCATCTATCTATATTTGGCCAGCACTAGGGCATCTATCTATATTAGACCAGGGACAATCAGACTGTAGCTTACTCCTCTTGGCATTGTCCTCTTCCCTATCCCAGTAACATAACAATAATTATAATAATAATAATAATAATAATAATAATAAAAGAGTTCAGTATATTTGTTAGGACAAAAGTATAGTAAACTGAAGCGCCAAGTATACATAACATACATTACTTTCCTAACTTTCATACACTATGCATTCATTCATTTCGTTATTTGTTCTTCCTTCTTACGTCCTCCCTTCTTGTTCTCACTTATCCTATATAATTACTTTTTTATTCTGTTCTTTCCTTTACTTCTAACTCCTTCCTTGATCCCTTAATTTCGTTGTTCTTTCCTTCGTTTCCCCCACTTCTGTATTTCTTCCTTCATTCTCATCTTCAGTTTTATATCCATCTTCTTACCTTCCCATTACCCTCATCTTTCCCTTCTGTCTCGTATTCATATTTCATGTCTTTTCTCCGTTCTTACTCCCCTTCCTTGTCTTTTTCCTACATCTTTGCTTACTTCTCTTTCCTACTTTCTCTTTCCTCTTCTTCTTCCCTTCCCTCATCCTTTCTTAATCACTGTCCCCTTTCCTTTCCCTTTCTTACTCTATTCCTTCTTTCATCTTTCCCCCTCCCCTTTCTTCCTTAATTTTCTCATTGATTCCTCCATTCCCTTCCTCTTTCATTCTAAATTCCCGTACCCTTTCTTCTTCCAGTCCCTCCCCCTTCCTCCCGTCCCTCTGTCATACATAACTGGAGAATATGCATGCTTGGTCTACCTCACAGACGTCAGTATCTCAGCCGTGACATATTTACTCCAGGGACCGTTCCTTGGGTCATCTATCTCTCTCTCTCTCTCTCTCTCTCTCTCTCTCTCTCTCTCTCTCTCTCTCTCTCTTTCTCTCTTTCTCTCTTCTCTCTCTCTCTCTCTCTCTCTCTCTCTCTCTCTCTCTCTCTCTCTCTCTCTCTCTCTCTCTCTCTCTCTCTCTCTCTCTCTCTCTCTCTCTCTCTCTCTCTCTCTCTCTCTCTTTCTCTCTCTCTCTCTCTCTCTCTCTCTCTCTCTCTCTCTCTCTCTCTCTCTCTCTCTCTCTCTCTCTCTCTCTCTCTTCCTCACGCAGGCACGATACTGGTAATCTAATTGCCTGCTTACTCGACACTTTACGTCTCCCCATTCAGCAAGGCCCTCAAGGTACCGCTCACTTATTTACCACTCAAGTTTCTCCACTTGCACCTTACACCTCTTCCATCAGTGAATAAGTTGCACTCTCAGGTGCAACTCATTCATATCTTCTTCCTTCCTCACTATTACTCTGCATCACTAACTTGCAATTGACCACATGTTTTTCTTATTGGCATTCAGTACCAACAAGTTGATGACATGTGCATTATTTGCAGAAACGTTTCTCCTGTGCAGTAGACTTTATCAGTCGAATAGCGGCGAGTATAATACTGGAGACAATAGAAGTTGTTTAGTAAAAGGACACAAAAGCAACTAATGTGACATTTTATTGTGGCAACGTTTCGCTCTCCAGGAGCTTTATCAAGCCAATTTAACGGCTTGATAAAGCCGTGGTGTCCTTTTACTTAACATATTGTCGGTAATTCTGCCAATATTAATACAATAGAAGTTGTTTTGAGATCACATTCTCAGCCTTGGTAAGTGGTGGTCAGCTTCAACCAATTTCTTCTATTTACGTGCAGCGCAACACCTACGCTGATCATGCATAGTTAATTTCCACACGATACATAGTTTATATTGGAAATGGGAAACACTTGAATGCATGCAGAAAGCTTGCATTTCCTGCAAAAACATTAGATTTGGAAGTGAATGGTATTGTAATACTGATAAGATATAGAAAAAGACTGATGAAGCCACTGGTAGCGAAGGGTAACCTTTAATAAATGTTCTGAACTGTACGTAAATGTCTTTTTCCACGTACCTAGTGTTGTGCAGCTCGCCCTCGTCTCGCACAGCTAACCTTCTAATGAATTACCCTCACCCTCCAGATAGTACCAGCGTTCTAGCACACATTACCCTTCGTTAATTTCTGCCTGATTTACCCTCTAAATAATAAAATATTTACTTTTCTAGTTACGCCAGGTTAGGTTAATGCACAGCGATATATAGTTGTTTAGACTTAAAGCGTGTTGATCAACACGAACACTCTTAAGATAGAAGATGGACCGAATGGAGATACTATAGTAGTCTACACCACTCTGTCTCATTCTACACCAGGTGCATCATTTTTTGTTTCCTGGTAGTGGTGATGTTTTGTTGGTCAGGACACGGGTCTTGTTAAACGATATTTTGTTGGTCAGGACACGGGTCTTGTTAAACGATATTTTGTTGGTCAGGACACGGGTCTTGTTAAACGATATTTTGTTGGTCAGGACACGGGTCTTGTTAAACAGCCAGACATCTGCTAGCCCACCCCAGCTTGAAAAAACAAAGATTCACTTCCTGGTACAATATACTACAGTATATTTTTATTTAGGTTTGCGTAAAAGCATTCTAGTTATTCCTTTTTTTATATATAATTTTAAGCGCACACATGTTAAGGGCACATAAAAAAAAGTACATGATATAGATTTAATCTAGGATAACCCAATAAAGTCAATTTTTTTTTTATCCGTGATACCTTTACAGATATCCAAAATTACAGCTTCCTCCGCCGCTCGTTCAGGTGATAAAGTCGGTAACTATTCGTCTGCCTTCGTTAATCCTCCCTGTTGCAGCCTATGAGGAAACTATTAACTATTTGGAGTTAATCAGTCATTATCCTTCACTGAAGCTTCAAATGTTTATTAATAGTTAATTACTCTACAGTTCTTTCATTTATGAACAAAGGCAGTGCTGCCTTTGTTCAGTGCTCAGATTCTCCAAGCTACCACACACTGTTCACTTTTCAGATCCTCCAAGCTACCACATATTGTTCAGTGTTCAAGTCCACCGTACTGCCACACACATTGTTCAAGGTTCAGGTCCACCGTACTGCCACACACATTGTTCAAGGTTCAGGTCCACCGTACTGCCACACACATTGTTCAAGGTTCAGGTCCACCGTACTGCCACACATATTGTTCAAGGTTCAGGTCCACCGTACTGCCACACACATTGTTCAAGGTTCAGGTCCACCGTACTGCCACACATATTGTTCAAGGTTCAGGTCCACCGTACTGCCACACATATTGTTCAAGGTTCAGGTCCACCGTACTGCCACACATATTGTTCAAGGTTCAGGTCCACGGTACTGCCACACACATTGTTCAAGGTTCAGGTCCACCGTACTGCCACACACATTGTTCAGTGTTCAAGTCCACCATACTGCCACACACATTGTTCAAGGTTCAGGTCCACCATACTGCCACACACATTGTTCAAGGTTCAGGTCCACCATACTGCCACACACATTGTTCAAGGTTCAGGTCCACCATACTGCCACACACATTGTTCAAGGTTCAGGTCCACCATACTGCCACACACATTGTTCAAGGTTCAGGTCCACCATACTGCCACACACATTGTTCAAGGTTCAGGTCCACCATACTGCCACACACATTGTTCAAGGTTCAGGTCCACCGTACTGCCACACATATTGTTCAAGGTTCAGGTCCACCGTACTGCCACACATATTGTTCAAGGTTCAGGTCCACCGTACTGCCACACATATTGTTCAAGGTTCAGGTCCACCATACTGCCACACATATTGTTCAAGGTTCAGGTCCACCATACTGCCACACATATTGTTCAAGGTTCAGGTCCACCATACTGCCACACATATTGTTCAAGGTTCAAGTCCACCATACTGCCACACATATTGTTCAAGGTTCAGGTCCACCATACTGCCACACATATTGTTCAATGTTCAGGTCCACCATACTGCCACACATATTGTTCAATGTTCAGGTCCACCGTACTGCCACACATATTGTTCAGTGTTCAGGTCCACCATACTGCCACACATATTGTTCAGTGTTCAGGTCCACAGTACTGCCACACATATTGTTCAGTGTTCAGGTCCACAGTACTGCCACACATATTGTTCAAGGTTCAGGTCCACCATACTGCCACACATATTCTCCAAGGTTCGGGTCCACCATACTGCCACACATATTGTTCAAGGTTCAGGTCCACAGTACTGCCACATATTGTTCAAGGTTCAGGTCCACCATACTGCTACACATATTCTCCAAGGTTCGGGTCCACCATACTGCCACACATATTGTTCAAGGTTCAGGTCCACCATACTGCCACACACATTGTTCAAGGTTCAGGTCCACCATACTGCTACACATATTGCTCAAGGTTCAGATCCACCATACTGCCACACATATTGTTCAGGGTTCATGTCCACCATACTGCCACACATATTGTTCAAGGTTCAGGTCCACCATACTGCCACACATATTGTTCAAGGTTCAGGTCCACCATACTGCCACACATATTGTTCAAGGTTCAGGTCCACCATACTGCCACCCATATTGTTCAGGGTTCAGGTCCACCATACTGCCACACATTGTTCAAGGTTCAGGTCCACCATACTGCCACACATATTGTTCAAGGTTCAGGTCCACCATACTGCCACACATATTGTTCAAGGTTCAGGTCCACCATACTGCTACACATATTGTTCAAGGTTCAGGTCCACCATACTGCCACACATATTGTTCAAGGTTCAGGTCCACCATACTGCCACACATATTGTTCAAGGTTCAGGTCCACCATACTGCCACACATATTGTTCAAGGTTCAGGTCCACCATACTGCCACACATTCAATCAAACACCACACGCAGACTTTACATTTTCAATCACTACATCTTTCCAGCTGTTATTTCACTTTTAAAACTTGCTCACTTTTCATCTCTGTTATAGCTGTATACAGGCAGTACCTGCAGTCACCAGCCAATAAGTTTTCACAGTATTCTTGCAGTCTCTTATTACTATGTTCTTTCCTACAAGTATTATTTTCACCCGATGACTGACAGCAGGAAAAGAAGATACACGATAATCATATATAAGGTCATTAAAAGACGTGATAGCCACGCGTATGGTCATTGAGACGTGGTAATCAGGTATAGGGTCATTTAAAAAGACATGGAAACCACACGCAAGGTCATTAAAAGACGTGATAACTATACATAAGGTTATTAAAAGACGTGATAACCGTACATAGTTATTAAAAGACGTGATAACCACACATAAGGTCAAAAAGGCATGATAACCACAAATATAGTCATGAAAGAAGAAAATTAGTAACCTCCAGGAGGGATACCAAAAGGCCACAGTTGTGCACTGAGAAAGAAAAACTGGTGCTAAGGGGATACCAGGAAGTTTTCTATTCGTCCACACACTGGTTTTATGTATGACCGGCGACCTATACACAGTATGACCGGTGACCTATACACAGTATGACCGGCGACCTATACACAGTATGACCGGCGACCTATACACAGTATGACCGGCGACCTATACACAGTATGACCGGCGACCTATATACAGTATGACCGGCGACCTATACACAGTATGACCGGCGACCTATACACAGTATGACTGGCGACCTATACACAGGATGACCGGCGACGTATACACAGGATGATCGGCGACGCATACACAGTATGATTGGCGACCTATACACAGTATGATCGTTGAGCTATACACAGTATGATCGGCGAGCTATACACAGTATGATCGTTGAGCTATAGACAGTATGATCGCCGACCTATACACAGTATGATCGGCGATCTATACAGAGTATGACCAACAACCTATACACAGTATGACCGGTGACCTACACACAGGATGATCGCCGTCCTGCACACAGTATGATCGTCGACCTATACACAGGATGATCGGCGACCTATATACAGGATGATCGGCGACCTATATACAGGACGATCGGCAACCTATACACAGGATGATCGGCGACCTATACACAGGATGATCGGCGACCTATACACAGGATGATCGGTGAGCTATACATAAGGAAGCCAACTACCTGTTGACTGCTACTACCTGTTGATCATTGCCTGTTGCTTACTACCTGTTGATTAGTACCTGCTGGTTATTGCTACCTGTTGATGTCTCCAGGATCATTGCCTCCGCACCCAGGCCTCGGACCAAGCCTTGGTTGATTATCTGGTCAGTCAGGTTGTTGGTGCTCAATGCACATAGTTCAATGCAGTGTCTGCCAGTGAGGTAACTTTGGTGTGTAAATAAATGCTACATTCATTGACATGATTACGTGGAGGAAGATGAGACCGTGTGTTACAAAAAGCTTCCTCAACAAACGTTTCCAGAGCATGCTAAAGGGCCAACTAATTTATCCCCCTCTAACATCTGGCCTGATTCTGGTTTTGTAACAAGAAGTTGTAATATAAGAATTCGGGATCACAAACCAAGTAGATAAAATTTAAGATCTTTACTAGTAAAGTTCAAGATTGAGACGCTTGTGCAACATATGGTAATCTTTATTGAAGAAACGTTTCGCCACACAGTGGCTTCATCAGTCCAATACAAATGAGAAGGGAGTAAGGAGAGGAGGAGTTTGAGGTAATCAGTCCCTCAGCCTGGAGTCGATATGTTCAGTCCATCAATCTTGTAGAAAGTACAGCATAGGGCCGTAGAAGTGGCTTATATACTGCAGTCAGGTGAGGCGAAGCAGGAGGAGGCGGGGTCATAGTGGTACCATCCACTAGTCGAAGTAGGTCTTCGTCCAAAGGTTGGACAAAGTTGAAGAATTCTTTGTATCAAGATCCCATGAGGAAGCCACTGCATGGGGAAACGTTTCTTCAATAAAGATTTCCATATGTTGCATAAGTGTCTCAGTTTTCAACTTGTTGGTTTTAAACCATTTATCACATCTGTCAGACACTGCAACATCATGGGATCTTGATACAAAGAATTCTTCAACCTTGTCCAATCTTTGGACGAAGACCTAGGTCACCAGGAAGGTAAGATCATGCTTCCAGGTCATCAAGAAGGTAAGACCATGTTTCCAGGTCACCTGGAAGTAAGACCATGCCTCCAGGTCACCAGGAAGGTAAGACCATGTTTTCGGGTCATCAGGAAGGTAAGACCATGCCTCCAGGTCACCAGGAACCTTGGATAATTTGTCCAAACACTCCCTCCTTTCTCCCCCAAAAATAAATATTTTCCAAACTCCAGTCTGAGTTCCCTTAAAAAAAAACTCAGTTTACAAGACGACGACTAATTTAGGATATACAAACACACACTTTTACACAGTCAACTTTATACACTAAGAGCTGTCATTGTTCTTGAGCTCATTTTAAAATCCAGCTGTATCTGCTGTACACTAACACAGATAAAAAATTATTTTACTAATGACTGCAGATATTAGGAAACTTACCCATGCAACTCACCCAGCCCAAGAATGGAACTTAAGTCATTTTAGTTGGAAGAGAACCAGTCTGCCACTCAGGTAAGGATCACCTGAATTCCTTTGTTGAAGTGTAAAATATCGAGAGGATGGAGGTTGCTGCGATGGTGCCACCCTCGTGGAAGCAGTGCGCTGGACACAAGTTACTAATGACTGACAACATAAGAACTGTGCAGGAGGTAAGTGGTGTCGCCAAGGGGTGTCCAGTCAACCATAAAACAGGTAACGCTGACTTTAATATTTCCTGCCAACCTGGTCACATGACGCTAAAGACACTTCTGTCAGGACCTCCTGAATTACTCTTCATTAACTACAAGTGCTCTCATGGTAAACCAGACACATTTATTTGCTGCATAAGTCACAACACAGAGGTTACAACTATTCACAACTAACAAATCGGAAATGATGTTTACATCAGTCCTGGACCATTATTAAATCACGAGTTTAAATAAGTCATTATTAATAATATATTAACATGGTTCGCTAAATCCGTGTGTGACATTCAGCACAAGGAGTGGAGATTCGATCCTCCGTCCACAGAGATACACAGACGCTACATAGGAAGCCTAGACAACCTTACCTAAATCAGTCGAGAGGCAGGAAATTGTTCGAAAAATCGTTAATTATCACCAGTTTAGATTAGAAGTGTGATAATCTACATAGTTAAAGAAAAAGTATGTCAGGAAATGCATCCAAATAGTACTCAGAAATTATACTTATGAACTATAAATATAAATTCAGCAACGTACTGTTTGTAGTGATGATGAAAAGACATCGGTGTAGAAAAAGCTTTACTGTGACAACCTTTCTCTCCATGTAGAGCTTCAAGTCATCACTTTATAAAACTACTCAGTGTGAAATGTTGCACAATAAAGGATTACTTTATCTTTTCTTCGACTATAATCAATGCATATAGAATCAGCGCTTTTATAAGATAAACTACATAAAAATGTTGTTTGCCAACCCAATAGAGCGTTGCAGGTGTCACGCCGGGGCTGGGAGACGCGGACATATACAGACTCCGGAAGAAAGAAACTCTGAAGAGCTCTATTGAGGCGAGGCGACCCACTCTGAGGCAAGAGTGGCCGGAACCCTCAGGGCTCTGTGACCCCTCACACCCCGACCATCAACGTGCAACATGGCACACTCACAGGAAGCGTGATGCAATATAACATTTGACGAGTGCACGACCAGCAGGTAAAGTGAGGTAGTGCCTGGACGAGTGCACGACCAGCAGGTAAAGTGAGGTAGTGCCTGGACGAGTGCACGACCAGCAGGTAAAGCGAGGTAGTGCCTGGACGAGTGCACGACCAGCAGGTAAGGTGAGGTAGTGCCTGGATGAGTGCACGACCAGCAGGTAAGGTGAGGTAGTGCCTGGAGGAATGCACGATCAGCAGGAGACGTAGTGCTTGGACGAATGCATGACCACCAGGAGAGCTGAGGTAGTATTTGGACGAGTGCACGACCAGCAGGTGAAGTAGTACCTGGAGTGCACGACCAGCAGATGTGCTAGTACCTGGAGTGCACGACCAGCAGATGTGGTAGTGCCTGTTCAGCCTATAGCATAGTATTGTATGTTGAGACGACATACGTAACATGACCGAGCTGTCAGTATAGCTACTGAATTCCCTATACTTATAGTTGTGTAGTATATTGTAGATCATATCATCCATGTATATATTTAGGCTCCCTTTCAGTAGGCTCAGCGACTAGCATGTGTGACGTCACGTGATGCGCATGTGTGCGTGAGAATCGCTGTAACTCTTTCAGTTCTCCACGCTTAGATCTACGGCCAACACAGGCAGGTTGGGCCTGTTCCCTCCCACACTCTGCTAACATGTGTTACCATCCAACGACTGTGTTTAACTCCAACCATCACATCTCCACGAACCCTCCCGACAAGGTAGTACTTGGAGTACACGACCAGCAGGTGTCGTAGTGCCTGGAGTGCACGACCAGATGTGGTAGTGCCTGGAGTTCACGACCAGCAGATGTGGTAGTGCCTGGAGTTCACGACCAGCAGATGTGGTAGTGCCTGGAGTGTACGACCAGCAGATGTGGTAGTGCCTGGAGTGTACGACCAGCAGGTGTGGTAGTGCCTGGAATGCACGACCAGCAGGTGCGGTAGTGCCTGGAGTACACGACCAGCAGGTGTGGTAGTGCCTGGAGTGCACGACCAGCAGATGTGGTAGTGCCTGGAGTGCACGACCAGCAGGTGTCGTAGTGCCTGGAGTGCACGACCAGCAGGTGTGGTAGTGCCTGGAGTGCACGACCAGCAGGTGTGGTAGTGCCTGGAATGCAGGACTAGCAGGTGTGGTAGTACCTGAAATGCATGACCAGCAGGTGTGGTAGTGCCTGGAGTGCACGACCAGCAGGTGTGATAGTGCCTGGAGTGCACGACCAGCATGTGTGGTAGTGCCTGGAGTGCACGACAAGCAGGTAAGGTAGTGCCTGGAGTGCACGACCAGCAGGTGAGGTAGTGCCTGGAGTGCACGACCAGCAGGTGAGGTAGTGCCTGGAGTGCACGACCAGCAGGTGAGGTAGTGCCTGGAGTGCACGACCAGCAGGTGTGGTAGTGCCTGGACAAGTGTCTGTGATGAACGTCAACTAAAATAGATGCTAGCGAATGGCTCTTGACACGGGGAAGTGTATTTACACATCCTCGAATATAATGTGTTCATGAGTCATTCCCCCGGCGCTGTAAACCCGGCCAGTTGTAGGGCTGTACTTCACTCATGTGACTCAAGCATTGCTGTAAGTTACGACTTTCACGTGGTCACTGCATCTATAACACATTTAAAACTTTCACGTGGTCACTGCATCTATAACACATTGATAACTTCCATGTGATCACTGTATCTATAACACATTTACAACTTCCACGTGGTCACTGCACCTATAACAATTTCTAAAGACATTTTAAAGAGAAATTTTTCAGTTTAACAGTGAGCGTGCCTCACTGTTAAACTGAAAAATTTCTCAGTTTCACTGTAACAGTGCACGATCTTCACAGCTTCACTATAACAGCACATTAGCCTCTCAGTTTCACTGTAACAATACATTAGCCACAGTGAAAAGCAACAGTCGTTATGAAAGTGAGTTAGATTCGGTGATATACAGGAGTTGTAGTGAAAATACGTAAGTTGCAATGAAATTGTTAGCAAAGAGGAGAATTTATTAAATGTAGTAAAAAAGCATAAATTATATGATATTGAATAATGTGCAGTTGATATGCTGTACCTCAGATGCTGTATACAGTTCATTCAGCAGCAGTATGGCTGTCTTTTACTTACCTGTAGATGGTTCCTAGGCTGATCCTCCGTGTGGGCTCCATCCATAGGATTTGTTTTAGGTATTCACTATCCATTGGATATTTAAGGACTAAGATAATGTTTTTGGAAACAGAAAAAAAATACATTGAAATGAGATCATTTTTAAGTGACTTAAAAAACCTTCTGCGTGGGTAAAACATTGTCGGTAAAGGCTCTCATGACTACATTTGTGTGTGTTTCCATGTCGGTATTTTAAACGATTTCATAATGTTTTTTGAATATAAAGTTCGTGGAGTCTGGGCATGGGCAGAATGCGAGGGCATGCTATCAGTGACTTCTTCATAGCCAAGTTGGGTCTGGATTGTCATAATTGTTCGTAGGGTTTTGTGCCGCATTCAGGAAAAATTCATGTAGGTTCTAAATATTTAGTCTGGTTAATTGGCCCACTGAACACATTTATTCTGTGTCCTCAATACTTCGCTCATTTCCTTATTGTCATTAATGAATGTTCTATCGCCCTTAAAAACAGTCTAATACTTGAGGCGGTTTTTGCCTTGGATTTTGCATAAAAGGAGATGAACTTTGGAGTTACTTTTAATTTCGCTGATGGCTTTTGCGCTCTCTCTCTCCTGGGCATTGCGTGAGTTTTCAAATTTAACTCTGTTTGCTATTTCTCTAATAAACATTTCTTTCTTGAGAAAATATGTAACTTTCGAAAAGTTTTGCAACGGTTCGTATTCATCTATAAAGAGAGGATCGTTCTCTCTAACTTGCATCTCCTTGTCTTTTCCTTAATGGTATGAGCTCATCCTCTCACGGCTCTGGTTTATGTTACTCATACCATCTTCCCGCCCTATTAAGTTCCTCAATCATCTGATCCCTGTTAAAATGTTTGTTGTTGGAACTAAATTTGTGAACACCCTTACAATGTTTTATATTGTGTTGCTCTGCTCGAGTCTGTATTTCGATTAGGTTGAAGTCAGGATTTTGTGTTTTCGACACCATTATGTTCCGTACCACATCTTCGGTATTTTGCGAATATAAGGCTGATTGTATTTTCAAATTAATCAGTTCCATTATCTGTTGACTCTTCATGTGACCTATCACAGTGATTGCTAAATTATTCTTTTTTAATTGTCATAAATTGGTATCCCCAGCAAGATGCTGATTGGAGCAAAGTTTGTAAGGTTCTTGAGAAGTAGTGTTAATTTTTTACCAATTTCATTTAATCTTGCTAATTTCGTTTATAAAGAAAAATTGTTCGAACTGTTAATCACGAAGGACTGTTAACTAAGGTGGTTAATTATTGGAAGAAAGTTATGCATCATGGTTTATGTTAGAATTCCTTACTCTTCCTCAGGATACCAACCACTCAATCCTCTGATACCCGGGTACATTTTTATTGTTTAGTGTGTAAGGTTAGCTGGTATCAGGAGACTCGCACATTAATTTCGACTCTTCCATGATTAAACCTGGGGCTTTTTACATGTGATTCAAACGTGCTACAACCATACTAAGAGTGACGAGCCTCGTGTACGCCACACGAGGCTGCTTAATGGCAATTTACATATTTTTCACTGAAGAACGCTGCTGATCATGCTAACTTGCTGGACGAACTAAAGAAATCACCGTTCATTTTTTTTTGTCACTCAGAAACGTTAAACCCCCCAGGATAAAAAAGTTTGTCCCACAAAGCTCCGGTTCATGACCCCTCCCCCCTCCCCCCCACCCCCAGTCTTCCCTCCTACCCTCCTTTCCTTCCTTCCTGGGAACTTTTAGGCGAGTCTTGTACAATAATAATGTAATGGGTTTTTCAACTGATGCGAATTACTTTAACTTGGTATGACAGTATTTATTTGTGATTAGTATTTGTTCGTTGCTTATAGTGTTAAGTGCATCTATTTTATTGTGTGTTTTATATGTATTTTATGGCGATGAGCACTGAGTTATCTACGCTGTCAAAGTACTTTAAATTTCACAACTGCTATTACTACTACTGTCCTTCCCTCCCTCCCCTCATCTCTCTCTCTCTTCCTACACTCATTTCTCTCTTCCTCCCCTCATCTCTTCCTCCCCTAATCTCTTCCTCCCCTCATCTCTTCCTCCCCTAATCTCTTCCTCCCCTCATCTCTTCCTCCCCTCATCTCTCTCTCTTCCTCCACTCATCCCTCTCTTCCTCCACTCATCTCTCTTTCTCTTCCTCCACTCATTTATCTCTCTTTTTCTCCACTCATCTCTTTCTCCACTCATCTCTCTCTCTTTTCCTCTCCTCATCTCTCTTCCTCCACTCCTCTCTCTCTCTCTCTCTTCCTCAGCTCGTCTCTCCCTCTCTTCCTCAGCTCATCTCTCCCTCAGCTCATCTCTCCCTCAGCTCATCTCTCCCTCTCTTCCTCAGCTCATCTCTCCCTCAGCTCATCTCTCCCTCTCTTCCTCAGCTCATCTCTCCCTCTCTTCCTCAACTCATCTTTCCCTCTCTTCCTCCAATCATCTCTCTCTTCCTCCAATCATCTCTCTTTTCCTCCACTCATCTACCTCTCTTCCTCCACTCATCTCTCCCTCTATTCCTCCACTCATCTCTCCCTCTTTTCATTCATTCCTCCCTTACCCCCTCTTTTCCCTTCCTCTTTTCTCCCTCCTTCGTTCCCTGCCTCTTCCCATCTCAACAATTTCAGTACCATAAAGTTATAAGAAATAATGTAACAACATAATGAGCGTATGAGTTACAGTGAAAATACATCAATCCAAGTGAAATTCATCACTTGAATCGAAACTATTAGCAGATATAAAATTTAATTAGCTGTAATGAAAAATGCATAATGTGAAAATAACCAAGAAAAAATTGCATCAGATGTATAAAAAAAATCAATTACAATAAAAATGCATCAGCAGCAGTTAAAATACATCGGCTGCAGCAATAATGCGCCAGTCGCAGTATTAACATGCCAACTGCAGTGAAAATTTACAAGCTACAGTGAAACGAACATTGCTCACAGCAATTACAAAAGTCATCAAACAACGATTATTCATCTTATAAAGGCAATGGTAGCATGATGGGCAGATTAAGCATCTCTAGCCATGATGGAAAACTTTCACAACCACTTTCTAACAAGCCACATGGGGAAGGAAATCCTTAATCTTTCACACTCTCGAGCGTTGTCAGGAGCCGTGCAGTGCTGTAAGACAGCAACAGTTAGGAGGGGAAATTCTGAGGCAAGGCAGAACGTATTAATGGCGGTTCATGACACAGACGATGGTTTTACACACAGTCATGGGCTAGATCTAAAGATTCCCATCCCCATGTAGCTTGTTCTGCTTTAAGATCGCCTGTTTGCGATGCATTGCAATTATATATATATATATATATATATATATATATATATATATATATATATATATATATATATATATATATATTGTCGTGCCGAATAGATAAAACGTGCTATTTTGGGTGAAATAACAACGCTCTTCTTGCCGAATAAGGCAAGCGAAAATTTGAGTATGCAATAACTTCGCAAAAATCATTCTGAACCTAACGAAAAAATGTATATCATTGTGTTTGTTTATTCTTAAATTATTGTAAACTTATCTAAAATATATTTAGTTGGATTAGGCTAAATTAAATTGCGCTTGTTATAATAAGGCTAGGTAAGTTTTCTAAGGTTCTTTCGGTACAAAGTTATTAATTTTACATTAACATTGTTAGGTAAGACACATATGCAACAGTTAGGTATCTTTATTACGAAACGTTTCGCCTACACAGTAGGCTTCTTCAGTCGAGTACACTGACGCTATATAAGGCTCCAATCTGTCACTTCAACTTCATATTGTTTCAGACTTCGGAACAATGCTCTTCTCCAGACTGAGGGACTGACCACCTCAAAACTTTAAGGGTAATGGACTGATTACATCGTCTTCAAGTCTCTTCTGCTTCTATCAACTTTTCTGTACTCGACTGAAGAAGCCTACTGTGTAGGCGAAACGTTTCGTAATAAAGATACCTAACTGTTGCATATGTCTTACCTAACAACCTGTCGGTATTTTATACCATTTTAATGTTCAATCTGTCAGACACTGCAACACAAGGGTATCTTGGTACAGACCTGAAATCAACTTCGACAACCTCTACTAGTGAGAACGGCTGGATTTGAGAGGGACCTGACCTCACAACATCTGCGTTCTACTAGTGACCTACGTCTCACCTACTGGCGCTATATAAGGCTCCAATCTGTCACTTCAACTTCATATTGTTTCAGACTTCGGAACAATGCTCTTCTCCAGACTGAGGGACTGACCACCTCAAAACTTTAAGGGTGATGGACTGATTACATCGTCTTCAAGTCTTTTCTGCTTCTATCAACTTTTCTGTACTCGACTGAAGAAGCCTACTATGTAGGCGAAACGTTTCGTAATAAAGATACCTAACTGTTGCATATGTGTCTTACCTAACAACCTGTCGGTATTTTATACCATTTTACATTAACATTAATGGAAAAAATATATCTTTTAACGTATAAGAGAAAATTTTAGAAAGGACTTAATTTTAAATGTGTTCTTGCTAGTTGACTAGTTTTACCTATTCGGCACCACACACACACACACACACACACACACACACACACACACACACACACACATACATATATGTGTGTGTGTGTGTGAGAAAACCAGGACAGCTATTTGAAACATTTACTCATGACTAGTTTCGGACTATCTTACTCCATCATGAGGCGTTGCACAAAATCAAAGAAAATCAACTATAAAACATGATGTAAACTATCTGTTAAACATCAAATTAATATTAGTGAAAGAAAACAAAAAAAAATAAATATAAATCAAGTAGGTCTCATGGCCGTCCATTATTACACAGGAAAGTCTTATATCTAATGGTGTAGAAACTACTGATGTCAGTTCAGTGGTATTTGATCGACTGGATAACACTGTGAATGATTGATTACATGTCTGTAGTGTTGTCTGTGGCTTCATGATGTTGGCATATGGCACTAAGACTGTGTTTTCCAAGAAACTCTTAGTCTCTGGCTGAGGTCCGCGTTGTATACATCTTCATTACATAGGTGGGGGGGGGTTTTGTTGAGGGGTGGGGGTTTGTTGAGGGTGGTGGGGTTTTGTGATGAGGGGGAGGGGTGGGGGTTGGAGGGGGGGGAGGAGTGGGGTGGATGGGGGGGTGGGGGGGGTGTTGAGAGGGGGGTGGGTAGTTGGGGGGGTGAGGGGAGGGGGTGTTGTGTGGGGGGTGGTAGGGGGGTTGGGGTTGAGGGGGGGAGTGGTGGGGGTTGGATGAGGGGGGGAGGGGGGGAAAGGGGGATGGGGTGGTGGGGGGAAAAGGGGTTGGGGGTGATGAGGGGTGGTGGGGTAGGAGGGGTGATGGGGAGGGGGTTTTGGGGATGAGGGGTGGGGGGGGGGGGGGAGGAGGAGGGGGAGGAGGATGGGGGGTGGTGAGAAGAGGGGTGTTGGGATGAGGGGGGGGGAGGTAGGGGGGGGTGTTGGTATGAGGGGGGGAGGGGGGGGGTGTGGAGGTGGGGGGTGGATAGATGGGGTGGGGGGATGAGGGGGGAGGAGGGGGGGTGAGGTGGTAGGGGGGGTGTTGGGATGAGGGCGGGGGAGGAGGGGGGGCAAGGGGGGGTATGGGTGTGGTAAGGGGGGCAGTGGGGGTGGAGGGTGCAGAGGCGGGGTGGGGGTGCTGGGGGTGGGGGATAGTGGGGGTGGGGTTTGGTAGGGGGGGTGGGGGGTGGGGGGTGTTGGTAAGGGGGGTGGTGGGGGGGGTTTTTGGGTTGGGGGGGGGTGGTGGGGGTGTTGGTAAGGGGTGGTGGGGAGGAGGGGGGTTTTGGGAAGGGGGGGGGGGGGGAAGGGGGTGGTGGGGGGTTGGTGGGGGGTGTTGGAAGGGTGGGGGGTGTGGAAGGGTGGTGAGGGGGGGTGGGGTGGGGGAAGGGGGAAAAAGGGTTGGTGTGTGGTGGGGGGTGTTATGGGTGGTGGTTTGGTTTTGGGGGTGGGGTGTTTGTTGGGGGGGTTGGGGAGGGGGGTTTTGGGTGGGGGGTGGGGGTGTGGGGGGGGGAAAGGGTGGAGGAGGGGGGTGGGGGGGTGGGGGAGGTAGGGGGGTAAGGGGGGGTGGAGGTGTGGGGGTTGTGGGTGGTGGAGGGGGGGGGCAGGGGGGAACAGAGAAAAATGTGATGTTGACATGAAGTTTTGTGGTAAAGTTTGAGGAGGCCGTGGGGGGGGGGTCTCCGACCCATGCTCCAACACACAACTTCTTGCTCAGGAAGTTTTCAAACTTTCCTTTCGCCTTTAAATAAATATGCTAACTTATATGCCCCACACCAGTGACTATTATAGTTTCCTCTCTTTATGTTCGCATTTCTTGCCTCTTCTTCTCCACCCTTGCCTCTTATCACAGTTGTCATATTTTTAACCATTTATATTATATGCAAATGGAATCTTACATAAATTCACCATTAGAAACAAGCTGAGAACGTTTGATATTTTTTCCCGGGGTAGATCAAAGAGGAAACGCCGGGCTTTTTGCTCATGGCTAGACGCTTTTACTTTAAAGAAACGTTCTCCCATAATAGCTTGTTATGGGAGAACTACACAGCGTTCTGCATCTCGCGTTCAAACTGTTTTACATTACTCAACATATTTTGTTCCACGTTAATTTTTTGCCGTTAAAAATTTTTTTTGCATATAATCGTTTCCCCCCCCCACGATATCTAGAATTACAGTGGTAAGTCAAAAGATAGTAAGTTCCTCTAGTAAAACCCGCCCCTCATTAAACCTTCTTAGTAATAGCTGAGGTTCAGCCATATAACATTGGGTGACGCACTTAATGCCTCCAGTATCAATGATTGAAGTTTTATCATGAATTCATGGATACAGGTTATGCTTTGTTGTGTCTGTTTCAATACTTACATGGTGGACGGCCTTAACACAGCGTACACCATCCTCTACAGTGCTCATACTCACCTGGAAAAAAAGTACATGCATTTGTTATTTATGTATGGCATAATAGCACATTATTATATTCCACTAGAAACCGGTTGAATGTTTATCTATGTGGTGAGTTTGTGTACTTGTCTTTTAGTATGAATTTTGTATACTCTTTTTATCCATTTAGGCAGGTATGTATGTTTATAAGCTCTATGTATCTGTGTTCGAAAGTATGCATCCATATATGCACTGGCTGCTATTTTATTGTTCCAGGGGGCCTAGTGATGTATGATGTATGTATTCATTTTTTAAGGAAAGTCACTGTTGGGGAACTGTTCCCGAACGTTTAACGGTGTAGGAACTACCATGGTAACCCTGCTCACCATAAACATTAAATATGTCAAGACCAAGAAACCTATAAACACACAAAGGGGCAGACCTTTTGTAAGATCACAGCCAGGTTTTTTAAAAACAGAGATATGTGCAAAGTGTGAAAGGGTTTTTTTTGGAAACAAAAAATACATTTTTATGTTTGTTTTTGGCGACGGTAAAAAAACATCAAGGAGAGATAGGCCTGAGGTCTTGGTTTAGTAAGTCGGGTAGGCTAATACTGGGGCCTTTTTATTTTTCTGAATTAGGGACCAGAAAAAGAGGTGTCTTTTTTGAAAGTAAAGTTGAGATCTGAGCCAGACAATGATATCCAGAGGTGGAAAAAAAGATTGCGGCCATTTCTGGGTATCTGTGCATAGTGTCAAATATCCTTATTTTGTGAATTACTTCTGATTATAATATGGAATTGATATTATTTTTACATATCTTTTGTTAAATATTGATATATGTTTGATTTGAAATAATATTTGTATTTAATAAAATAAACCTTTATATATTTGTTTAAGTTAAGCAAAATTCATATACATTTGATAGTAATGGTATTTCAGTTAACCACTGTTTATTAAACTTTTTTTGAAACATCTTTTTCCCAAATACTAATTTTACCTAAAATCTTAAATGTTACAAATTTAAACCAAAAAAAAAAATTTTTGCGTTTGGCAAAAACACATTATCACTTTCATCACAAACATGTAAATATATTGAACAATTTATTTCAATACTGAAATATCTGCCCTAAAATACATCCAACTGTTGCTCCAGAATACATTTTACCGAGTACCTCATCACTCTGGTGCCCGGCCAACACAGACTGTTAAACTTTTCCACTCTAGTCTACCAAATAAAATTCAACAATAATTTTAACATGAAGGATTGGGTCAGGATCGAACCTAATCTTCCTGAGTTAAAACATTATGAAGAGTATAAAAATACCAACATGTTAATGAGTAAGACATGTGCAATACTTAGCATTAGTGCCGTAACATTTCATTTGAGCTGCAAGCCTCATCAGCCGAAAAAAGGTTTTACAATACTGAGACTTTTAGATATGGAGGGGTTGAATGTCCTCACCTTTAATGGGGGTCAGTTCCAAAAAGAACATACCACAGACTTGTATATTGGAACTGGAAGTGAGGTACACACACACTCAAGCACAAGTTAGGATTACTAATCTGTTAAATAGACTATTAATCTGTTATATGTCACTGGTTAGGGGTCACCCCCTTGATTTTTGGGAAAGGAATAAAATGGAATAAAAAAGGGTTTAGAGGATTTACTCACCAGTTTACATGTCCATGAGACAACAAGACTGGATCAACAACCTTCCACAGTGCAAAAAGTTTAACAAGTTTCTGCTTCACTTCGTATGACACAACGGTAGAGCTTCCCTGGAAGCTTTCTGTTTACGAGAGTACTAGCTTCTTCACTTACCGCAAATCAGTTAAAAGGGTAGAAAAATTTGGTTCAATACTTATACGTGTTTGCTGTGCAACTAGTTCAGTGTGGAATTAAAAAGGAGGTTCCAATGGCCTTGATTTTCGGGGAGTTCTTTAAACCCCCATTGTGTTTCAGTTCACGGGGGAGTGAATAATGATCGTTTAAATCGGGTTTCCCTGAGGTAGGAGAAGGAAATCGTATATAACTTTTAGACGACTTGGAGCTATCGTGATTGATGTCAAATGTAGTCGTGAGATAAGTACAGCGGGACTCTACACGGGTGTTAAGATATTGTTGAGTGTTATAGTGTTAAGGTGATCTCCACGTCACTAGGATTCCTGGCTGTTACATCACCCAGGCCTTTAATTGTCTGCTTCATCCGCCTCCCCAGGCTTCTCATGAACCTGGGTGAAAGATAATATTTACCTTCTCATCGTGGTACGCTGTTAAACGTTTTGCACTCTAACAGGATTCCTGGTATTTTATTTCACGTTAACCCGTAAAATGACATATAAAGTTTAGTTTAGTTAATTTATTTATATTAAATTTGTTTTTTGGGTTCTTCTTCCGGGAGATTTTCTCACCAGTCTGGGGCAAGGGGGGCGATGATCCAAAAAGAAGTCATTTGTTTCCAGCTTTTTTCGTGACCCCTTCACTCAAAAAAAGGAAAAAAAGTTACTGAGATCTCAACCTGAGCTATGAAATAATATATATATAATTTTTAATATATATATATATATATATATATATATATATATATATATTAATTGATTGGGGGAAATGATGAAAGAGAGTAGTAAGGGAAAAAGTTTGATAGAGAAGTTTTTTAAAAATAGAAGTGAAAGGAGGGGAAAAGTATATGGGGAAAAAGAGAGGTTAAGAGAGTGGGAACAAAAAAGAGAGCAAAAGAGAGTGGGGGGATGTTACAACAAATTTTGTTGAAAATAAGAAAGTTTTGGAGTAATTTGTTGAGTGAGAAAAATTGATTTGTGAAAAAAGGAGAGGGGAGATTTAAAGGAGAGTTGAGGATTGGGGAAAATGGAAGGAATATTTTGAGGAATTGTTTAAAGTTTATGAAGATAGGGCTGGGATTTTTGGTTTGGCAAGGAGGAATAAAATCTTGGGAGGAGGGAAGAGAAGAGGGGGGAAGTTGGAGGAGTAGGTAAAATGAAAGGGGGAACAGCGGATTGATGGGGTAAAAATAAAATGTTAAAAGGGTGGGGGTAGTTTTGGGGGGGGCAATTTTTTTAAATGTATAAAGGGGAAGGTACCTAGGGGTTGGCAGAGAGCATGAAACCTTTGATAAAGGGAAAGGATAAAAAAGAGTGCAAAAAAAAGGGGGTAAGTCTGTTGAGGACCTGGAAAGTGGTAGAGTTATATGAAAGAATTAAGAGTAAGAGAGAATAGGATAGCAGATGAACAAGGAGGTTTAGAAAAGGGAGGGGGGGTGGACCAGGTGTTTAAGTGAAACAATTAAGGGCAGTATTTAGATAAGGCAAAGAGGTCTTTTATTTATGGATTTGGAAAAAGGGAGACAGGGGGGATAGGGGCCTGTGGAGTAAAGTGTATGGTGTAGGAGGTAGGTTATGGCAGGGGAAAAGTTTTTTCGAGGATAGTGAGGCCGTTTGAGTATGTAGGAAAGAGGGGAAATTTTTCCCCCGTAAAAGTAGGCCTTTGACAAGTGTGATGTCACGTGGTTGTTTAAAATATTTATAGATGGGGTTAAGAAAGAAATGGAGGGTCTTTGGGGAGGCGGAGTTAAAAAATAAAGAATCAACAAAAGTGGGAGTTGTCAGTGCCCCTTTTGTGATGACACTGTGTTTGGGGGATTCTGAAGAGAAGGAGAGATTGGTGGATGAATTTTTAGGGGGGAAAAGAAGAAAATTAAAGGTGAATACAGGAAAGAGTAAGGTTAGAGGATAACAAAAAAATTAGGTATGAAAAATTTAAAATTGGAGGGAGAGAGGGGGGGGGAACGTATTCAGATATTTGGGGGGTGGACGGGTAGGGGTGGCCCCGAAAGATGAGGGAACAGAATTTATGAGGAAAGAGTGAGTGGTGCATTAGGGTCGTAGCAAAAAAATTTTTCCGGGGGCAAAAAAGGGGAATTTTGGGGATAGTTTACCAACGCCTATGGGGGGAAGGGGGGTATGAAGTTTAGGAGGGAAGGTGGGGGTGGAGAAACCAGTCTGAGGGCGGGGGAGGGGAAAAAGCAGAGAAGGGCAAGTTAGAGGTGGAAAAGGTTGTCCAGATTTTGGGCGGAGGGGCGACAGGAGAGAATGGGGCGAAAAAGAACCCAAAAGGACGTCGTAGGGAAGGGGAAAGGGGTAGGGTTTGGAGGGGGGGAGGGGAAGAGGGTTTTGGGGGGATTCGGGGGGAGCGTTTCGAAATGGGAAAAAAAAAGGTTTTTGGCTTTGAAGGGGAGAACTTAAGGGAAAAAGGCAGGGGGACGAGTCTGGAGAAGGGCCCATTCGAGGGGGGAAGCGGTTTAAAAAAGTGTTTTTGGAAAAAGATTGAAGACGGGAAAGCTTTCCCTCGGGGAAAGGGGGGGGAATAAAAAAAAAAAAATATATATATATAATATATAATAATATATATAATATATATATATATATATATATAATATATATATATATATATATATATATATATATATATATATAAATATATATGCAAAATATATATATATATATATATATAATTTTATATTAATATATATATATATATATAAAATTTTTTTTTTTTTTATTATCACAAAAGATTCCCCCCAAGGCAGGGGGGTCTAAAAAAAAAAAATTTTTCCATCATTCCCATCATGTTCCAGAAGGGGTTTTTTCACTAAGTTTTTAAACTGCAACATTAAACCCTCCTTCAGAGTGCAGGCACTGTACCCATCTAAGGGGCTAAGTCCGGCCTTGGGGTTTCCCCGAATCCCTTCATAAATGTTCCTTTTTCTCACACTCCAACAGCACGTCAAGTATTAAAAAACCCTTTGTCTCCATTCACCCTTTTCAAACACGCCACCGCCTGCTGGAAGTCCAAGCCTCGCACACAAAACCTCCTTTACCCCCCCCTCCAACCCTTCCAGGGCCACCCCCCCCCCCCTTCCACTACAGACTGATACACTCTAAATTATTCTTTTTGCTCCATTCTTCAATGTCCGAAACTAACAAAAACCCCTTCCCCAGCCCCCCTGGGCAACAGTTTGAATCCCCCACCTCCTCCTAACTTTCCAAAAAAAATTTCTGCATTATATTTACACCAACATTGCCCCCAGACATGACATTCCACTGCCTCCAGCCTTCCTCCTCAAATATATATATAATATATAAATATAAAAAAAAATATATATAAAATATATATAAAATATGAAAATATAGGGAAAAAAAAATAGAAAAAAAAATGAAAAAAAAAAAAATAAAAAAAAAGAAAAAAAAAAGAAATAAAAAAAGAAATATAGAAAAAAAAAGAAAAAAAAAAGATATAAAAAAAAAAATAAAAAAGAAAAAAAAAAAAAATAAAAAAAAGAAAAAAAAAAGAAAAAGTAAAAAAAAAAAAAAAAAAAAAAAAAGAAATAAATATAAAAAAAAGAAAAAAAAAAAAAAAAAAAAAAAAAAAAAAAATATAAAAAAAAAAAGAAAAATAAGTAAAAAAAAAAAAATAAAAAGAAAAAAATATAAAAAAAATAATAAAAAAAAAAAATATAAAAAGAAAAAAAATATAAAAAAAATAAATTTAAAAAAAAAAGATAAAAAAAAATAAAAGAAAAAAAATAAATAAAAAGAAATATAAAAGAAAAAAAAAATGAAAAAAAAGAAAAAAAAGAAAAAAATAAAAAGAAAAAAAAAAAAAATAAAAAAAAAAAATAAGAAAAGAAATAAAAAAAAAAAAAAAAAGAAAAAATATAGAAAAAAAAAAAAAAGAAAATATAAATGAAAAAAAATAAAAAAAAAAGAAATAAAAAAAAAAAGAAAAAAAAAAATTTTAAAAAAAAAAATGAAAATAAAAAAATAGAAAAAAAAGAAAATAAAAAAAAGAAAAAAAAGAAAATATAAAAAAAGAAAAAAAAAAAAAATAAAAGAAATATAAAAAAAACAATATAAAAAAAAATAAAAAAAAAAAAAAAAAAAGAAAAAAAAAAAAAATAGAAAAAAAAAAAAAGAAAAAAAAAGAATATAAAGAAAAAAAAAAATAAAAAAAAAAAAGAAAAAAAATATAAGAAAAAAAAATAAAAAAAAAAAAAAAAAAAAAAAAAAAAAAGAAAAATATAGAAAAAAAAAAAAGAAAATATAAAGAAAAAAAAAAATAAAAGGGTTAAAAATATATATGGGAAAAATATATGAAAAAAAAGAAGTATAAAAAAAAGATAAAAAAAAAAAATAAAAATATATATATATATATATATATAGAAAAAAAAAATAGAAAAAGTAAAAAGTAAAAAAAAAAAAGTAAAAAGAAAGAAAAAAAAAATAAAAAGAAAAAAAGAAAAATAAAGAAAAAAAGAAAAAATTTAAAAAAAATATAAAAAAAAAACAAAAAAAAATAAAATGAAAAATAAAAAAAAAAAAAAAAAAAAAGGAGAAAAATATAAAGAAAAAAAAAAAAAAGGAGAAAAATAATAGAAAAAAATAAAAAAGAAAAAAAAAAAAGAAAAAAAAAAATGTAGGAAAAAAAAAAAAAGGTATAATATAAGATGGAGAGATATTATATGTAGATGTATGGGAAAATATTAGAGTATAATGTAGGGAAAATATAGAGAGGTATAATGAGGAAAAATAAAGAATATATATATTTAAAAATTGAGGAATTAAAATTTATATTTAAAAAATGAAATGGAAAAAAAATATAGATATTGAATATATATGATGAATTTTGGAATATATATGTATGTATATTTGGTATATATGAGTATATTTTTGATATGATATATATTTTGTGTATATGTGTAATGTGAATATTTTATATTTTTATATGTGTTTTATGTATATATATTTTTTATATATGTATTGTATATATTATATATATATATATATATATATATATATATTTTGTATATCCAGGTATATATGTATATATATATATATATATTGTATTTTACCATTTTATATATGTATATATATATATTTTGATGTGTATCCATTTTATATATGTATATTTTGTATGTTTTATTTTGTATATATTTTGTATATATGTATGTGTATTTTGTATATATAAAATTTTTTTTTACTTTTTTCAACCACAGACACGCACATGCATATATATATATATATACAAAATCAGGTTTTTCCCCTTTTTCTAAATAGCCTTTTCTTTTATTTCTCTATTGTCCAGGGGGAAGGGAAAAAATTTTTCCTCCGTAAGCCAGGGTCGTATGAGGCGAAAAAAATGCCGGGAGAAATTAGTAACCCTTCTCCTGTATACATTTACTAAAAAAGAGAAGAAGAAAATTTTTATAAAATGGGATGCAAAATGTGCGTGGATAAAAAGTGGATGACAAAAAAAGATGATTGCTGATGTTATGAATAAAAAGAAGTTGATGTCCTGGCCAAGCAAAACAAAGCTAAGGGGGGAGAGTTTCGTGGGGGAAAAAAGGGGATTAAATCTGGAGATCTGAGAGATTTGAAAAGGAAGGGGAGCAGAATGTTAAATGATCAGTTATGGAAGGAAAAAAGAGAATATGAAGGGTAAACAAGAATTATGGTTTAAAAGAAAGGTTGGATGCGAGAAGGGTCAAAAAGGTGTATGCACCGGGAGAAGAGGGAATGCAGAGGAGAGAGAAAATTTTGGGAGATGTTAAATGATGGGAGCCTTGAACCAAGTGGAGGAGAATTGTGGTAGGGGACCTGAATGCAAAGTGGGAGAAATTTTTAGAGAGGGTGTGGTAGGTTTTGGGCCAGGTGTAATGATAATGGGAGCCCTTTGATTGAACTTGTATAAAAGGGTTTGATAGGTAAAATATTTTAAAAAAAAGGGGATAAATAAGTATACAGAATGAAGGGAAATGACAGTAGTTTGTTGATTATGTATTGGTAGAAAAAGACTGTTGAGTAGATTCAGGATGCTTTTTATAGGGGGGCCCACAGATATATCAGATCACTTTCTAGTTGTAGCTACACTGAGAGTAAAAGGTAGATGGGATCAAGGAGAATAGAAGCATCAGGAAGAGAGGGTGAAGGTTTAAAACAAAAGAGGAGGCAGTTAGGTAAGATA
>NC_091342.1:22903056-22923056 GCF_038502225.1 Cherax quadricarinatus | reverse complement strand
AAAAGAAACTAATTTCCGCACACGCAAGTGCCTTGAATCAGCACTGATCGCTGTTTCGAATACAATTAAACAAAACAACGGCAGCTTCACCATCTCCGAAGTCTTAGCAAGAATCCTCCTGAAAACAGTAAACCCTGCCATCACATAGTCTCTCCTGTTATACTACACAAAGCACAGAGAGTGAACACTGAAACAAGCTGCCTCATTCCAGTTTATATTTGTCCAACCTATTTTTATGTTACCCAAGTAATAGCTTTTATATCCTTTTACTCATGTACGAATTATTTGCTCTACCATATTGTATTACTTTTGTCACTACCACTACTACTACTACTACTACTACTACCACTAGTGAACATCGAAATGGTACCTCACTAGTATTCACCTCACTCTGAGCCTTTATATACCCTCTGTGTCCATGTATTGTTTGTAATGGCTTGATAAAGCTCCTGGAGAGCGAAACGTTGCCACAATAAATGTCACATTAGTTGCACTTGTGTCCTTTTACTTTACAAGAATGATAAGGTTGGGTCGACTAAATATTCTTGGCACTTTATCTTAACAGAGATTGATTCATAAATTGGAGGTGCAAGCAGCAATGCAAGATAACATCCTGCAGTGGATCAGAGATTACCTAATGAACAGAAGACGGAATGATGGTTTCAGAATGTGAGTATAACAACTGGGGTCCCTCAGAGATCAGCATTAGGACCTTTGCTGTTTTTAATATACATAAATGATCTACCAGAAGGGAATAACTTATTATTTGATGATGACGTTAAACTAATAAGAATACCAGTTGAAGACAGACTATAGGTAGATCTGAACAGAATGTAAGAATGGTGAAACAAGTGGTTACCGAAGTTCAACCTCAGCAAGTGCAGGGTCATGAAAGATGGGGATGAAAAGAGATGACCAGACACTGAACAAAGCTAAGAGGCGAGAAACTAAGAGTATCGCTCAAGAAGAAAGATCCTGAACTGAATATCACACCCAGCTAGTCTCAGAACTACTTTCAGAAAACTCAGTAGTCTTTAAGAACTCTCTACACTACATTTGTCAGGCTATCATGGAATGTGCAGCACCAGCATACATTTGTGTGTGTGTGTGTGTTGGGGAAGGTGAGAGGGTAAAGATCAGTTATCCGCAACTATTAATGCTGAATACACAATCGATCGATGTTACTGGAGAAATGTTGCCAATCGAGGTAACGCTTTTTCCGTCATTACTCCGGGAAATGGTTTCATCACGGAAATCGTCGAGAACATTAGCAATTATGTGCGTAATATGAAAATGGGATGAAGTATAAACGGAGTAACAACTTAATTGACAGTAATAATGATTGCTCTGTATATAGCCACACAATTTGGGTGTTTCTGAAATATCAATACTATTCACTCCGACAGGATTACTGATATTTTTATTGTCTCATTAACATTTAATATGTACTTACTTATCCATAATTTCATTTGTTTCAAAATACCTCTTAATCCTGCTAGTAACAGTTATTTGCCATTTCTTCTGGGAAAATTAGATTACAAGCCTTAACTGTAGCCATGGGAGTTAAAGCACCAGAAACAGCGCTGGTTACCTTTTTTCTTGCATGAGGGGGTTAAGTATGGATATTAAGAAAGACGAGAGTGTTAATGGTGCGAAAGAAGATGGATGCTGTAGCACACAGTAAACAGAGTTATAGGAGGCGAGAGAGGAAGTGGCAGTAATGAACATGTGGAGGGAAAATTATAAATGTTGAGATAAAAGAATTATGCTTTGATTAAAAGTGGAATGTGATAAGTGGATAAGTCATTATTTTTTGCACCTGTAGAGGAGAGATAGTCTGTGAGGAATCAAGCAATGTTCGGGAAATTTGAGCTAAATAATAGAATTAATTATATGGGAGACTTTAATGCTATACCAGGAAAAGATGCAAAAGTTGTCGTAGGAAAGTTTACAGTGCAAGATGTAAATAACTCTGAAGGACTAACTAAATTATGCTTAGAGGTCTTCATATAGAAAATACATTTCAAGAACATTAAAAATAACTATACAACTTATGACAAAGTGTACACTAAAGCAGTATGTTCGATTGTGTGCTGGCAGCAGCCCGTTCTCTTACCACAGACATCATGGCACTGTTGTAAAAAGTCAAATGGGTGGCTGTTGACGAAGCTCTGAACAGTTGAAATATGACTGCTTTGCATCAGCTGCGCTCAATGGCTGCCCGTTTTCTGTTCGCCCAGCAAACTCTTTTTTATCTCTTTTTATCTTATAGTTTTCCGTTGTAACCTATCCCAACCTAACCTAACTTAGAAATGTATTGTAAACCCTACGTGAAAAAGTGACATAGTTGTTAGGAGGATGGGTTGGTAGTAGCTTGTGGATGTAAGGTTCAGGGAGTAGGCTTTTAGATGTATAAATATCTTCAGAGGAACAACTGACCTGTGTGATTATGTGTTATTATTCAGTGCTAGTCAGAATACGAGTAAGAGGAAGATGGAACAGGGGAAAAGTGTCAGTGGAAAAAGAAACTAAAGTGAATGAATTAAAAAGAAAGATGGTGAAGGAGAGGCATGAGAGCTTGTTGGAAGAAAGTGATGGAGTGAGGAGGAAACTGACGAGGACGTGTCTGTAGCAGATGTTTTTTGTTATAAAAACGTTAAGTGTAGGAGGAAGAGGAATAATAAGTGGAATAGTTAAGCGTGAATGATGGAAAGAGTGAAAAAGTTGGACTATTGAAGATTTTTACAATGTCACCATGCTGTAAGTAGATTACATAAAGTAAGGTTAAATATGTGGGGAAGAAGTGCAAAAATATATCGAATAAAAGAGAAGATAAAGCATTAAAGACAAATTTTGCATAGAAAAAAGTTTGAGTTAAATAAGATGAAAAATATCTAGTTAGCAAATGGACTTAATAATTAAGAGTGAAAGTGGAGAACTGGTGACTAAGAAGACAAAGGCAATAGAGGAATATTTAAAAAAAAATTGATTGTAGATTATGAAGTTAGGCAGAAATTTCATGCATGGGGAACAAAGAAGACTAACGAATCAGAATTCCGAAATAATCGAGTCGTTCAGCAATTAGACTGAATGGGTGAAGACAGCAACGGTACCTACCTGTATTTACCTAACTAAACCATACTGACAGTGTCGTTTCTATGGTAGCTGGCACGTATAAGATAAGATTTCGTTCTGATTTTTTAACTCCGGAGGGTTAGCCACCCAAGAAAGGCAGTGTGCCATCGAGGACTCTCTCTTATTTCCATTAGGGATCCTAATTTTGTCCCCAGGATGCGACTCCCACCAGTCGACTAACACCCAGGTACCTATTTGCTGCTAGGTGAACAGGACAACAGGTGTAAGGAAACGCATCGAAATGTTTCCATCCCGCCGGGATTCGAACCCGGGCCCTCCATGTGTGAAGCAAGAGCTTTGCCTGCTAGGTCACTGGGTCACTGTTCTAGTCAGAATCTTGATGATAGCATTCCGTGCGGCAGCAGTAACAGAAAAATTATGCTGGAAGTGAAGTGGTGGAGTTAACCACCAAGAACATGATCGTTGATGTAGAGGTGGACAGTACAGGGAGGAATGTACCAGATCCAGCACATGACGGTAGAAGTAAGTTGGACATGGATGGATCAGTGTAGCAGACTTAATTAATGGTACAGTAAAGGGAGGAAAGAAAACAGATTTAACACAAAGATTGAAGAAAGTCTCTGGCAGAGTACAGGGAGCAATGGAATTAGTGTTGTATAGTATGAAGGGATGATACCATGTTTAGCACAATAACAAGGTAATATACTTTATGCAACAAAAGGAGATGGGAAGTAACATGCCCACCTCTGTAAAGAATGAAGGCACCAGAATAAAGCACGGGTGCTTAATTACATCTTTATAGTTATTGGAAGAGAGCTACGCTCGTGGTTTTTCAGTCTTCAGCAATAAATTTGCATAGGAATTTTAAAAGTTTCCAGTAGTTGTAGCGCACATTTCCTCTTTGATTGTTCCAGTTATCACTGCGATTAAAACCTCGACGCACTTGACTCTTGCACCAGTCTCTGCACTGCTTATGCCGTTTGTTTTTCATATCTAGTATGTACTCGAAAAAGCCCACTTATGACTGAAACGTTGTAATAATCAAAGGCTCCACTGCACTAGGTTCTAGTAAGCTTTTGCTATTAGCTGTAAATGGCTTTTTCCAATATTTTTCCTATAACACTTGTCAGTAAATATGGCTTATAGTTTGAAAAGTTTCCACAGTCTCCTTTTTAATTAACTACTGGCACAGTGTGTGCCATCTTCCATCTATCTATCTGCCATTTTTTTTAGTGAAATCCTAAAGAAATCCATTAATGAATAGCATAATTCTTTCTCACGTTTTTTTAAAACCATCTGGTCCTATTGTTTTATTCTTGTCAGTATCTAAAAGTTATTTCTTTACTTCCTCTTCAGTTACTTCTACATCCCCAATTTTATTTATATGTTTTGGAATCAAATCGTTTGCGTTTAGAACATCTTTTGTAAACACAGAAATTTTCTATTGCACACCTCACACATTTCTTCCTTAACTTTAATGAATTTGTCCTTCATTCCTTATATTTGCATATAACGTGTGTGTGTGTGTGTGTGTGACGTTAGTAGACATGCTTGTTTTATACACATTGTGCAGGCAGTGTTGACATTACATCGGTTGTTTCCACAATATGCTGTCAGATTATCGAAGAAGGGAGACTAAATATTTAGAGAGTGTCAACTAGTTTGAGTATTGAAGTGATTTTATCGTGGTTTTGTATCAGGCGTTGTTGTTGCTTCACATTTCTTTTTTTTTTTTTTCTTAAAAAGTCGACTTTCAATTGATTTTTTATTATGCTTCTGGCTTTCCCGCCAGTTTAGCTTATAATGTAGGTTTGTAGCGCAGTAAAAAAAATCCTACCCCTTAAGCCATCTAATTACGTTTATTAAATGGTATGACGAGCATTGAGAAATAGTTTCTGGTGTTCATATGTAGTTATTTGCTATTTTTTTTTTATTTTTGTCATATTTTTTTAAATACCCAGTCTGGAAGATATGTAATTTGCCATCAGTATTATTAAGTATATGGTAGGAGTAAGAGGAACGGGAAGTCACAGAATAAGCCAGCGGTAAATGCTGAACTTTAAGAGAGGAGGGCGAGCGCATCATTGGTTGAGTATGGCCCCGGGATGTACACATCCCGTCCGGGGGCCATGCTTTTCAGTTGATTACCTGTTCAAAAAGACTGTTGCTAGTGGAAGACCGCTGGCCGGCATATCCATCACAACCTAGTTGATCTGGCACTTGGAGGTAGTGATCCAGCTTCCTTTTAAAAACTTCTACTCTTGTTACGGGAGTATTTTTTATATCTGCTGGCAGCAGGTTGAATAGTCTTGGAACACTGATGTTGATAGTGTTCTTTTCTCTTGTTGTGTCCATGATGGCCCTGCATTTCACCGAGTCTGTTTTACACTTATTCCCATATCTCTCAATCCAGTGCATTATTAGGGTAGTGTGTAGATTTGCAACTAAAAGTTCAAGTGTCTACGATGCATATATCAGATATCTCTCTCTGGCCTGGTGGCTAAAGCTCCCGCTTCACACACGGAGGGCCCGGGTTCGATTCCCGGCGGGTGGAAACATTTCGACACGTTTCCTTACACCTATTGTCCTGTTCACCTAGCAGCAAATAGGTACCTGGGTGTTAGTCGACTGGTGTGGGTCGCATCCTGGGGGACAAGATTAAGGACCCCAATGGAAATAAGTTAGACAGTCCTCGATGACGTACTGACTTTCTTGGGTTATCCTGGGTGGCTAACCCTCCGGGGTTAAAAATCCGAACGAAATCTTATCTTATCTTATCTTGAGGCATTCCTAGTACTCTGAATGCTTATTTTGTCTCTCTGTGGGTGGTAAATGATCTCTGTATTTTTTGTTACTAACTCTGATATCTCTTCACTTGAACGAAGCTATCAACACCGAGCAATATTTTAAACGAGATAGTACAAGTTATTTAAACAGTCACCATTGATATTATTCCTCTTGTTTTGAAAGTTCTAATTATCCACCCCGACATTCTTTTCTAACCTCAATATTTTCTTTGTCTTCTCTAAATGTTAAGTTATCGAACATTATTATGCCTATGTATTACAATGTATTACATGTTCCCTACGTTCTATGAGCTAGTCCTCCTGTGATTCGTATTCATTGCTTCGTTTTAGTTCTTCATTCTTTCCATATCTGAGCAGTTGTAATTTGTCACCAGAGAACATTATTTTTTATTGCGCTCTGGAAGGATTTCTTAGTATCTGATTGCAAATTTTTCAGCATCTTTTACCAACACGACTTTTATGCTTATTGTGGTATGACACGCAAAGGATGATGCGAACTAGTGGCTAATATTTCGTTGTTATCTATGCTATTAGGATGAGAAACAGGACCTTGCCTTGAGCTACTGAACTGTTTGTTTACTTTGTTAAGGCTAGGCTTTTCTTTATTTACTGCTATTCTGTGTTCTGTTAGAAGATTTAGGATTCACTCTCCTACTCTTCCTGTTATACCTATTGCCTTCTTAATTTATGGGTTATTTTTCCATGATCGCATTCGTGAAATCCAAAAACAGATATGAAAAGCGAATAATTAAAAAGAAATTAGAGTTAAACTTTGGATTTCCTCAACACAGGCCTCCGGGAGGATGAAAAAATCGAATATAACTAGTTTGTCGAACAAAAGTTTAAAAATATTATAAAAGAACTGGTTATCGAGTTTGAAGAAAGTACAGAAAGAAAATAGCATCTATTATTCATTGTAATGAAATGTGTCAAATAAAACATGCTTTTAAAGAAGAAAAAAACATCAGTAGATTAAAAACTGTCACTGGTAGTTTAAGGCTATAAATATCTAGCAACACAATTTGTATAGAGATAAAACTGAAATGACAATTTAAGTGTATGAACAAACATGGTCACACACTAGAACATTTTGTATCTGGGTCCAAATATACAATCATTTAAAGATACCATACAGAAAAACCCTACATAAAGTGGCTAATAACTTTGTCAATGACAAGATATCGGAAATCCTGAGGGTGCATCCACAGTTTGCACACTTGATGAATGAATTGATATTTGAAGAAATTATAACCTAATAATGATCAGTATTTTTAGTGGTAATATAATTTAACTTTCTTGAGATTTTAACATCATGTTAAATTGTGATATCAGCAATGTGAAGAATTTAAATATATAAAATGACGAATATTTTTAAAAATATGACTATGCTCAATAGGGTCAGATAAATACCCATTGTAAGTACTGAAATCTTGTTATTTTGGTGCGCAATGAACTAGCCACTCAAGATGACAAAATCGTCAGACGTTTCCTTTCCAAGGTGTGGGTATGTGCATAAATTGCCTCCTTAAGTACCGGTGATTCATCTGAACTGTATATATAAATTACTATGTAGGCTTATATGTATGATTTCTATGCATAATTTATTTGCACATTGCTTGTTTCTAACACCAGTTACAAGTTGTCTAATGTCTTCTCTTCCTACCTCTTTATCTTATTTTCTAATTCACGCGAGAACTAAACATAATTAAAAACCATCCATGCGCTAACTCATAGAAAAGTACACCAAATAAATATAGCTGCTACATATTCTCCGACCATAAGATATACAGTAAAAATAGCTCTAATATGTTAATGGTTACGGGAGCAGCATCATAGCGCCTCGGTCTCAGACCAGGCCTCCTAAATTGGCCAGGAAATATTAAGGGACCTTGTCTCCAACCCATACTCTTTTTATGAATAAATATTTATCACTAGCGGGAAGCAGCTGCCTTATATGTAACTCTATATATAGGATCATTATTAATGGTGACATTAGGTAGTGTGTGTCAGGCTGGTTCCTCTCACGCGATTCAGTAACGATGACTCTCTCTCTCTCTCTCTCTCTCTCTCTCTCTCTCTCTCTCTCTCTCTCTCTCTTTCTCGCGAGCGCGCGCTCACACACACACACACACACACACACACACACACACACACACACACACACACACACACACACACACACACACACACACACACACACACACACACACACACGCACGCACACACACAAGCACGCATATACAACAGGCCTAGTGTCTAATCGACATGTGCCTTGGACAAAATGGTAACACACACATACACATGCATACATGCACGCACGCACGCACGCACGCACGCACGCACGCACGCAGAGAGAAGAATTCAGTGAAAAATTTGCTGGTAAATATTTAATGTATAAAGAAAACTATTATCTTGTTACATTTTATATTTATGTTTTGAGGTCAATCTGGAGTGAGAATGATTGACACTGGAAAAAGAAAGGCTGAAGTTGCCATGCGGATAAGAAAAAGGAATAAAAAGCAGGATGTTATATGCGCAATAGTTTATCAAAGACAATGTGTCATCAAAGACAATAGTGGAATACAGACAGAAGAAACTTGTTCCACGGGGAAATCGTCTCAGCAAAGGCCCTCTCTGCAAGCGTGTTTTTTTGTCACTTTCTCAGTTTTCTCCATAATTTTTCTATGAATACCAAATTTTGTATTACAGTAATATTAACTTCCTTTTTCTAGGTTATTTTCCTTTCATTTTAACGGAGTAACGCACAGTGCATGACAACTAGGTTATATGTAACTAGGTATATATATATATATATATGTCGTGCCGAATAGATAAAACTTGCGATTTTGGCTTAAATAGCAATGCTCGTCTTGCCGAATAAGGCAAGCGAAAATGTGTGTATGCAATAATTTCTCAAAAATCATTCTGAAGCCAACGAAAAAAATTATTTCGTTGTTTGTTAATTAAATTATTGTAAACTTATCTAAAATATATTAAGTTGGATTAGGCTAAATTCAATTTCGCTTCTTATAATAAGATTAGGTAAGTTTTCTAAGACTCTTTTGATACAAAATTATTAATTTTTACTTTAACATAAATTAAAAATATGTATATCTTTAAACGTATAACAGAAAATTTTAGAAAGGACTTAATTTTAAACGAGTTTTTGCTAATTGACCAGTTTTACCTATTCGGCACGAGATATATAATATATATATATATATATATATGTATATATATATATATATATATATATATATATATATATATATATATATATATATATATATATATATATATATATGTGTTAAAGGTTTACATTAATTCATATTTAAGTCATTAAATATGTTCAGGTTGCATAGTCGCTAGGCTTTAAATCCCATTACCCAAGAGGTACTGATTGCGATAAACACCGACAAGTATGTAAGAAATCTACGTATGCTCTAAATAGTGCATTTATTAAAGAGACGTTTCGCCCACCCAGTGAAAGGAATTTATCACCACAGACGCTGTTTAGGCTAGGGTGTCGTCGCTCAAAAGATGGACAGTTTTATCTCGAAAATACTAACACATCCTAGCCAAGCAGAACACAGCCTTCATCTAGCTCCGTCCTCCAGCCCGTGTACTGCCTAACCTGATCCCTGTATATATTCTATGTTTTGTAGTCATTCTGTTGGCCTGATAAAGCTCTTAGTGGTCGAAACATCTTAATGAATATCCTAGTTACTGCATGTGTGTTTTAACTACATAGTATTAACCCAGTCTCAAGGATATATACACTGAGAGGTATATATCTTGGTTTATATACATTGAGAGTTTAACCCCTATTTTAGGGATTGAAATATTCTTGACTATTAATGAACAGGTAAACTGCAGTCTTAATGATTCTCGTGTACTCTGTAATCTATAGGCTTTAACACAATCAGCCAAATCAACCAGTAAGTCAAATCAGATCAAACCAAACCAAGCCGTACTGACCAACCAACCCAAACCAAACCAAACCAACTAGCGAAACCAAACCAACCAACCCAAATCAATCAAACCAACTAAACCAACTACAACAAGCAACCATTCAGTCACACGAACCGTAATAGTATGTCCACTGTCCACCTCATTCACGAGCTAGAGAGAGTAATTACCACGGCCAGTGTGTGATAACGTACTTATCCCTCATTTGCCTGGATATCTATGAGCCAGTTGGGATTTTCACAAGCCGGTGGGGATAAAGTCGCGAAAACAAATTTTAGAAATGCTTTATACATTGCGAAGTAAAATTGGGCAGTAAGCCGGGAGTCTGAGAGTTAACCACCAGACTGTCATCCTCATGCTTTCAACACTCACCGTCTGTGACCTTCATTATTATATTACTTAATATTGCACAAAATTAGACAACATTTTGATAGTGTTAGTATTGCACAGTATTACACTATTGCACATTATAAAATATTCCAAAGTATTATACAAATTACACGATTTCGGTTACACAGTATTACATATTTCACAGTTTTAAGCAATATTACATATTACAGTTTTAAGCAGTATTACATAGAATAACAGAATATTACATAATTTTAAGAAGTATTACATAGTATTGGACAATGTTACACTGTATTACACAATATTAAATAATATTACAGTCTTACACAAGATAACAGTGCCCTAAGACACAGATAACCATTTGTCTTTTTGAAATAGCCACTCAGGCAAGATGCCTTGATACTGTTGAGGGCCTCTCGATTCAAGGAACTGGACTGATTCTCCCCTTCCTCTGTTCAAACCTAAATGCTTTCCAGTCCCGAAACGTTGAAACGCACTCGAATAAGTGTTTGAAGAAGAATTCAAGTCTTTGTCACCTGATATATTTTTTCAATTATAATTTTAATTCAGCTTTAAAAAAAAAAAAAAGGCTAACCATTTCTCGAAATATGGTTTAAATAACGAGAGTGGGATAACATTCACGGCTCTGAGGATGTCACTTCAGCGCTCGAGACAGATTGTTAGAATAGAGGAACTTGAAGCAGCTTGAGATAATTGGCTTCAGCTCTAAAGAGTGAATAAAGTTCACTCAGCCTTTAGCTTAGGAATGAATTAAGTCAGCCTCCCGAACAGTCAGTTATACTGGCTGTGTGTGTGCTTTGTCAGAGAAGGATAACTTGCCCTTACTAAGGTTGCCCTCTGTCCAGCAACTGCATTCCCACACCCAACTGTTGCCACACCACAATATTGTCACACTACAATATTGTCACGCCCCACTGTTGTCACGCCCCATTGTCACTCCACTGATGTCATACCCCACTGTTGTCACAAGTCACTGTTCCCCATAAGGCACTTTCCTCACAACCCAATAATTCCCACAACCCAATAATTCCCATAACCCACTAATTCCCATAACCCACTAATTCCTACAACCCAATAATTCCCACGACCCACTTGTTTCCACGACCCTCTTGTTTCCACAACCCACTTGTTGCCACAACTCACGTGTTGGACAACCCACATGTTCTCACAACCTACTTGTTGCTACAACCCACATGTTCCCACAAATCACTTGTTGCCACAACCCATATGTTCCTACAACCTACTAGTTCCCACAACCCACATATTCCCACAATCCACATGTTCCCACGACCCACTTGTTGTCACAACTCACATGTCCCCACAACCCACTTGTTGCCACAACCCACTTGTTGCCACAACCCATCAGTCCTGAAGATACTGAGTCCGGGAAGTGTATAGGACCGAAAATGATAAAAGTTTAATTAATCTGCGAATGATAGACAAAATTGTTTTATGAAAGATAAAAGCTAAATTATTTTATGAATTATATAAGCTTAATGAGCTGATGATTGACATTGTAATGCGTTTATGAATGATAAAAGTATAATGAGCTAGTTAATGTACAAATTGAATTATAGAATGACTGAGTATGAATGATAGAAGCACTGAGAGTGTTTGAATGATAGAAGCACTGAGAGTGTTTGAATGATAGAAGCACTGAGAGTGATTGATAGAAGCACTGAGAATGTTTGAATGATAGAAGCACTGAGAGTGTTTGAATGATAGAAGCACTGAGGGTGTTTGAATAATAGAAGCACTGAGGGTGTTTGAATAATAGAAGCACTGAAAATGAATGATAGAAGCATTGAGAGTGATAGAAGTACTGAGAATGTTTGAATGATAGAAGTACTGAGAATGTTTGAATGATAGAAGCACTGAGGGTGTTTGAATAATAGAAGCACTGAGAATGAATGATAGAAGTATTGAGAGTGATAAAAGTACTGAGAATGTTTGAATGATAGAAGCACTGAGTATGTTTGAATGTTAGAAACATTGAGAATGTTTGAATAATAGAAGCATTGAGAATATTTGAATGATAAAGCATAATGAATGTTTGAATGATACAAGAACTTTGATAAATGATAGAAAAGGAAATTATTTTTGTGAATTATACAAATTCTAATAAGTTGATTAAGAAGTGATGTTTGAAGACATAAATAAAGTATATTGATCTTCAAACTCTGTTGGAATGATCTGAATCCAACTGAATAAACTGCTTTTGTGCAGGTTTTTCATTAGGGAGTAAATAAGTTGAATTCACCACCATATATATGCATCAAATGAATTGAGACTTATGGTCAGCTGAACCAACTTCAGACTTTATGACAAGCTGAACCAACTTCAGACTTTATGACAAGCTGAACCAACTTCAGAATTTATGGTAAGATTCACCAGTCTTAGCAAACCAGAATACTGATATATACATTTTTTTATGTTCGTTTTAATATTAACGATAATAACAATAACAGTGATAGAATCACGGGCCTGGGTAATGAGGTAATCTGGTCTGAACCGAGGAAGGGGAAGGGTAGCTTCAGTTTTTAGGATCAAGAGCCCTTCAGCATGAAGATACCCCTCTTTAAGGGAACTTGTATAACTCTCGAACAAGAACACAGGACTTAAGTAACACTGCGGGTGGCTTTTTTTTGGCCCCTGCTAGGCAGGTCTATTTTACAACACCTACTCACACCGTCATGTACCCTTCCAACGTATATCTAAAGCTACCCATTGTTCTCTACTGACTGTCTGGTAGTTTGTCCCCCTCATCTGCAACTCTATTGCCAAACAAGTACTTTCCTTTATACTCGAGAACACTATGGAAGCTCATTAACTTAGAAACGGCATTCTTTAGTACGAGAAAAAAATCACACCCGTCTGTACAGTGGTTGTTCATGTAGAACAAATTAGTCAAAAAAAGATTATATAAAAAAATGTTATCGGCGAGAAAATGTTGCGTGTGTATAGGAGCTAAATATAGCGTGCATTTTAAAGGAGTATGAACAGCCGCTGATATTGACGATCCACAATACAGCTCCTCGTTCTCTGGCAGGAATTGTTGCAGCTCATCTTGGGACATGTACTAGCTTCGTGTTTACAGAGGGTTACTGTGTAGCTTTTACGAACGCATCATTATGATGGAAGTGGGTGTAAATGTAACCAGTGGCCGTCCTTCACTATCTCTTGCTTGACGTAGGGCTTTCTGTACATCTCATTCTGCTCATATCCTCTTGCCTTTCCTCTTTACGTCTTTCTATTTGTGTGTGTTTATGTTTGTACATTTCTTATCGTGTGTATGTCATTCTGCACGTTTTACCGATGAGGAAAGGACATCTGTGTCATGTACATATATTTAACTCGTCTACAAGGTTTATGGAAAATTTTCCATAAACATTGATTACGTTGCAGGCAAAGGTGCCCTCAGCCTTCAAACATGGACACTGTGGCATGGTGAAAACTTATACAGGCTGACAATTGACTCTACACACATTGCTGGAAATTAATGTTAAAACTCGTGAGACAACTAATTCGTAATTGGCGTCTTAACTAGTTCTGCAAAGAATATGGGAATTAGTCCTACACTTTTCACTAAAAGTAATGTTGAAACCAATATTTGGGCTAGTGCCACATCTAGTTCTTGAACCAATAATGTTAAAGTTAGCGTTTAAACTAATACTGGGAACTACTGCCTAAAGTAGCGGTGAAACTATTGCTTATAATAGTGCAGAAGCTGTTGTCTGAAATAGTGGTTTGAAACAGTGTTTAAGTTAGTAATGGACCCGGTAAGCACTTGAAGCAATTGTATGAACAGTCCTACCGGCCGGCTTCCCTACAAGGCAAGTTCTTATCAAACCCAAACCCCCAACAGTGGAGCAGTGAAAGAAGTGGTGAGATGCAGCAGTTGAAGATGGCGTCATAAGGCCCATGAGTGGAAGTGAATCAGGTGTGCCAAAGATTAGCAATGAAGTTCAAGATATTCTCTGCGTCAAAACCGCTTGGTATTGCTGTGTCAGAAAAGTATCAACATTGTTTTCCTGAGATTTGTGAGAAGTAAACACAGCATCACTGGCACACACTTGACCACTAGTATGGCATCACGTTCAAATACTGTACTCATCGTTTTAATCGCAGGAACGCAAACAGCAGCAGTATCACCAGATGTTCTACACCCAACCTTGGAAACATTCTGGTTTATTTACTCGTGGATATTTATCTAATTTTGTTATTTGTGTGTAAGTTGTATAAAATTATTAGAACAAACACTCGAGATTTCAGCCAAGGTTATTATGTAATCATTAAGTGCATACATCAGTAGATTGACACTTTTTCTTTTAACATAATTTTTATGTATTATATATAATCTAATAGTATTACTTATGTCTGTTTGGTTTTATTGTAAGATGATCAGAAAGTTTCTAACGTGACTAAGAATTGTATAACTGGTTCTTATTTTCACTGTGACAAACCAATTTGCGTGGCGCTACTTCCTTGGTCAGTACCGTTGATTGTAAACACACACAGGTGAGTATCTCCCTGTGTATATACAAAGAGCTTATTTTAATTTATCACCTAGTATATTCTTCCATACAATAATTTAAGAATTCCTCTCCTCAACTGCTTGAAACTTACATCGCTGATGCATACAACGCAGAGGAAGGTTCAGCATTATTTTAGGGCCGTATATGTGCAAAATTACCATTTTTTTTAATTAGCAGGGTGTCGAGTTAGTGGTTTCCATGCGATGACTGAAGTCTGCTGTGATCATCACCTACACTGTCACCCAACACAGTGCTAGCTCTCAACATACCCTCACATGTGCTTCCATGCCACACCAAAGCTCTCTCGAGTCCCTCAACGCCAGGAGTGGTGAAGGCTCGAGCCTCTGTTCACTAAACACGAAACAAGACGCGTTGTCTAGTTGTCAATGTTTATTATGCTAATTGCCGTAGTGCTAGGAATAAGATGGACGAGTTGAGATTAGTTGCTAGTGCAGGTAACATTGATGTATTTGCCTTAACTGAGACGTGGTTTAATTCAAAAAGTCGGGACATGCCTGCGGAATGTCATATTCAGGGTTTTAAAATGTTCCAAGTAGATAGAAGTATCGGGAAGGGGGGTGGGGTGGCATTGTATGTCCGAGATCGCTTGAACTGTTGCATAAAAACGGGTATTAAGTCTGAAGTAACACATACAGAGTCTGTTTGGATAGAATTTTCAGAGGGGCATGAAAAACTGATTTTAATAGTGATATACCGTCCCCCAAACTTAGATAGGGACCAAGGGAGACTACTATGGGAGGAAATTGTTAAGGCCACAAGGCACGATAATGTAGTAATTCAATGAGACTTTAACTTTAGTCATATTGATTGGAATTTCTTGACTGGGAATTTAGAATCATACGACTTCTTAGAAGTAGTTCAGGATTGTTTTTTGAAGCAGTTTGTGACAGAACCTACAAGGGGAAATAACCTGCTTGACTTAGTTATGGCAAACAATGAATCCCTTGTTAATAATTTAGAAATTTCAGAGGAACTGGGTGCTAGCGACCACAAATCAATTACATTTAGCATTGAATGGAAGTACGATAGTAGCGATAACTCAGTAACAGTCCCAGATTTTCGCTTAGCAGATTACGATGGGCTTAGAGAACACTTATCATCTGTTGACTGGGGTAACGAAGTGAGCTATCAATATGACAGTTTTCTGAACACTATACATGCTGCTCAAAGAACGTTTATCCCATATAAAGAAATTAGATCAAATAGAAATGACCCAAAATGGATGAATAATAGGCTCAAATATCTACTAGGGCATAAGAAAGGAATTTATAGGCGTATCAAAAGTGGTGAGGGTCATCTTATGAATCAGTATATTGACATTAAGAGGGACATTAAAAAGGGGATAAGAAAAGCTAAAAGGGAATATGAAATTAAAGTTGCTAGGGATTCTAAAACTAACCCAAAAAGTTCTTTCCAGGTCTATTGAACAAAAGATAAGATAGGTCCCCTTAAAAATAACTATGGGCACCTTACTGACAAAGAGAATTAAATGTGCTCGATTTTTAATAATTATTTTCTCTCAGTTTTTACACAGGAAGACACTAACAGTATTCCAGTAATTAATTTTTATAGTGGGCTAGAAGAAGATAAATTATGTAACATCACAGTCACTAGTGAAATGGTTGTGAAGCAGATAAACAGACTGAAGCAAAATAAGTCGCCGGGTCCTGATGAGGTTTTTTCAAGGGTTCTTAAGGAATGCAAAATGGAACTCTGTGAACCATTAACTAATATTTTTAATTTATCTCTTCAAACAGGTGTAGTGTCTGATATGTGGAAGATGGCTAATGTAATTCCTATTTTTAAAACAGGGGACAAGTCGTTACCGTCAAATTACCGCCCAATAAGCCTGACCTCAATTGTAGGCAAATTACTAGAGTCAATTATAGCTGAGATTATAAGAAGCCATCTCGATAAGCATAGCTTGATTAATGATACTCAGCATGGATTCACAAGAGGCCGGTCTTGTCTAACTAATTTATTAACTTTCTTCAGTAAAGCTTTTGAGGCTCTTGACCACGATAAAGAATTTGATATTATTTACTTAGATTTTAGTAAGGCTTTTGATAGAGTTCCGCACCATAGACTGTTAAAGAAAGTGGCAGCTCATGGCATTGGGGGAAAAGTGCTCTCGTGGATCGAGTCATGGCTCATTGACAGGAAGCAGAGAGTGTCCATAAATGGGGTTAAATCCGAGTGGGGATCTGTAACAAGTGGCGTTCCACAGGGATCAGTCTTGGGCCCGTTGTTGTTTATAATATATATCAATGATCTTGATGAGGGAATTACTAGTGATATGAGCAAATTCGCCGATGACACAAAGATAGGTAGGATAATTGATTCAAACGTAGATGTTATGGAACTTCAGGAGGATTTAAACAAACTCTATTCTTGGTCAGAAAAGTGGCAGATGCAGTTCAATGTAGATAAATGCAAGGTTCTGAAGCTTGGGAGTGCCCATAACCCTAGTACTTATAAGTTAAATGATGTAGAACTTAGCCATACAGATTGCGAAAAGGACTTGGGGGTTATGGTGAGCAGCAACCTTAAACCAAGACAGCAATGCCTAAGCGTACGTAATAAGGCAAATAGATTACTGGGATTTATATCAAGAAGTGTAAGCAACAGAAGTCCAGAGGTCATACTGCAGCTTTATACATCATTAGTAAGGCCTCACCTAGATTATGCAGCTCAGTTCTGGTCTCCATATTACAGAATGGACATAAATTCGTTAGAAAACATTCAGCGTAGGATGACTAAATTAATACGTAGCATTAGAAATCTTCCTTATGAAGAAAGATTGAAGACTCTTAAATTACATTCACTTGTTAGACGAAGAATGAGGGGAGACCTGATCGAAGTGTATAAGTGGAAGATAGGTATTAATAAAAGGGATATTAATAAGGTCTTGAGGATGTCTCTCCAAGAGAGAACCCGCAGTAATGGATTTAAATTAGATAAGTTTAGATTTAGAAAGGACATAGGAAAGTATTGGTTTGGAAATAGGGTAGTAGATGAGTGGAACAGTCTACCTAGTTGGGTTATTGAGGCTGGGACTTTGGGTAGTTTCAAATTTAGGTTGGATAAGTACATGAGTGGGAGGGGTTGGATTTGAGTGGGACTTTCACATCAGAGCTTATTTCTTGGGTGGCATTGAAAATTGGGTTGGGCAAATGTTTTGTTAGTGGGATGAATTGTAAAGGACCTGCCTAGTATGGGCCAACAGGCCTGCTGCAGTGTTCCTCCTTTCTTATGTTCTTATGTAGTTAACAAGTTATTCGGGGATAAATTAACATGTAAAACTGTATTTAATATCTAGATACACCAAGGTGTAGATGGCTGAGGCGCGCATAGGTTTAAGTGTCTGAGACATGCCGAGGTTTAAATGTCTCAAATGCGCAAAGGTTTAAATGTCTCAGACGTGCTGAGGTTTCAGTGTCTCAGATGCGCAAAGGTTTCAATGTCTCAGACGCGCAAAGGTTTAAAGGCCTCATACGTGTCGAGGTGTGTGTGTGTCTTATTTTGTTGCTAGTATACTCGTTAATAAAAAAAAAAACCTGACACGAGTCTTGGTCACACGATGGCTCGTTCAGTGTTGCATGACGGAGTGGTGGCTTGACTCTTGTCTTAATTAAGAACACGTGAAGGTGGGATAGTCGAGGATTCTGTGGCTGAGCTTAACAAGAAAAACATAAAAACATATTAATGATACTTGGTTAGGTTTAAACTAATCATCTGCACGTGGTTCCTGATAATGCCATTCACACTTACACTAGGATCCTAGAACACTTCAATAATTAAAACAGGGTTTAAAGTAAACCCTCTGTGTATATACACTGTTATAAACTTAGTGAAAGTGAGAAAGGAAAGGCTATTATTATTATTTTTATTATTATTATTATTATTATTATTATTAGTAGTAGTAGTAGTAGTAGTAGTAGTAGTAGTGTTCGTTGTTGTAAGTAGTAGTAGTAGGGAAATGGAAGGCAATTGTGTTCGATCTCCAGAAAGGTAGGAAAGCTGAAATTGTTTGAATCAAGAACTCTTCACCGGTATCAAGGCATCTTCCATGAAAATAGTCTGCTCACAAAGACAATTAACAACAAACCAATTCCAAGTGGCTAATTATCTTAGGATGGGGTAAAGAGAATGCGAATTAGCACATAATGAAGCACAGAAAATGGGAATTATCACATAATGAGGTACAGAGAATGGAAATTAGTTCACAATGAGGCACAACATGGGAATTAGCACATAAGGCACAGAGGTGATGTGTTGAGATGTTTATATTTTAAAAAGAGTACTAACTTTAGATATAAAGTTTATATAGAGGTAATTTCATTTAAATGTAATATTTAGGTAATAATAGTACTCTTTAGATGTGATTTCATGAAAATATCGTAGTGTTTAATCCTATTATTGAGATGGAAATAATATGGGAAATATGACAGATTCAAGACCTGGGAATATTTAATAAACATTTCGCCCACCTGGAGACTTATCGGTGTAATATAGAGAAAAAGAAAGACTTATGTAGGGAAACGAGAGAGGCGAAACTGGTGGTCAGGTTTGACCTGTGATGACATCGTAGTGATAGTAACGGTGGTGGTAGTAGTAGTCACATAAACTCGGGCATGGTTGGTTAAAGGGGTTTAAAGCCTATCGAGTATACGAGGGTTAATAAGGCTGCATGGCGCCTGTTCAGCACCAGTTACAGAGCATATATACCTCAGTGTACATACATATCCTGTGCTGCACTCAAGGGGACTTATCTCTTGAGCAGTCTTCAGTCCTGCTACTCCCTTTGTACTCATGTGCTTCACACAAGCCCTCACTGTCCTCGTCAGAGACCCAAATACTCTTGTAATCACTGGTGATAGGTTGGTGGATTGGCGATTCTCAGTCAGGTTGTTAACGACGACAAAGTGAATAAACTTGTCAGTGATGCTGAAACATATGAAAGCCTCTCCCACTCCTACTTTACTCACACTTTGTCTGACTTTTGGGTTATCCTAGGTAATTTACGCATGTGTTACCATGTATGATCATTTGTGTAACTATATTTTTGTGTAGCTGTACCTAAATAAATTTACACAAAATCCCCTTATTTTTTAAATAGGCGGGTTCAGACACGGTGAACAGGGAAAGAAACTCCCAAACCTGTACATACCAAACGTAATGTTAGCTAAATATTTTACTATGT
>NC_091342.1:22890556-22898056 GCF_038502225.1 Cherax quadricarinatus | reverse complement strand
ACCGCTAGGAGACAAACTTTGTCCTTTCCAGAAGCGTTGTTGAGTATTGAGTTGGCGATTTTTTCCACTATCGGTTTGTCCCAGTGGGACTGTTTATGCTCTTTGGGAGGAGCTGGTTTGTTTCGAGTCTCCAAGGGTGTTCGACTGCGAGGCTGCGTCGATAAACTTGGGGTCTTGAGCTCCTACAGCACCTCTCAAGTGTTCGGGGACCATCTCCTTTACTAGTTCACTAGAAACCAAACAAGAGGACAGAAATTCGCTGCCTTTCACACTGGAAGAATTTCTTGATTCCATTGGTGATCTTCCGGTGACAGATTCAGTGCCTTCCTAAAGATAGATCTCAGGAGTGTGTCATATTCACTGAGTGTTGGGTTGTCGATAGAGGGTGCACACCTCAAGAAGTAAATTAGTCTTGGCAGAGTTAGACATCTTGTTGGAAGATACAGGGTATCATGGGCATTCATATCACTTACTCTCTCCTCCATTCTCTTCAGGTCATTCAATTTGTCCTTGAGGACTGTGTCGATTGTCTGATGACCTAGCGGTGCTCCCAAGAGAATGCTCTTGGATAGGGTGGTATTTGAGGCTTCAGGAAATATTGCTCGCACAGCTTTAATTATTCCCTGATTTGTTGTGATGATTTCACACTTGGAGGGATTAAGAATGAGTCCTAAGTCTTCTCCCTCTGACTTCACCAGTTGTAGGTCCTCAGAAGAGATTCGTTCATACCTGCTAGAGCGCCATCATCCAGGTATCAGATACTGAGATCGCTGCGCAAGCTGGAAGTTATTTCTCTTACCTCCAAGAAGAAGAGAAGCGGAGAGCGTGGGGTCACCCTGCTAAACCCCCAGCTGAAATAAAGGGAAAAAGACTGGGGAACTGCTTTCGAACAGCTGGCAAGATCACATCTCTTTTCACCATATTAAAGCCATTACTAAAGTCTAGTTTCACTAAGGCCTTGTTTTCTGCTAAGTCCCTGATGTAGGCCCTTGCTGTATAAACTGCCGCTTCACTTCCGTGAGAGACTACAAAGCCCAGTTGGTTTGGCTGGAGTAAGCTGGCGGCTTCTGTGCGAATGTTTCTAACAGCTGCTTTGGCAACGAGACGACGAAGATTGTTACCAACAGCAACAGGTCTCATTCCCCAATCCTTTTTCAGAGCACATAATGAGGCTCCGAATAAAGGTTTACCATCTCTTCGATGTGTTGCGGTCATATTCCAGTGTACCCTGCAGATCCAGCTGGAAATGACACTGTCGCTTTATAAACTTATGATTCTGGCAAAATTAACTGTCCAGTGATGAGATCATTATCAGGGTTATTGTTAGTGATTCTGGTTTCCCTGGTTGGGTGCTTATCTCTTAGTATTTGAGCTGTGGCCTCATCTTTGGGAGGAACTGTGTCGTCAGTTGTGATAATTCTGAGTGCTCCCACTGTGTTCCCTTTTCTTTTTTTTTTCTAACCTGTGCATAAATTTTCTTGTTTTCAGTGGAAGTGTTCTTGGGTTTTCCCCAGTAATTCCTGCGATGATGGGGCAGAGGGATACAATTATCTGTTCTTGGGTTTTCCCCAGTAATTCCTGCGATGATGGGGCAGAGGGATACAATTATCTGTTCTTGGGTAGCTGCGCACTGCTGTGATGGTTGATATGGTTAGCAAATTGCCGCGTCTTGCAGGAACTGTTAGACAGATGTTACCAAACAGGAGCAGATTGCGCCATGCTTTAATGGTGCTTCGGGCTTCTCGGTATAAATATATATATATATATATATATATATATATATATATATATATATATATATATATATATATATATATATATATATATATATATATATATATGTTGTGCCTAATAGGTAAAACTGATTAATTAGCAAGAACTCATTTAAAATTAAGTCCTTTCTAAAATTTTCTCTTATACGTTTAAAGATATATTTTTTTCATTAATGGTAATGTAAGAAATTATAATTTTGTACAAAAAGAATCTTAGAAAACTTGCCTAACCTTATTATAACAAGCACAATTTATTTTAGCCTAATCCAAGTAAATATATATTTTAGATACGTTTACAATAATTTAATACTAAACAAACACAGTGAAATATATTTTTTTTGTTAGGTTCAGAATGATTTTTCCGAAATTATTGCATACACAAATTTTAGCTTGCCGTATTCGGCAAGAAGAGCATTGCTATTTAAGTCAAAATAGCAAGTTTTACCTAATCGGCACGACACACACACACACACACACACACACACACACACACACACACACACACACACACACACACACACACACACACACACACAAATAAACACACACACACACACACACACACACACACATATATACGTTTATTGTCTTCTCTCAGGATGAGGGTCCCCATTCCAGCTATAGAGGTGGTACTTCCCTATATTTTTTTTATAATATATATATATATATATATATATATATATACGCAAAACAACCACTCTGAAAGAATAGAGAAATTCCAAGCGCTTTCGTGACTACTCACATTATCATAGTTCCTTGATAATGTGAGTAGTCACGAAAGCGTTTGGAATTTCTCTATTCTTTCAGAGTGGTTGTTTTGCATATTTTGAAATCACCTGTTTACTGTGATCTTATTGCATATATATATTTTTTTTTTTATTATCTTTTTTATTATCACACCGGCCGATTCCCACCAAGGCAGGGTGGCCCGAAAAAGAAAAACTTTCACCATCATTCACTCCATCACTGTCTTGCCAGAAGGGTGCTTTACACTACAGTTTTTAAACTGCAACATTAACACCCCTCCTTCAGAGTGCAGGCACTGTACTTCCCATCTCCAGGACTCAAGTCCGGCCTGCCGGTTTCCCTGAATCCCTTCATAAATGTTACTTTGCTCACACTCCAACAGCACGTCAAGTATTAAAAACCATTTGTCTCCATTCACTCCTATCAAACACGCTCACGCATGCCTGCTGGAAGTCCAAGCCCCTCGCACACAAAACCTCCTTTACCCCCTCCCTCCAACCCTTCCTAGGCCGACCCCTACCCCGCCTTCCTTCCACTACAGACTGATACACTCTTGAAGTCATTCTGTTTCGCTCCATTCTCTCTACATGTCCGAACCACCTCAACAACCCTTCCTCAGCCCTCTGGACAACAGTTTTGGTAATCCCGCACCTCCTCCTAACTTCCAAACTACGAATTCTCTGCATTATATTCACACCACACATTGCCCTCAGACATGACATCTCCACTGCCTCCAGCCTTCTCCTCGCTGCAACATTCATCACCCACGCTTCACACCCATATAAGAGCGTTGGTAAAACTATACTCTCATACATTCCCCTCTTTGCCTCCAAGGACAAAGTTCTTTGTCTCCACAGACTCCTAAGTGCACCACTCACTCTTTTTCCCTCATCAATTCTATGATTCACCTCATCTTTCATAGACCCATCCGCTGACACGTCCACTCCCAAATATCTGAATACGTTCACCTCCTCCATACTCTCTCCCTCCAATCTGATATTCAATCTTTCATCACCTAATCTTTTTGTTATCCTCATAACCTTACTCTTTCCTGTATTCACCTTTAATTTTCTTCTTTTGCACACCCTACCAAATTCATCCACCAATCTCTGCAACTTCTCTTCAGAATCTCCCAAGAGCACAGTGTCATCAGCAAAGAGCAGCTGTGACAACTCCCACTTTGTGTGTGATTCTTTATCTTTTAACTCCACGCCTCTTGCCAAGACCCTCGCATTTACTTCTCTTACAACCCCATCTATAAATATATTAAACAACCACGGTGACATCACACATCCTTGTCTAAGGCCTACTTTTACTGGGAAAAAATTTCCCTCTTTCCTACATACTCTAACTTGAGCCTCACTATCCTCGTAAAAACTCTTCACTGCTTTCAGTAACCTACCTCCTACACCATACACTTGCAACATCTGCCACATTGCCCCCCTATCCACCCTGTCATACGCCTTTTCCAAATCCATAAATGCCACAAAGACCTCTTTAGCCTTATCTAAATACTGTTCACTTATATGTTTCACTGTAAACACCTGGTCCACACACCCCCTACCTTTCCTAAAGCCTCCTTGTTCATCTGCTATCCTATTCTCCGTCTTACTCTTAATTCTTTCAATTATAACTCTACCATACACTTTTCCAGGTACACTCAACAGACTTATCCCCCTATAATTTTTGCACTCTCTTTTATCCCCTTTGCCTTTATACAAAGGAACTATGCATGCTCTCTGCCAATCCCTAGGTACCTTACCCTCTTCCATACATTTATTAAATAATTGCACCAACCACTCCAAAACTATATCCCCACCTGCTTTTAACATTTCTATCTTTATCCCATCAATCCCGGCTGCCTTACCCCCTTTCATTTTACCTACTGCCTCACGAACTTCCCCCACACTCACAACTGGCTCTTCCTCACTCCTACAAGATGTTATTCCTCCTTGCCCTATACACGAAATCACAGCTTCCCTATCTTCATCAACATTTAACAATTCCTCAAAATATTCCTTCCATCTTCCCAATACCTCTAACTCTCCATTTAATAACTCTCCTCTCCTATTTTTAACTGACAAATCCATTTGTTCTCTAGGCTTTCTTAACTTGTTAATCTCACTCCAAAACTTTTTCTTATTTTCAACAAAATTTGTTGATAACATCTCACCCACTCTCTCATTTGCTCTCTTTTTACATTGCTTCACCACTCTCTTAACTTCTCTCTTTTTCTCCATATACTCTTCCCTCCTTGCATCACTTCTACTTTGTAAAAACTTCTCATATGCTAACTTTTTCTCCCTTACTACTCTCTTTACATCATCATTCCACCAATCGCTCCTCTTCCCTCCTGCACCCACTTTCCTGTAACCACAAACTTCTGCTGAACACTCTAACACTACATTTTTAAACCTACCCCATACCTCTTCGACCCCATTGCCTATGCTCTCATTAGCCCATCTATCCTCCAATAGCTGTTTATATCTTACCCTAACTGCCTCCTCTTTTAGTTTATAAACCTTCACCTCTCTCTTCCCTGATGCTTCTATTCTCCTTGTATCCCATCTACCTTTTACTCTCAGTGTAGCTACAACTAGAAAGTGATCTGATATATCTGTGGCCCCTCTATAAACATGTACATCCTGAAGTCTACTCAACAGTCTTTTATCTACCAATACATAATCCAACAAACTACTGTCATTTCGCCCTACATCATATCGTGTATACTTATTTATCCTCTTTTTCTTAAAATATGTATTACCTATAACTAAACCCCTTTCTATACAAAGTTCAATCAAAGGGCTCCCATTATCATTTACACCTGGCACCCCAAACTTACCTACCACACCCTCTCTAAAAGTTTCTCCTACTTTAGCATTCAAGTCCCCTACCACAATTACTCTCTCACTTGGTTCAAAGGCTCCTATACATTCACTTAACATCTCCCAAAATCTCTCTCTCTCCTCTGCATTCCTCTCTTCTCCAGGTGCATACACGCTTATTATGACCCACTTCTCGCATCCCACCTTTACTTTAATCCACATAATTCTTGAATTTACACATTCATATTCTCTTTTCTCCTTCCATAACTGATCATTTAACATTACTGCTACCCCTTCCTTTGCTCTAACTCTCTCAGATACTCCAGATTTAATCCCATTTATTTCCCCCCACTGAAACTCTCCTACCCCCTTCAGCTTTGTTTCGCTTAGGGCCAGGACATCCAACTTCTTTTCATTCATAACATCAGCAATCATCTGTTTCTTGTCATCCGCACTACATCCACGCACATTTAAGCAACCCAGTTTTATAAAGTTTTTCTTCTTCTCTTTTTTAGTAATTGTATACAGGAGAAGGGGTTACTAGCCCATTGCTCCCGGCATTTTAGTCGCCTCATACGACACGCATGGCTTACGGAGGAAAGATTCTTTTCCACTTCCCCATGGACAATAGAAGAAATAAAAAAGAACAAGAGCTATTTAGAAAAAGGAGAAAAACCTAGATGTATGTATATATATATATGCATGTGCGTGTCTGTGAAGTGTGACCAAAGTGTAAGTAGGAGTAGCAAGATATCCCTGTTATCTTAGCGTGTTTATGAGACAGAAAAAGAAACCAGCAATCCTACCATCATGCAAAACAGTTACAGGTTTTTGTTTCACAGTCATCTGGCAGGACGGTAGTACTTCCCTGGGTGGTTGCTGTCTACCAACCTACTACCTATATAAATGCTGCTCGTGAGGGTAGTACACCAAACAGGGATGAGAATGAAATTAGCTTAGAAGCTCCCACACCTCCGTATCCGCCATTCTTGTAGGGTTGGGTGGTTCTGTGATTATATATATATATATATATATATATATATATATATATATATATATATATATATATATATATATATATATATATATGTCGTGCCGAATAGGCAGAACTTGCGATCTTGGCAACGCTCAAACCATACCCCGGCCGGGATTGAACCCGCGGTCAGAGAGTCTCAAAACTCCAGCCCGTCGCGTTAGCCACTAGACCACGCGACGGGCTGGAGTTTTGAGACTCTCTGACCGCGGGTTCAATCCCGGCCGGGGTATGGTTTGTTTGCAATCGTGTCATTACGATTTCGTGAGTCATAGCAACGCTCATCTTGCCATATAGGACAAGTGAAAATTTGTGTATGCAGTAATTCCGCCAAAATCATTCTGAACCTAACTAAAAATATATATTTCACACTGTTTGTATAGTATTAAATTATTTTAAACGTATCTAAAATATATTTAGTTGGGTTAGGCTAAAATAAATTGTTCTTGTTATAATAAGGCTAGGTAAGTTTTCTAAGATTCTTTTGGTGCAAAATTATAATTTTTTACATTATCATTAATGAAAAAAAATATATCTTTAAATGTATAAGAGAAAATTTTAGAAAGGACTTAATTTTAAATGAGTTCTTGCTAATTGACCAGTTTTACATATTCGCCACGATATATATATATCTATCTATCTATATATATATCTATATCTATATCTCTATATATATATATATATATATATATATAACATTTTCATGTTGCCCCAGTACGTGACAAAATCATATATGTTAAAGGTAATGCGATAAAAATGGATGGATGAGCCGACCTTTGACTGTCGTGGCAAAAGGAATAGAATAAAATGTTGAGTGGAAAAAGTCTCTGTAAAAATGTCCATTTACATAGAGTGAAGGTACGAGGAGATCAGCGATACAAAAACAGCATTCGCGAAACAACAACAATAGTAATTTACAGTACTGTTATTCTTGTTGCAGCTTCAGTAGAAAATAGAAAACAACGATAAATAAGTTTGTGGAGGGTGGGAGTGCAGAGGGAGTAGTGGCAACCTGTTATTATGTAAGGTGAGTAACACCATGGCTTCCTGTACTGAGGAAGGGCAGGCAAGGAAGGCAGGTTGGTCATGACTACACGTTAGGTAGTGTAGAGAGGGAGAGGAA
>NC_091342.1:22848056-22885556 GCF_038502225.1 Cherax quadricarinatus | reverse complement strand
TCTAAAATCATGCAGACATGGTCAGTTATTGTTCAGATCAAACAGAATGAAATGTGATCTAAGTGACTTTAACTGTGGAATGATTGTTTGTGGCGATGAGGTTGTTTGTGACGATGAGGTTGTTTGTGACAATGAGGTTGTTTGTGACGATGAGGTTGTTTGTGACGATGAGGTGGTTTGTGACGATGAGGTGGTTTGTGACGATGAGGTGATTTGTGACGATGAAGTGGTTTGTGACGATGAGGTGGTTTGAGTATATGAGAAACTTCTGATCTGGAATTTTTACCCATAACAGCCTCTTGGTGTGAAAAACACTAAACATCCAGTAAGTGCCAGTTCTGTAGGCGAAAACGTCTTATTGATGAGACCCCTCAAGGAAGGTTCCTTGATGTTGGTGAGGGGCTCTTGATTTAGGGAATTGGATCTGTGCTCCAGTTCCCCGAATTAAGCCTGAATGCCTTCCACATATCCCCCCCCCCCAGGCGCTGTATAATCCTCCGGGTTTAGCGCTTCCCCCTTGATTATAATAATAATTATTGATGAGAGAGGTCAGCTGATAATGACCAGACTGCTTCAAAGTGGAAGGACGGGAATACTAACTCAGACGTACGTTAGAACAGTGTTATGCAGAAGAGCATCTCTGAATGCACAACACATTGAGCCTTGAAATGGATGGGTCAGTAACAAAGTACCACGAGTTTTACACCTGTCAGCCTAGAACACGAAATTAAGGATACATTGGGCACGAGCTCAAAAATACTAACCGTTGAAGATTGGAAAAACATCGCCTGATCTCGCGAATTGCAATTTCTGCTTCGACATGCAGATAATAGTCAAAATTTGGTGTAAGTCTGGGATATGGTGGAATGGGAGATTCTCAGAATGAATGCAGCCGACAAATCTTCAGCAATTTTGTGATGCTATGTTAGTTTGAATCACCACTCTGAAGAATGCTTCCGGCACTTGTTTATTTAATCCCTGCCATGAAGAATTCAGGCTGTTCTGGAAGCAGTGGAAGGCCCTAATCGGTCCTAGAAGGGTGTGCCTGATACAGTGGCCACTGAGTGTATATATATACTGCAACCGCCCAGGGAGGTACTACTGTCCTGCCAAGTGAGTGTAAAACGGAGGCCTGTAATTGTTTTACATGATGGTAGGATTGCTGGTGTCTCTTTCCTGTCTCAAAAACATGCAAGATTTCAGGTACGTCTTGCTACTTCTACTTGCACTTAGGCCACACTACACTTGGATATACAAGCATATATATACACATCCCTCTGGGTTTTCTTCTATTTTCTTACTAGTTCTCGTGTTTGTTTATTTCCTCTTATCTCCATGGGTTGTTAGGTAAAACACATATGCAACAGTTAGGTATCTTTATTTCGAAACGTTTCGCCTACACAGTAGGCTTCTTCAGTCGAGTACAGAAAAGTTGATAGAAGCAGAAGATACTTGAAGACGATGTAATCAGTCCATCACCCTTAAAGTTTTGAGGTGGTCAGTCCCTCAGTCTGGAGAAGAGCATTGTTCCATAGAATGAAACAATATTGTTTCATAGAATGAAACAATATTGTTTCATACTATGGAACAATGCTCTTCTTCAGACTGAGGGACTGACCACCTCAAAACTTTAAGGGTGATGGACTGATTACATCGTCTTCAAGTATCTTCTGCTTCTATCAACTTTTCTGTACTTGACTGAAGAAGCCTACTGTGTAGGCGAAACGTTTCATAATAAAGATACCTAACTGTTGCATATGTGTCTTACCTAACAACCTGTCGGTATTTTATACCATTTTAATGTTCAAAACGACTACTACCTAAAGCTTCCCAAGAAATAACTCCCGTACCCAATGACACCAATCAAACCCAGCCCCTCCCACTCATATATTTGTCCAGTCTCTTCTTAAAGCTACCCAAGGTCCTAGCCTCTATCACCCCACTGGGAAGACTGTTCCACGCATCTACAACTCTGTTAGAAAACCAGTACTTACCTATGTCCTTTCTAAATCTAAATTTATCCTGGATAACAACACTGCTGGTGTAAGCATGAGCTATACACCTCACCATGAGGCTGTGTGCCAAATTAGTAGTAGACGGAGACAACTGGGATAACACATTACCATCTCTAGCACATTACCCACCAGCTTATCACACATCCCCAACAGCCCCTGACACGTATCCACCACCACCTGACACATCACACAAGCTTCTGACACGTATCCACTACGTTCCTATACATCCCCAACAATTTCTGACGGGTGTCCACTACCCTCTGACATATTCCTACCAGTCTACTACGCAGTGTTGAATCTTCATGTTTAAATAAATCATTTGAGATGTTAAATGTTAAATCGTGCTTATTTAGACCGATGTTAAGATTTCCTATAAGGTTGAACGTGAGTCATGTTGACGAGGTTCCAGCTTGGACTGCTAGAAAATACCTGGAGACTGTTTCCGGGATCACTTCCCTCGTGCCCGGTCCCAAACCAGGCTTCCCAGTGGATGGAGTTAACAAGACGAGTTATGCCCCAGGACACCTGAATGGAGAGTGGCGTGAGGCAGGAGACAGGAATGTAGTGGCTCGGATGGTAGCGCACCCAGATCACACACTGAGTGTCGTGATTCGATCCCCGGTACGGGTGGAAACGTTGGGCATGTTTTCTTATACCTCTCCCTGTTCATCTCGCAGCAAGTATGTACCTGGGTGTTAGTCGACTGGTGTGGGTCGCATCCTGGGGGGTTAATATACCTTAGATAGGGCTGTACTTTGGAATGAGATGAGGTAGGATAACTTGTAGCCTGTAAAATTGATTTGTGTAAAAAAAAAAGGAAAAAAAAAAAAACACTTCCAACAAGTCCCTCAGCTGACTTTCTTACTGAGCGAGGCAGCTTCACCTCACTACCTGTGGCTCCCTCTTGATTTCCTCCATTTCGCATGGGGATGTCTGCTGCCTGTCTCTGGGTACTTCGCCATCGCTGCCACTGGAGCTCAGCCGCAGCCCAAAGGAATAAACGATGGGTGCTAATTTGATCATCTGAGTATTGATTTACAGGGTGGGAGCATTATCAGCACTTCGTGCGGTAGGATCAACATGTACGCTACCATCCCAACCACACGTGTCAGCAGAAACACCAACACGTCGATAATGAACTAGACACATGTGCAACACGCATCCTACGCAGCAGGTTTCTTTGGTCGAGTACACAGGTGATTTTAGTACAATAGACCATGAATGGAGTGAAGAGGTAGTTTTTGAAATGTTCAGTCCAACAACCTTGATAGAAGGCGGCTGAAGATACGCAAGTATTGCACATGCCTCTTATTCTTATTGTGTATACCTGAATAAAACTTACTTATTCTGGCAGTACTGTATACCGTTAATAATATGCCAACTCTGTTATTTTATGTACATATTGTCTGAATTTTCAAATATGTCAGGAAACGCCGGTAATTGCGATAAAAACATGTTTTCTCTTGTTTTTCAATATATGATAATATATAAAAGAACAAGAACGGTCAAGAAATTCCACAAACAATCAAGAAGTAAATACGTGCTCCGTCTAACTATATAGACCATACAGCAATATAAACTGTCGCTCATTACGACATATCTTCGAGGGATATGAGAATAGATGTACCATGAAAGCTTCTGGGGTTGTGGGAAGAGACAGTAATCACAGTTGGTGGTCGCTGATATAGACTAGTGATAGAAATGTTGCTGTGAAATTTTCCTACTGTAAGCTACATGGCTCAGTGGTACAGTGTTCGCCTGCTACATACTAGGACCATGGTTTAAGTCTCCGTCCATTCTTCTATTTATTCATATGGTAAACAAATTTAAGTTATTATACAAATATCACCTCGTGGAGAGAGTCCAGATACGGCAAGAGTGAACCTACGTAAATATTTGAATAACTCCAGTTAAAAAAATTAGGTCAGAGGAAGGCAAATACCAGAGAGGAATTACTCATAATCTGCGAAGCTCAGTAATGCTGCGGAGTAAACACGTCACCTGACTCAGTGAGTTCACTCTGATGCACTCATCACACGTCACCTGACTCAGTGAGTTCACTCTGATGCACTCATCACACGTCACCTGACTCGGTGAGTTCACTCTGATGCACTCATCACACGTCACCTGACTCAGTGAGTTCACTCTGATGCACTCATCGCACGTCACCTGACTCAGTGAGTTCACTCTGATGCACTCATCACACGTCACGTGACTCAGTGAGTTCACTCTGATGCACTCATCACACGTCACCTGACTCAGTGAGTTCACTCTGATGCACTCATCACACGTCACGTGACTCGGTGAGTTCACTCTGATGCACTCATCACACGTCACCTGACTCGGTGAGTTCACTCTGATGCACTCATCACACGTCACCTGACTCGGTGAGTTCACTCTGATGCACTCATCACACGTCACCTGACTCGGTGAGTTCACTCTGATGCACTCATCACACGTCACCTGACTCGGTGAGTTCACTCTGATGCACTCATCACACGTCACCTGACTCGGTGAGTTCACTCTGATGCACTCATCACACGTCACCTGACTCGGTGAGTTCACTCTGATGCACTCATCGCACGTCACCTGACTCAGTGAGTTCACTCTGATGCACTCATCACACGTCACCTGACTCGGTGAGTTCACTCTGATGCACTCATCACACGTCACCTGACTCGGTGAGTTCACTCTGATGCACTCATCACACGTCACCTGACTCGGTGAGTTCACTCTGATGCACTCATCACACGTCACCTGACTCGGTGAGTTCACTCTGATGCACTCATCACACGTCACCTGACTCGGTGAGTTCACTCTGATGCACTCATCACACGTCACCTGACTCGGTGAGTTCACTCTGATGCACTCATCACACGTCACCTGACTCGGTGAGTTCACTCTGATGCACTCATCGCACGTCACCTGACTCGGTGAGCTCACTCTGATGCACTCATCACACGTCACCTGACTCGGTGAGTTCACTCTGATGCACTCATCGCACGTCACCTGACTCGGTGAGCTCACTCTGATGCACTCATCGCACGTCACCTGACTCGGTGAGTTCACTCTGATGCACTCATCGCACGTCACCTGACTCAGTGAGTTCACTGATATAGTCATCACACGTCACGTCTGCTTCCACCCTGTCACCTCCCTACTAAGACTGCCACAAGTCTTCCAACACCCTGCCCTACCCTGCCATCATCCTGCCCCACTCTGCCACCACACTGCCACCATCCTGCCATCATCCTATCACCCTATCTCATGAAAAAAAAAACAGTCCCAACATCCGATTAGAATTAAATTTGAACTCAGAGCTTTTGCATCGGCTTCTTCCTGATAGCGTCATTTGCATTCACAATTTTTTGTTCCCTAATTTTTCATTTCAAAAAATTATAACCTGAGGTTTTTATAAGTGACTCATCCTGCAACCTCTCCTCGTTTTATATTGTCAGCCTTGCTCAATTTTCAGCCTTAATTTCTGAACGTTCCCTGCAATTAGAAAAATATTTGTTTCTGAATTTGAAGTTACATTACTTTAGGTTACAGATTAGACTTGAATTTGTGTATCCTTCGGACGGTTACACAAAAGACCTAGGAACAAGGTTACTGTAATGAGCCTTGAGGTACAGGCTCAGAAGGTTTTCATAATACGCAATAACAAACACTAGCAGCCTGTACCTCTCGGCTTATTTTAATTACATAGATATAAAGAAAAACGTATAATGAATAAAAAATAAACTCAGTTAAAATCATACAAAGGCGAAAAGCATGAAAATGAGGTTAGTGAGTGAGTGAGCTACGGCATGATGTGAGGATGGCTTGTGTTATGCAGTAATGTAAGATAGGCTTGTATCCTGTAAGGATGGCTTGTATTCTACAATGCAGTTTAAATGAAGACATTGTGTGTGTATGACACACACACACACGTGTATATATATACTATATATATATATATATATATATATATATATATATATATATATATATATATATATATATATATATATATATATATATATATTAATTATTATTATTATTATTATTATTAACACATCGGCCGTCTCCCACCAAGGCAGGGTGGCCCGAAAAAAGAAAAAAAATCACCATCATTCATTCCATCATTATCTTGCCAGAGGCGCGCTTACACTACAGTTATTAAACTACAACATAAATACCTCTCCTTCAGAGTGCAGACACTGTACTTCCCATTTCCAGAACTCAAGTCCGGCCTGCCGGTTTCCCAGAATCCCTTCATAAATGTAACCTTGCTCACACTTCAACAGCATGTCAAGTCCTAAAAACCATTTGTCTCCATTCGCTCCTATCTAAGACGCTCACGAATGCTTGCTGGAAGTCCAAGCCCCTCTCACACAAAACCTCCCTTACCCCATCCCTCCAACCTTTCCTAGGCCGACCCCCTAACCCGCCTTCCCTCCACTACAGATTTATACACTCTCTAAGTCATTCTATTTTGTTCCAACCTCTCTACATGTCCGAACCACCTCAACAACCCCCCTTCAACCCTCTGACTAATACTTTTATTAACTCCACACCTCCTCATAATTTCACACTCCAAATTTTCTGCATAATATTTACACCACACATTCCCCTTAGACACCACATCTCCACTGCCTCCAGTCGCCTCTTCCCTGCAGCATTTACAACCCAAGTTTCACACCCATGTAAGTGTTGGTACCACTATACTCTCGTACATTCCCTTCTTTGCCTCCATGGATAACGTTTTTTTTGTCTGCACAGATGCCTCAAACGCACCACTCACCTTTTTCCCTTCATCATTTCGATGGTTAACCTCATCTTTCATAAACCAATCCGCTGACAAGTCAACTCCCAAATACCTGAAAACATTCACTTTTTCCATACTCTCTCAAATGTGATATCCATTTTTTATTTATTTAAATCGTTTGATACCTTCATCACCTTACTCTTATTTATATTCACTTAAAACTTTCTACCTTTACACACCCTCCAAAACTCATCCACTAACCTTTGCAACTTTTCTTTAGATTCTCCCAAAAGCACGGTATCAACAGCAAAAAGTAACTGTCAACTCACACACACACACACACACACACACACACATGTATATATATATATATATGCAAAACAACCACTGTGAAAGAATAGTGAAATTCCAAGCGCTTTCGTGACTTCTCAAATTATCAAGTTCCGCGATAATGTGAGATGTCACGAAAGCGCTTGGAATTTCACTATTCTTTCACAGTGGTTTTTTTGCATATATATATATATATATATATATATATATATATATATATATATATATATATATATATATATATATATATATATGTGTGTGTGTGTGTGTGTGTGCCGAATAGGTAAAATTGGTTAATTAGCAAGAACTCGTTTAAAATCAAGTCCTTTCTAAAATTTTCTCTAAAAAAAATTCATTTATGTTAAAGTATTAATGTAAAAATTAATAATTTTGCACTAAAAGAACATTAGAAAACTTACCTAACCTTATTATAACAAGCTCAATTTAATTTAGCCAAATCCAGTTAATATAATTATTGCTTACACAGAGGTCTGAGCAAAGCTCAGACCTCAAAGATTTGTTGTCTTCAAAGATTTGTTAAGTAATACCATGAATTAATGAAAGATCCTAGACTTCACCTTACGAAAGCAGACAAAGTAATTATAGACAATGTAGATTATAAGGAAAATGATATTAGGAAACATGGAAACTCGCCCGTCTCTAAACCCTCAACGCAGCAGTGGTGTATCTTAGCTAGATACATTATTGGGCTGTGTAGGTGCCACTTAGTTTTATTCAAGAAATTTTGAAAGGTTTGCTTATTTTTCATGCTATTGATTTTTTAATATGTAACAATTTCATCGGCTTTGAACCTTCAGTGTTTATCTATCTTCTAGGAAGCTTTTTGATAGATAGTGACCTGAGTAAGTGCCAATTTACAAAAAATTCAACTTTTTTTTTCTTTATCCAGAGTTTTCATTTATAACTTGAGAGCGTCTCATCCAATCACCTTGACATTTTCAATGCTGGTGAACTAACACTAGAGAAATGTTTCGTGGAACTTTTGGCATGTGCATATGCTCTCTGGACATCGTTATATATACACCTCTTGTGATAACTTGAGACAACCTCTTCTGATTGGCTTCAAACTTTCAGCACTGTTGTATCCTACTTAAAAAAAGGTGGGAATGGTTATGTGCCTTTTCTGAATGGCTTCAATCTTTAGCTGATGGATCTTGTGAAAAAGGATATTTTTTTATGTTTAAGCTGTGTACGTGCAAATTAGCTAATAGGACAACACTATCTTATGAAATGGGATGGATGACTGTGGCTGGAGGCAGCCCCATATCAGTCTAGACTCTAGCATTATTACACAAAGTAAAGGGAACCTTATTATCTTTAAGAATATAGCACAAATCCTACTTCAAATTCACGACACTGCCATCACTTAATACACCTTTCTGCTATCACTGCTAATAGTACTACTATTGCTGCTACTACTAGTACTACTATTGCTACTACTAGTACTACTATTGCTACTACTACTAGTACTACTATTGCTACTAGTACTACTATTGCTACTAGTACTACTCTTGCTACTAGTACTATTGCTACTACTAGTAGTACTATTGCTACTAGTAGTACTACTGTACTCTTGCTACTACTGCTAGTACTACTGTACTCTTGTTACCAGTACTACTATACTCGTGCTGTTACTACTAGTACTACTGTACTCTTGCTGCTACTACAAGTACTACTATTGCTACTAGTACTGCTCTACTCTTGCTGCTACTACTAGTACTACTATTGTTACCACTACTAGTACTATTGCTGCTGCTGCTACTAATACTACTGCTACTACTACTAGTACTATTCTTGCTGTTACTAGTACCATTGCTACTAGTATTACTATTGCTGCTACTACTAGTACTATTACTGCTACTACTAGTACTACTATTACTGCTACTACTAGTACTACTATTACTGCTACTACTAGTACTACTCTTGCTACTATTAATACTACTATTGCTCCTGCTATTAGTACTACTATTGCTCCTACTAGTACTATTAGTACTAGTACTACTCTCTTGCTACTTCTACTACTAGTACTATTGCTACTACTAATACTATTCTTGCTACTAGTACTATTACTACTGCTAGTAGTACTATTGCTGCTGCTACTAGTACTGGTCATCTACAACTTACTACTCTTACTGCTATTGCCACTCATGTTGTTGTTGCTACTGCTACTACTACTACTACTAGTACTACTACCACCACCACCACCACCACCACCACCACCACCATTACTACTACGACCCTACCCTTCATTGCGTCCATGTAAAGAACGCAATTAAAGCATCGTTTCGCCCTGTTGGGTGAAACGATGCTTTATTAAATGTCTCATGATGCATGTGTCCCTTTACCGAATTTCCCAATGATCCTGACTACTTTCCCTTACAATCTAACACCTCGCCTTATAAAAGAACAAAGATACCATTATAAAAAGTCTATTGGGCTCACATTTGTCTGACTTCCAGTGTATTTTTTCCGCTGGAGAGATTTTTGCATTCATTGTGATTATTGTGTTTTGAGAAGAAATTCAGATTGGGTGCGTCTCACTTGTTATCAGATGACCTCGATGCTATATTGAGCGCCTCATCATTTCTGCTCCTTCGTCTGCCTTTTGAGTAGCAAGGAAGAAGTAACATAATTAAATAACAAAGATAGTGCTGGTAATAGTAAAAAGATGTGGCTCAACCACATTAAGGCGATTAAAGAGAAACCTCTCAGCTCTCGTGTCTCGGTAAATCTCACGATACAAACACTTTTAGCAAATAATCACTTCCCCTACTAGAGGACGCGACCAGTTGGGCTGTGGTTCATACGCCGATTTGCGTGCGGCCATCAGTAACAGCCTGGTTGATCAGGCCCTGATCCACCGTGAGGTCTAGTCATGGACCGGGCAGTGGGGGCGTTGACCCTCGGTACACCATCCAGATATGCTCCAGGTATCTCCTGTTTGGTTGCCTACTCCTACCCCTTCCCCCCCTCTCTCTTCCCTCTCAGCACCATATCAGTGACCAGTTTCGATTTTTTGTTTACTCTTGCAATCTGTCTAGGCCTTAGGATTCCTTTTCGAATACAAATTCAGAGAAGCTATTGCTACCCGCGGCTCACATCGCCGTCACAACCCGATTGATCAGGCACCTCCTTCAGAATAATTGTCAGGTTTCCTGGTATAGATTTTAACTTTTGTCCGGGCAATTTTTATTAAATTTGTTTGTGGACGGAAGAAGCGTGTTCCTCGGATGTTGATATAATATTCTCTAAACACACATGCTTCTACTTTCCATTGAGTTTATTTTACACTTCCTCTCTTCTCACTCCAGTATTTTTTTTAATTTAGATGCAGATTGCGAACCTGACCTTCAAGTGTTTTTCCATGTATAGAGTGAAAAAGATATTTCGCCTTTGTTCCAGAGAGTACATTCAGAGGGTTTTGAAGTAGTCCCAGAGTTTTAGATTGACTGATTCTAATAGGGCATTAAGGATTCTCTGTATATTTTCTACCTAGAAAAACTTACCTAGATTAGAAGAGGACACGAGTATAGAACATTTTAAAGGCAAGAACAAGTAATTAAAAACGGTTATTAGCGTTGCAATTTTGTTACAAAAGTTTGCAAAACACTCCCCTTAACTTCCTTAGCTTTAGATTTGTTTGTTTTGGTGTGCTTTCTCAATGTATTTATATATTTTCTACCTGTTTCCTCATTGAAAAAGATGTAACTGCTTTATCATGATATATGACTGCAGTTTTGTTGTGTCTTCAACTTGCTGAGGCAAGTTTCATTCTATGAGGATGGGAAAGAGCTAAGTTGTGGAGGCTGTGTCTTCCGGAACTGAATTCAGAATTTTGGGGGGTTGATTTACTGTCGCTGTATTAAAATAAATTATGATTTTGCCTATCATTTCTTTACATTAGTTCTAGCCACCATTCGAATGATGTTTGTTAAACTAATGTATTTTAATTTTATCGAATTATTAAAATTTGAGAAAAGTCTTACATAAAAATCAGAAGCTTAATGAAACACAATAGTGACGTAATGAAAAAACCATTATTATTATATAACTTGAAAATAAATATAGGACTTATAAGCCGTATGCATTCATAATTAAGAAAGAGTCTTAATGTTTTAGGCTATACCGAGAGACCAAGTTACTCATTATCTGACATGAAGTTATTTTCTCATATAACCAAATCAGGTCAGTAGGTGAGATGTAATTTTACTGATATATGTTAGATATTGCAACACGGCTTGGAATCCTGTTCAGAGAACCACAGTGAACTGAAGTCCATGCAGTGTTGGTACTGAAGAGAACGAGGCTGTCGATGAAGCTGCCAAATTAGTCACGAGAAATGAGCATGTAAATAATATCATATATCAGTCAGCGTGTAACAGTCGAAAGTACTGGATCAGTCAACTGCAAGACAAATGAAACAGAAATAGACCATGAAAACAGAGTGGTATACAAAGCTGCACAACACTAGCTGCCCTGGACAGCAATTCATCGACTTCGTCTACACTTCCCCAACAAAGGCAGGATTTGTTAGTCAGGACCACCATCCTGACACGGGTATATTTCACATGACACAGACTCCCGAAGGAGAGTGGGTGATGTAGAACTAGAGGCACCGATAATGCCAATATGTCGGTAACCTGGAGGTTCCAACCGTGTGTTGAGCGCCCGATGGTTGAGACCCCTGTATTAAGGGTCTGGGGGTTCCGAACCTGTGTTGAGAGCCCGGTGGTTCAGACCCTGTGTTGAGATCCCAGTGGTTGAAACTCTGTGACTGGATATATAATTGTCGTCATGCAATCAAGGTCCTTTAGGTCCTTTGGCTGAGATAAGTGGAAAATGGCAACTGTAATACCTATTTACAAGGCAGGTAACAGGGCCTTAGCTTCGAACTATAGACCAATAAGCCTCACTTCCATAGCTGGTAAATTTATGGAATCAATAATTGCCGAAGCAATTAGTAGCCATCTTGAAAGGCATAAATTGATTAATGAATCTCAGGACGGTTTTACTTTCTTCACTAAGATATTTGAGGAGGTAGATCATGGCAATGAATATGATATTGTGTATATGGACTTCAGTAAGGCTTTCGATAGAGTTCCACATCAGAAACTATTGAGGAAACTTAAAGCACATGGAATAGGAGGAGAATTTTTTTCCTGGGTAGAGGCATGGTTGACAAATAGGCAGCATAGAGTTTGCATAAATGGGAAGAAATCAGAATGGGGGCACGTCACAAGTGGTGTTCCACAGGGGTCAGTGTTGGACCCCTTGTTGTTCACAATCTACATAAACAACGTTGATGAGGGAATAAATAGCGGCATAAGCAAATTTGCTGATGACATCAAATTAGGCCGTCCAATTCATTCTAATGAGGACATTAGAGCATTCCAGGATGATTTGAATAGACTGATGCAGTGTTCGGAGAAGTGGCAGATGCAGTTTAATATAGACAAATGCAAAGTTCTAAATGTTGGACAGGAAAATAACCATGCTACATATAAACTAAATAATGTAGATCTTAATACTACTGATTGCGAAAAGGATTTAGGAGTTCTGGTTAGCAGTAATCTGAAACCAAGACAACAGTGCATTAGTGTTCGCAATAAAGCTAGCAGAATACTTGGCTTCATAGCAAGAAGTATAAATAATAGAAGTCCTCAGGTATCAGAAATCTTCCTTATGAGGATAGACTGGGGGTCCAGAATCTGCACTCTCTAGGCGTAGAATTAGGTAGAATATGATTAAGGTGTATAAATGGAAAACAGGAATTAATAAAGGAGATGTAAATAGCGTGCTAAAAATATCTAACATAGACAGGGCTCGCAGCAATGGTTTTAAGTTGGGTAATAGAGTTGTGGATGAGTGGAATAAACTCCCGAGTACCGTCATAGTAGCTAAGACGTTGTGTAGTTTTAAAAATAGGTTGAATAAATACACGAGTGGGTGTGGGTGGGTGTGAGTTGGACCTGACTAGCTTGTGCTACTAGGTTGGATGCTGTGCTCCTCCTCTAAGTGACGTGTCTGACCTCACTAGGTCGGTAAGATCAGACGGTCAGTGACCTTAAGCCAGTAGGAGAATTCGACCTGCCTTGCATAGGCCAGTAGGCCTGTTGCAGTGTTCCTTCTTACTTATGTTCTTATGTAATATGTGTAATGCTAAGTGTAATACCACTTGAAATACGATCAGTCACACAGACTGATCTTATTTCAGGTTATCATCTCAGATTAAAAAATTCCGCTAAACACAAGTTATTGTGTTCAGAACAAAATAACTTGTGAATAAGACAAGAGTTATGCCACCTTTATCGGGATTTTCTTTTCACAATCATGTTAATCTTCAAAGGCACCAAGGCTTATTGAATCATATTTACCTCACCCACCCAAAGAACTACTTTAACTAAATCTTTTTTTCAGTGTTATTCAATTTAAGGTATCGTGTAGACAAATAACGTTAAAGCCGCCGATTTTATAGATGAACGCATCACTGACGCATAGTAATATTTATATTCGTACAGCAGTATTGTATTCATAAGGATGCGCTAAATCTGCAAGGGTCATGCAGCGCTTATATAATGGGAGGTAATCATGTTTGATTTATAGGATCACTGACATTGAAGGAAGGCAAAGGAAGGTAGGTCATATTAACATATAGAAAGCTTTTCACGAAGAGGATGCACTCTTATGACACAGTTGTTGTCTCCAACTCAGAAGAGATCCTTAAATTTATTTAATTGTAAGGGTTACTAACTCAGGATAATCCAATAGAGTTGAATGACTTGGTAGTATCCTAGAGTTCTCTTGCATATTATCTACACCCTCTAGCTAGCACGCATGTTCCTATTTACTGCTAGGTGAACAAGGCTAGCAGGTGTATAGAGAATTTTACATACGCCGCCACCCGCCCGGCAGTGGAAGCCAAATCATCTGCTGCGGAACTATATGCCACTTATAGCTCAGTTAGTTTGTTAGATTCATGAGCTATCAACAACACGAGGCGCTTAACAGCAAGGATGCTTAACTTAAGAAATCGTAATGACATTATTGCAAACAAACCATACCCCCGGCCGGGATTGAACCCGCGGTCATAGAGTCTCAAAACTCCAGCCCGTCGCGTTAGCCACTAGACCAGCTAGCCACAATAAGATTCATCCAACTAGGTATATTTCTACACCATAGGAAGGTTAGCACAGGCACCTCTGTGACCACAATGGAGATTCGTCTGTAAAAACTTGCATTTGTGGTCACAGAGGTGCCTGTGCTAACCTTCCTATGGTGTAGAAATATACCTAGTTGGATGAATCTTATTGTGGCTAGCTGGTCTAGTGGCTAACGCGACGGGCTGGAGTTTTGAGACTCTATGACCGCGGGTTCAATCCCGGCCGGGGGTATGGTAAGGATGCTTAACCCTAAAATAAGGACAGTAAGGATGTTTATCCCTAAAGTAAAGATAGCAAATTTACTTATCCATAAAGCACAGAATACAGTAAACTCTTGGTTTATATATACTGATACACTTCTCGGTGAATAAATACTTTGCATAGTGATCAAAAGCCCTGAACCACTTGTGTATGTCTTCCTAGAACTATCTTCCCAGCCACAGACGTGCATGTGCTACAGTATATGTAATTACAACTAGGTTATTACACACAAAAATCGGTCAGATGAAAGCTGTTTGCCAATGATGTGAAAGTAATGATAATACAAACATAAGAGAACCAGGAAAGATTACAAACGGACTTAGACAAGTTGCAGGATTATCTGACAAGAGGCTTTTAGAATCTGTACCCCAGCAAATAAAAAATTATGAAAACTTTAGAAGCGTAGAGAAGACTTCAAACCGAATACAGACTCGGTGACTAAGGCTTCAAAGACAAGAAACTCTACATTGGAGGGATTTCGATGTGCTTCTGGTGTGTTAAGTTTGGCACTTTCTAAGCCCTTTTTACTTCTATAACTTTTGCTGTGACTTAAAGCGAGTTTAAATAGTTATTATTACTGCCAATGAGCGACTGATCCTGCCCTTTTCATGGCTTAGAACAACGCTGCTTCACATCTCAAATCCTCGCTCGCCTTGGAGAGGAGTTAGGGATTTTTGATTGGTTAATTTTGGGTGACGAGGAGTTCCTCTGATGGACAGAGGTTATGTCAAGAATTTCATGTTACCTAGAAAGGCTCTAATTACTGAACATATCACCAGAAGCGCACATCTACTAGGTAGCTACGGCAGGAAACGCTCATCTGGCAAATCTAAGATTAGCTTTTAGGAACCTGAGCAAGGAGTCATTCACTACACTACAGCATATATCAGGGCCATCTTGGCCTAGAAACTCATATGTAATCAAGCATGTCATGAATCTGGAAAAAAGTGCAGAGGTTTGCAACAAGACTAGTCCTGCAGCTAAGGAGTGAACTATGAGGAGGGACTAAAGGATAGAAAAATCACGGTAACATGATAACGACATACAAAATACTGAGAGAAGAACTTAGAAAAAAAACAAATAAAACAAGGACAGTCTTTTCAAGAGGCTGAAAATAGGTACACGAGGGCACAGCTGGAAGTTAAAAAAAAATGTCACAGGGACGTTAGGAAAAAATTCTTCAGCCTCAGAGTGGTCACTTCGTTACCACTCTGAAGGGTGTGGGTAGCAGGATCCATATGTAGCTTTAAGAATAGGTATGATATGGCTCACGAAGCTAGGGGAGAGAGAACCCAGTAGCAGCCAACGGAGAAGCGGGACCAGGAGCTGAAACTCGATCCCTGCAGCCACTTATAGGTGAGTACATACAAGTGAATGTCCATACACATGCATCAACACCATCATAATGAGATATGTCTTCAGCCGCAGATTCATATCCAAGAAATTGTGTTTCCGCGGGTGGAGGAAGAGTAAGACGGAGACTGTAAATCATCTTAATGGAGAGACACATGGAATGGAACAAGAAGCCGGGCCAGAGAGCGGCTCAAAGATTACACCACGACTCTAGACGTGAACAGAATGCTGTTGGAAGGTCAGTAGTGGAAATGGTGCCATGGCAGTGGACATGGTGACAAGACAGTGAAAATGGTGCCAGATGGCACAGCAGTTGGAAAAATATTAGTAGTCGTGAGGGAATGGTCATATAAAATTGGGACTAGTATCAGAGAAATATGATAGGTAGCAAGTACATAGATCGTTGAAAAAGAAGAATGAATATATTGGTAGATAATAGTGAAATGAAAAAAATTATATAAAACTGGCAAGAAAATGTAAGTGAAGTTGTAAACAACATAGATTAGTTTGCAGACAACTGAAGATATTGACAAAGAACGGGAAGTAGTGACCATGATGACTCTTGAGTGATGGTGCACACGAGTCGAGAGTCACCTGTGTCATACTAAACCTCTATGATGAATGCGAAAGGAAGTAGTTTGGAGCCTCATAAGTCATTATATTGTATCACTTGTGGCACTTTTTCAACATATTGCAACACAAATGCTAAATTGAAAAGAAGCTGAACATTAAAATCGACAACTATTTTTTTTACATGGAAAAGGAATATCCTCATGGATACAAAAACAAAGAAGAATGGCTGTCAGTATATATCAACCTCCAGCTGATTGTGTGTGTGTGTGTGTGTATGAAGCAGGGTGGAAAAGATACCATGCTATATTGAAAAATAGCATGGAGTTTACGGAAGAGAAGTGAATGGAATGCATAGGCTACAAACAACCTTTACTTTTTTAGCACTTTTCCTACCTCAGTTACTCGTGCAACCCACATAGCTGTGCATACCAGTATTTCTACTACTAGCTACCACTAATTCTACTTCTAGTTACGACTCATTCTATTTCTGCATACTGTGGGGCAGGTGGACGCAAACACCTGGATAAACTGAGCAGCTTAGGAACGAACATGCGTATACCGATGGCCACTAAGACTAACATCACTGTCTCTACCTCTACCACTGCTGTTATTATGAATTTGGGTGACTGACTGTTAACTGATATCCTGATGTAAGTGCTGAAATAACATCAGGAATCCGTTGATTACAGTTTACACCTGCATAGTAATCTACTTGAAGCTTGTGTTTGCAGTGGTCTTGTCTACCTGGTTCTTAAATAACTGCATTATCCTTGCGTTTATAGCTTCAGAAGGCAGGTTGTTCCATTAAGCTGTAATTTTATTTGCAAAAAAAAAAAAAAATATTTGCACAAGTTCGTGTTGCATCTCTTGCCTCAAATTATCATTCCATTTTTATTCGAATTATTTATTAACTTTGCACTTTACAGAGTTTACTGCTTTTTTGTGTATCACTCATTCAGTTTAAAGGTTTTAATAAGATTTAGTCTTTGTTTCCTAAAAGAAAAGAGGTTAAATACTTCCAATCTTTCTTCATGGGGTTTGTTTCTTAGTGATGGTAATACCTTAGTTGCCCTTCCCTGTATCCTCTCCCGTATATCTTCGTCTTTTATGTATTTTAAGAGCCACAAATGTGCAGCATATTCAGAATGTTGTTTAACAAGTGTATTAAAGAATGTTTGGTTCCTGGTATTTTGTACTCAAAATTTCCTGATGGACATTATTTGAAACTTTTCACGTCATTGTTTACAATTGCTCCCAGAACCTTTTCTTCTCCTGTTTCAACAGTTTGTTGCCAAACATTCTATATTCATGTTGGAGATTGTTACACCTAAAATGCATTATTTTACACTTGTCAAATTCGAAATTCATCTTTCTCGTCTGCGACCATTACGCCAGCCTATCCAGCCTACGCTGACTACTCAGGCAATTTGTTTTTTCCCTGATTTTGTCATCCGTAAATTTTGGTATCTTAGATATTAGCCCTATCTCAAGATCTCTGAGGAGCTCTGCTCCTTAAGTCTAGCCATTAAGACACTTCTCTGTTCAGTACCACTCTATTTTCTTGTTTAAGCCAGTCATTAATATAGTCAAGAAGATTGTCTCCTATACCTGCACATTTATTTTGGTCATCAGTCTTCAGTGAGATACCTTGTCAAATGCTTGTTGATGAATTAGCACTTTGGTATTTTTATTTCCGAAATGTTTCGAGCACAGAGTAGGCTTCTTCAGGTGACTAAAACTGGAAACAACAAAAACAGTGGAGAGGTAAAGATGATGTGATTAGTCCACCAGCTTTGTAGTAGTTGTTTTGAGGTGGTCGGTCTCTCAGCCTTGAGAAGCTTCCATTTTCTTGGTCTCGATCAGCGTGAACGCAGTGTGAATGTAAGTCTAGTAAAAAATTAGTCAAGTACTACGTTTTATCGCGATATTCAAGTTGATTTTCGGTTATTAAATTATGCACAAGAAATTCATTTTTTTTGTCTCTAATAGTCTCCATTGGTTAACCTAAAATAGCTATTAATGTGATGGGACGCTCGTTCAGGGCACGAGTCATGTCTCCCTTTTCATGAATCTTGGGGTAATATTGCTTGTTTACAGTCTTTTGGCACCTTGCCTTCTAATGATTTACGTGTTACCATTAATAGTTAAACAATTAGGTACGTATTTGTATTATAACTAGCAGATAGGTCATGTTAACGTATCAGTTATATTGAGAGAATAATATGGGTAAATCAAATAAACAAGTTACCTAATTTCAGGCAAAAATATTGTGATTTATTTAAAAAATGTAATTGCTGTTTATGTAATTTTTCAGTATACACTTCTATATATGTCGTCAACAAATTAGACATAAGAGGCTCAAGTGATTTACATCAAATTTTCATTAATCACATGAGAGTGAACACAAAATACCTCTGAGACACTATGTTCTCGCAGTTGGAGAGAAGCTTATTACACATTCTGAGTAGATGGAGAGCACCAGAGCGTGATAATGCAGGGCCACATCGAAGCCAGACTAGAAATAGTGTGATAATTCACCTTGTGACAATGTGAAGTTGAAGAATGACAAGACTCTGGCTAACGAATATTAAAAAATCTACAAACAACGATCAATTACTGCTTCTGTGAGACATCACTAAGAGAGAATAGTTAATAATTGAAATCATTTGCAGCGAGGACCTTTACTGAGACTTTTAGTCTTAGGAACAAGCTTCGTCAGTCTTACAAAGAAGCCTGTTCCACAGGCGAAATGTCTCAGTTCCTCTCTACAGACTGTGTCTATTTTATCCACTTGTTGACCTTACGTCATTTTTTTTTCATGAATGAGGATGAAACAATGTGACGAGATCGGAAGACAAGATATAGAGGTGATGTAAATTTCGCCGCAAAAGGATCTTAGTGTCATCTCTGAATCGACTGAAAACAATAACTTCCTTCCCTTCACAATTGGAAAATAGTTAACGAATATAAATTTTTAGATAAGGTAAATTTAACTATTCTGCCCTAACCAAATTTTAAAACGGCTAGTGTACTGTATATATATATATATATATATATATATATATATATATATATATATATATATATATATATATATATATATATATATATATATGCAAAACAACCACTCTGAAAGAATAGAGAAATTCCAAGCGCTTTCGTGACTACTCACATTATCAAGGAACTATGAAAGTAAAGCATCCAAAGTTCCTTGATAATGTGAGTAGTCACGAAAGCGCTTGGAATTTCTCTATTCTTTCAGAGTGGTTGTTTTGCATATTCTGAAATCACCTGTTTACTGTGATCTTATTGCATATATATATATATATATATATATATATATATATATATATATATATATATATATATATATATATATATATATATATATATATTATATATATATATATAAATATATATATATATATATATATATATATATATATATATATATATATATATATATATATATATATATATATATATAGTATTAAGAAATATACACCTCTCAGTCTATACTTGCTGAGAAATGTACACCTCTCTGTTGGGCGTGCTCCACAACTCGTTCAAGGAGCTTACATATTGACCTATCGTGTAGTTTCAGCCTCGCTAATGTGTGATATACATTTTTATCAGGTATTTAAAGAGAGCTTCCATCTCAGCATCCTTGAACTTGAACAATCACTTCTTCCATCTTAGCATCCTTCAACTTCAACAAGAAATTCTTCCATCTCAGCATCCTTGAACTTCAGCACGTAGATACGTACAGTCTCGTAAAGTATAATACGTAAGTGCAGTATGTACGTACGGTAACGTTACTGAAGGGAGAACTACAGTTTTTCAATGAAAAGTGAATAACCGTCGTGTTTTAGCAATTGTGAACGCTAATTACTGGGAACTTATCAGCAACATTTATTTATTTGAAAATTCAAGCTATGGTAATTATTTTGAGATTGTGAGTACTGTATTCTAGGAGAAAGTCTCCTGGTGCAGAGATAACATTTAGTGAGGTTTACTTTTGGGTTTATTTGATAAAACTATCGAGAGCCATAAATCAGCGAAAATCAATTTGAGCAGTACGAAAAAAATTTTTTTTTTCTTTCAACAAACTGGCCTTATCCCACCGAAGCAAGGTTGCTCAAAAAGAAAAGCGAAAGTTTCTAGCCTAATCCAACTAAATATATTTTGGATAAGTTTACAATAATTTATTAATAAACAAACACAATGAAATATTTTTTTTCGTTAGGTTCAGAATGATTTTTGCGAAATTATTGCATGCACAAATGTTCGTTTGCCTTATTCGGCAAGAAGAGCGTTGCTATTCAAGTCAGAATAGCAAGTTTTACCTATTCGGCACTATATATATATATATATATATATATATATATATATATATATATATATATATATATATATATATATATATATATATATATATATATATATATATATATATATATATATATATATATATATATATAAATATAATCAGGTCTAAAGCTGTAACATTCAGCTGTGAGACTGTCATTAAGTTTTCACATTCTGTTGAATAATAAACATACCTTAATTAACAAAAAAAATCAAGTAAGAACTCTAGGTGAATGAACAATGAAGTCAGGCTCAGGTAACAGCTAACAAGATGTCTTTAACTTAGGACGTGTGAATTGCAAAACATGATTAGCAGCCTGTGAGCAGACAAGAGGAGAGAGGTGACAGGGGTTAGAAGTAGGTGGAGTAGACTTTGTTACAATAGGCTAGAGAATGTGACGTCTAATGGTCATGAAGACTCTGAGACGAGTCTTCAAGCCATTTACCAAGTTTACGAAGACGTGAGCGGTGATCAGAGTGGAGGATTCAGAATGTACAGTAGTGGGCATCGTGTAAACTGTAATGGTTTCTATCGTTTCCTCACCTAAGGGGAAAGGAGACGTCTATGTGGGAAAGCAAATAACAGGGTTGTTGTGGGTACCTTCCCGGGTAGCTGTCCACTTACCCGCCCAGGCTGGGGTTTTTAGTCTAAAAACTTGGACCTCACCTGGCTCCATAATTGAAAAGCTATTATTTATTATGATTGTGATGCAGAGAATTATAGTAATTTAGCTCCTATTTATTGATGCTTGTTGTAGGTTGGTCAAAACGCAGTATTTTAAAAAGTACTGTGACATTACTGTTACTGTATATATTAATACTGAATATTATGATAATCTAAATTTAAGTAAATTACTGTTACTGTATATATTAATATTGAGCAGCATAATCTAAATTTAAGTAAATCATTAACTGAATGTAGATTAGTGGCAGGAATGTTACAGGCACACACCACTCTGACAAAACTGTTGGTCTAATAATTTATTTTTCGATTCAGTAGTTTTGTGTACAAATCTGTATTGTCTGTAGCAAAAGACATAAGGCAATAAATTCAGCAGAGCAATTAATGAACTTGCATTTTCTTGAGTGTGAATGGTGGTGAAGGTGAGTTTTATAGCTTCCTGGCACACTGGTTTCACACCGTGTATTTATAACATTTGCATACTTCTTAAGGTGCTGATTATCCAAGTAAGTTTTCTTAAGAACATAAGAAAGAAGGAACACAGCAACAGGCCTACTGACCCATGCGGGGCAGGTCCATGTCCCCCCCCCCGGATAAGACCAATGACCCCCCCCCGGATTAGCCCAATGACCCACCCAGTCTGGTCGCCTAAATTCAAGGATGGAGCACTGCACCAGACCCAGCAGCACAAGCTAGTCAGGTCCAACTCACTCCCACCCACACCCACTCATGTATGTATCTAACCTATTTTTAAAACTACACAACGTTTGAGCCTGAATAACTGTACTCGGGAGTTTGTTCCACTCATCCACAACTCTGTTACCAGACCAGTGCTTTCCTATATCCTTCCTGAATCTGAATTTTTCCAACTTGAAACCATTGCTGCGAGTCCTGTCTTGGCTGGAAATTTTCAGCACGCTATTTACATCTTCTTTATTTATTCCTGTTTTCCATTTATACACCTCGATCATATTCCCCCTAATTCTACGCCTTTCGAGAGAGTGCAGATTCAGGGCCCTCAGTCTATCCTCGTAGGGAAGATTTCTGATACATGGGATCATCTTTGTCATACTCCTTTGTACGTTTTCCAGAGCATTTATATCCATTCTGTAATACGGTGACCAGAACTGAGCAGCATAGTCTAAATGAGGCCTAACCAAGGATATATAGAGTTGAAGAACAACCTGAGGACTTCCATTATTTATACTTCTAGCTATGAAGCCAAGAATTCTGTTGGCTTTATTGCAAACACTAATGCACTGTTGTCTTGGTTTTAGATTACTGCTAACCAGAACTCCTAAATCCTTTTCGCAGTCAGTAGTATTAAGATCTACATTATTTAGTTTATATGTGGCATGGCTATTTAACTGTCCAACATTCAGAACTTTGCATTTGTCAATATTAAACTGCATCTGCCACTTCTCCGACCATTGCATCAGTCTATTCAAATCCTCCTGGAGTGCTCTAGTGTCCTCATTAGAATGAATTGGACGGCCTATTTTGGTGTCATCAGCAAATTTGCTATGTCGTTTATGTAAATTGTGAACAACAACGGGCCCAACACTGACCCTTGAGGAACACCGCTTGTGACGTGCCCCCATTCTGATTTCTCCCCATTTATGCAAACTCTCTGCTGTCTATTTGTCAGCCGTGCCTCTACCCAGGAAAAAATTTCTCCTATTCCGTGTGCCTTAAGTTCTGTTTATTTCTCTCGTCATCTTTTGTCTTCAAACTTTTGTTTCCTCTGCCTTACTTGTTATCATGATCCAGCCTAACTCTCCCTTCTGAATGGAGTATTTATGCTTTATTGATTTAACACGTCTCAACACGAATTCACTTACAGTCTTAAATTTTTTTTTATCTCACAAGTCCTAACTTACTAAATGATTTGTAGGGCATAACATCAATATTGTTTTAATTATAATTAGCAACACATCAATATTGTTTTAATAAGATATAATATACAGCGGATCACAAAGATTTTAGCTAACTTATTAGTTTGAGTTTGCCCGAAGTGCTCTGCAAATAAAGGGGTTTTTGGTATGTACACCCAATTGTTATACTCCTTTGTACAAACATGTATCATGCTGAAGTAAAATTATTATTATTATTATTATTATTATTATTCTGCCAATATAAGATTTGTAAAAGTAAAAAAAAATGATAATCCATTGTGAAAGCATTATATTAAGTTACAAAAAGAAAAAAAACATGAAAAATTAAAATAAAACAAAATAGAATTTTCAAAAAACCTGGTTTTACGCTTAAAAAAAACATGATTTTGTATTTTAAACCCGGGCGGACTGGTTTGAAAAAAAAGAAGGTATTTTAAGATGTCTGGAAAAAGTGTTGTAGGAGCAGGACTGAGTTGATTGTTATGGATCTTCATTGTTTTACTAGTATTACATTCATGGAGGAAGCGCTAAACCCCCAGGGTTAAAATGTGCCAGAGGGAATAGGAGGCATTTAGAGTTGTTCCAAGGAAAAGAGGACAAAGGCCAGTTCCTTGCTTCAAAACCCCCTTATCAATGTGAAGAATCCTCCCTGTAGGAGGTAGGTTGTAATAGACTGTAAGCAACAGGTATATACGTGTATGTATATATATCTATATATGTATATATATATATATATATGTATATATATATATGTATATATATCTATAATATATATATATATATATATATATATATATATATATATATATATATATATATATATATATATATATTTTCAACAAGTCGGCCGTCTCCCACCGAGGCAGTGTGACCCAAAAAAAGAAAGAAAATCCCCAAAAAGAAAATACTTTCATCATTCAACACTTTCACCACACTCGCACATTATCACTGTTTTTGCAGAGGTGCCCAGAATACAACAGTTTAGAAGCATATACGTATAAAGATACACAACATATCCCTCCAAACTGCCAATATCCCAAACCCCTCCTTTAAAGTGCAGGCATTGTACTTCCCATTTCCAGGACTCAAGTCCGACTATATGAAAATAACCGGTTTCCCTGAATCCCTTCACTAAATATTACCCTGCTCACACTCCAACAGATCGTCAGGTCCCAAGTACCATTCGTCTCCATTCACTCCTATCTAACACGCTCACGCACGCTTGCTGGAAGTCCAAGCCCCTTGCCCATAAAACCTCCTTTACCCCCTCTCACCAACCCTTTCGAGGACGACCCCTACCCCGCCTTCCTTCCCCTATAGATTTATATGCTTTCCATGTCATTCTACTTTGATCCATTCTCTCTAAATAACCAAACCACCTCAACAACCCCTCTTCTGCCCTCTTGACTAATACTTTTATTAACTCCACACCTTTTCCTAATTTCCACACTCCGAATTTTCTGCATAATATTTACATCACACATTGCCCTTAAACAGGACATCTCCACTGCCTCCAACCGTCTCCTCGCTGCTGCATTTACCACCCAAGCTTCACACCCATATAAGAGTGTTGGTACTACTATACTTTCATACATTCCCTTCTTTTCCTCCATAGATAACGTTTTTTGACTCCACATATACCTCAACGCACCACTCACCTTTTTTCCCTCATCAATTCTATGATTAACCTCATCCTTCATAAAGCCATCCGCCGACACGTCAACTCCCAAGTATCTGAAAACATTCACTTCTTCCATACTCCTCCCCAATTTGATATCCAATTTTTCTTTATCTAAATCATTTGACACCCTCATCACCTTACTCTTTTCTATGTTCACTTTCAACTTTCTACCTTTACACACATTCCCAAACTCATCCACTAACCTTTGCAATTTTTCTTTAGAATCTCCCATAAGCACAGTATCATCAGCAAAAAGTAACTGTCAATTCCCATTTTTAATTTGATTCCCCAAAATTTAATCCCACCCCTCTCCCGAACACCCTAGCATTTACTTCCTTTACAACCCCATCTATAAATATATTAAACAACCATGGTGACATTACACATCCCTGTCTAAGACCTACTTTTACCGGGAAGTAGTCTCCCTCTCATCTACACACCCTAACCTGAGCCTCACTATCCTCATAAAAACTCTTTACAGCATTTAATAACTTACCACCTATTCCATATACTTGCAACATCTGCCACATTGCTCCTCTATCCACTCTATCATATGCCTTTTCTAAATCCATAAATGCAATAAAAACTTCCCTACCTTTATCTAAATACTGTTCACATATATGCTTCAATGTAAACACTTGATCTACACATCCCCTACCCACTCTGAAACCTCCTTGCTCATCCGCAATCCTACATTCTGTCTTACCTCTATTTTTTTCAATTATAACCCTACCGTACACTTTTCCTGGTATACTCAGTAAACTTATTCCTCTATAATTTTTACAATCTCTCTTGTCCCCTTTCCCTTTATATAAAGGGACTATACATGCTCTCCGCCAATCCCTAGGTACCTTCCCCTCTTTCATACATTTATTAAACAAAAGTACCAACCACTCCAACACTATATCCCCTCCGGCTTTTGACATTTCTGTCATGATCCCATCAGTTCCAGCTGCTTTACCCCCTTTCATTTTACGTAATGCCTCACGTACCTCCCCCACACTTACATTCTGCTCTTCTTCACTCCTAAAAGATGGTATACCTCCCTGACCAGTGCATGAAATTACTGCTTCTGTTTCTTCCTTAACATTTAAAAGTTCCTCAAAATATTCTCGCCATCTACCTAATACCTCCATCTCCCCATCTACTAACTCCCCTACTCTGTTTTTAACTGACAAATCCATACTTTCCCTAGGCTTTCTTAACTTGTTTAACTCCAATTTTTTTTCTTATTTTCATTAAAATTTCTTGACAGTGCCCCTCCCACTCTATCATCTGCTCTCCTTTTGAACTCTCTCACCACTCTCTTCACCTTTCTTTTACTCTCCATATACTCTGTTCTTCTTATAACACTTCTGCTTTGTAAAAGCCTCTCATAAGCTACCTTTTTCTCTTTTATCACACCCTTTACTTCATCATTCCACCAATCACTCGTCTTTCCTCCTGCCCCCACCCTCCTATAACCACAAACTTCTGCCCCACATTCTAATACTGCATTTTTAAAACTATTCCAACCCTCTTCAACCCCGCCCCCCCACTACTCATCTTTGCACTAGCCCACCTTTCTGCCAGTAGTCGCTTATATCTCACCCGAACTTCCTCCTCCCTTAGTTTATACACTTTCACCTCCCTCTTACTTGTTGTTGCCACCTTCCTCTTTTCCCACCTACCTCTTACTCTAACTGTAGCTACAACTAAATAATGATCCGATATATCAGTTGCCCCTCTATAAACATGTACATCCTGGAGCCTACCCATCAACCTTTTATCCACCAATACATAATCTAATAAACTACTTTCATTACGTGCTACATCATACCTTGTATATTTATTTATCCTCTTTTTCATAAAATATGTATTACTTATTACCAAATCTCTTTCTACACATAGCTCAATTAAAGGCTCCCCATTTACATTTACCCCTGGCACCCCAAATTTACCTACTACTCCCTCCATAACATTTTTACCCTCTTTAGCATTGAAATCCCCAACCACCATTACTCTCACACTTGATTCAAAACTCCCCACGCATTCACTCAACATTTCCCAAAATCTCTCTCTCTCTTCTACACTTCTCTCTTCTCCAGGTGCATACACGCTTATTATAACCCACTTTTCACATCCAATCTTTATTTTACTCCACATAATCCTTGAATTAATACATTTATAGTCCCTCTTTTCCTGCCATAGCTTATCCTTCAACATTATTGCTACTCCTTCTTTAGCTCTAACTCTATTTGAAACCCCTGACCTAATCCCATTTATTCCTCTTCACTGAAACTCTCCCACTCCCTTCAGCTTTGTTTCACTTAAAGCCAGGACATCCAGCTTCTTCTCATTCATAACATCCACAATCATCTCTTTCTTATCTGCACAACATCCACGCACACTCAGACTTCCCACTTTGACAATTTTCTTCTTATTCTTTTTAGTAATCTTTACAGGAAAAGGGGTTACTAGCCCATTGTTCCCGGCATTTTAGTTGACTTTTACAACACGCATGGCTTACGGAGGAAAGATTCTTATTCCAAGATTCTTAAGACCAAGAACTATTAAGATAAAATCAAAGAAAACTCAGATGAGTTTGTATAAATAAATGTGTACATGTATGTGTAGTGTGACCTAAGTGTAAATAGAAGTAGCAAGACATACCTGTAATCTTGCATATTTATGAGACAGACAAAAAACATCAGCAATCCTACCATCATGTATAACAATCACAGGCTTTCGTTTTACACTCATTTGGCAGGACGGTAGTACCTCCCTGGGTGGTTGCTGTCTACCAACCTACTACCTTTATATATATACATATATATATATATTATATATATACATATATATATATATATATTATATATATTATATATATTATATATATTTATATATATTATATATATTTATTTATATATATTATATATATTATATATATTTATATATATTATATATATTATATATATACATTTATATATATATATATATACATTTATATATATATATAATATTATTTATATATATATATATATATATATAATATTATTTATATATATATATATATATATATATATATATATATATATATATATATATATATATATATATATATATATATATATATATATAATATTATTTATATATATATATATATATATATATAATATTATTTATATATATATATATATATATATATATATATATATATATATATATATATATATATATATATAATATTATTTATATATATATATATATATATATTATATATATTATATATATTATATATATATTATATATATAATATTTATATATATATATATATATATAATATTATTTATATATATATATATATATATATATATATTATTTATATATATTATATATATTATATATATTTATATATATTATACATATTTATATATATTATATATATTATTTATGTATATTATATATATTATATATATTATAAATTGCGGGATGTGTAATAGTAGTAGCTTTGATGGTCTTGTAACTAGAGGAATTCTCTCGGGTATCGCATGGACGACTTGAAAATCTGTGCGAATTAGAAAAAACCGTAACCGTAGTCAGGGAGGGTGCAAAAGAGTCATTAACAATTCTTATAAAGCATTAATAATTATAGTAACCTTCAGTTCCTTACTCCACCCATCATCGAGGCCAACTAGGGAAAGGTTTACGCATTTTTTAAAAGTAACGACACCGGTTATATAAAGACCTATACGCCAATAACCAACAAAGAACTAAGTGACACCCACAAAACCAAGATGGTAACCTCTCTCTAATGCTCAGTTGGCCCTAACCAAATACAACGCCCCACCAGACAATGCCCAACCAGCCGATCGACTCAGTTGGGGCTAGTTGAACTTCTATTTCCTCACCAAAGAAACATGTTGCCCACCCGAGGACCATAGCTCCACTGGCATGCTCATCTTTCAGGCAAGCGGAAAAAAGAAGCACACGGATCACCGTTCGCACCACCCATACAGGACACTGCTTAGTTTAGCCTCCGTATGTCATGGTCATCCCGACAAAGCCCACCTACCACGGCCACAACAACAATGACCGTAATCCCCCACCACGTGCGCAAAGGAACTGCCATCAAGAGGATATCTACACACAGTGTAGTGTAATAGTCTCTCATGGACTGAATGCCGGTAGCATTATATCTAGATTATCCCAGTCAAGGGTAAGGCTTTATATCACTGCGGCCATCCATCCAGTAAGTGACCAGAAACAAAACTTCTTGACTGACCCAGTGACTCGCATCCCGTTCTTAACACTACGGAACAAGGAAGCACATTATTATTGGTAGGGGTCATAATACCTGGGTAGTGGTAAATTATCTGGTTTGATCTAAAGGAGAAGATAGCTTAAAATCTTTATATAAAGAGCCCATCACCCGCATCAAGGCACTCCAGATGAAAGGCGCGAGCACTTGATAAAACATGAAATACCGAGTCCTTCATTCAGCATGCACCATCATGGACAACATGAAAGTAGATCACTCAACACCGAGTGTTTATACACCGAGAGGTGTTTCCTCCAGTTCTGAATATGTTGGGATTTTAATCCCTATTTTAGGGACTAGAGAATCCCTGATTGCTATCATGCAGGGAAGTTGTAGCCTCAACGTTCCTCGTGTAGTAGATAGGCTTTAAACCATAATAAACCAAGCAACCTAACCACCTGCTCACTCATAATGAATATCTGCCTGTAACACATCTACAGTATGGTATTTTTATGTAACTTTTATGTAATGTGTAGAGGAATATATGGCAATGTATTCATCGCCTTGAAGTCTCTAACCTCATACTAACAGACTTCATTACTTCATGTACAAAGATTGTATTGTGTGACGAAATATAACAGGAAAACAGCTGGTTTTTGTTCCCACCATGTAATTATCATATTTTGTAAATTAATAACATACTGCTAATGTAAATAAGACAGAAAATTGGGGTTATGACATTTTATTGTGAAGACGTTTCATCCACCACGAACTTTATCAGTTCACACAGAGAACAAGACAGGTGTTTATCTAGGTTGTAGAGAGGTTCTGAGGTAAAAGAAACAGGTCAGGTAGTCACATGTGAGTAGCCAGTCGAGTAAGTGAGGTTAGATGGTCGCAGTGTCAGGCCTTGGTAAAATAAGCCTTGGTAAAAACATCGGAGATTATGAATAATCCTGAAATTTTATTGATGCCGCGATCATCTAACCTCATTTTTCTTGGTTGGCTACTCACATGTGACTACATGACATATTTCTTGCCCCTCAGGACCTCTCTGCAAACCTATATAAATACATATTTCTTGTTCTGTGTGTAAATTGACAAAGTCCCTGGTAGACTGAACATCTTCACTCGCATTTTGTCTTATTTACTTACTGTCGGTATAGCCCACCATTTCATTACCACGCTACTAATGTACACATTTTGTTTATTAATATATATAAATAATTGTGCGTGCTAATTCTACATTTCCCTTTTATCTCTGCATTTGCATTTCGAAATCTAAATCTGACCTTTTCCTCAAATAAAATTTCAAACTTGAGTAAACATCACAATATGTTGCCTAAAACTCGCTTAAGAGGTTTATACATGACAACTTAGGTGCATAGTAACATTTAATCATCACATTCTTATGTGATTTATGGCAACTATGCGGCCTCTCTCAACCCATACAGTCAAATATGAGGTCTAGTTTCGTATCAGTGTTCGGTGGTGCAGTAATTGTTTTGGTTAATTAATATTAAAGCGTATCAACTAAACGAAAATCATTAAGACTGCAACCTGTACATTAAGAGTAAGCTTACTTTAATCCCTAAATTATAAATTAAATTAAGCATATATAAACCGAGGTAGATACACATTTCTTGATGTACATATAATACCTTTTTGATGCAGTATTAGCAATAACGCCTCTTTTCTGTACTCTATGATCGCCATGTCAAGTTTTTATTGGGGCAACGTTTCGCTATTTGCAGAACTTCATCAAGTCATGTTACAACACAAGTGAGACCTCGCACCCGCATGATTGCTCTTTTTTTACGAGTAATTTTGGCCTCAGATTTGATTAGCATGGTATAAATTTTTGAAGTTAAAACTAATACTTGTATACCTGTAATAAGAAATAAAGTAAACTTAATATATGTACAACGATATACACATCTCATGATATATATACCCTGCAGATGAGAGAGGCAGCGAAGAGCAGAGGGTACATAAGCAAGCGTGTTAGGTCACTAACTCACAAGGCGCCAAGGTTTCTGTTTAATGAACCGGAAAGAATTGGACATTATATTGCGGAAGCACTAAATTTTTAAAACAGTTATACATTTTAACAGAATTTATCTATGCCACGACGTCGTGATGTTAATGTATTATGCAAACGAGGTGTGAGGTCAACTACCTAGGATATATATATATATATATATATATATATATATATATATATATATATATATATATATATATATATATATATATATATATATATATATATTAATATATATAAATAATTGTGCGTGCTAATTCTACATTTCCCTTTTATCTCTGCATTTGCATTTCGAAATCTAAATCTGACCTTTTCCTCAAATAAAATTTCAAACTTGAGTAAACATCACAATATATATATATATATATAATCTTAGCTTGATTGTTGCAAGTAGCACCAGTGGGATTAGATGTATGTACTTGTGCCATCCCACCACGTAAGATCACGTAACCTCTTCGGTTCGGTCATGACAGCCTCTGAAAGACCAGAATCTACGTGAAAACGTTCTTGCCTTGATCCCAAGACCAGTCGATGGGATTCAGAATTGAACCCCACTGCTGGAAAGAACTACGAAGGCTATGCATTTTTCAACTTGATTTTAGGACTTCTAATATTTTTATGCCACGATCTTTTACATGCTCCCTTCCTTCTATTAAAAGATATAACTCCGTCTTGCAGCCAGTTTCCCTTTTAAGCTCTACATTTTTCCATATTTTTCATGAAAATATTTGATGGTCCACCATATGATCATGAAATCATTGCTATGAAATATTTTCTTTTTCTTTCAGTTTTAGCATTGTTTATTAAGACGGAATCAGCAACTCCTCACGTCAGTACATATTTTGATTTTTATCTGTAGAATGGTTGAGGAACTGATAAGGATAGAAGATGCTTTCCAGACTGCACACATTTAATTAGTTCAGCACAAGGGTGATCAAGGCCTCAGTCCACGAAGGAACTATTAATATCAAAGATACTTTAATCCCCAAGATAGAGATTACAGCTAACTGAAAGTGGATATACACTGATAGATTCCTACTTCACGGAATATGTATACTTATAAGGAGTCATGCTTCTCACTGTACACACACACACACACACACACACACACACACACACACACACACATATATATATATATATATATATATATATATATATATATATATATATATATATATATATATATATATATATATATATATATACAGAAAGGCAGACCTCTCTGTGTATACACTGGGAGATGTACACCGTGTAGTTTATATACACTGAAAGTTCAACATCTCTCGGATATGCTCTTAAGAGATCCACATCTTTTATGCTTATGGAAACGAAAGATCACGCTTCTCAGTGTATATAATGTGAGAGTTTCACATTACTCAGTGTTCATTATTATTATTATAATCAAAAAGAAGCGCTAAGCCACAAGGGGACTCAGTGTACAAACAATGAGAATTCCTCTCTTCTCTGTATATATACTCAGAGAGATCTCTACCACACCTCTGTGTGTATGCAATGAAAAAGCCAAACTCTCAGTGTATATACACTGAAAGATTTACACCTCTCAGAATATATATTCTGAGAGGTGTAAATCTTTCAGTGTATATACTTCAATAAATATATATTCTGAGAGATTCACACCCCTTGGAATATATATACTGAGAGTTTCGCACACCTTTCAGTGGATACACTAAGATCCACACCTCTTGGTGTATATATCTTCCATTGCATACATAACTACTGAAAAAGACGTCATAGATTTCTGCATTTTAAACGTAATTTTCTGTTTTGAAATTATTGAAAGTATACATCTGTTTTAGGGTGTTTGCTCAGTTTCTGCTAATTCTTACAAACATCAAAATAAACGACATTCACTAAGGATAAAAATGAGGGGACATTATGTGAAGCGTTTAATTAACACCAAAACATTTACACAATAGTTATGATGATGGAATTTTAAAATAAATTACAACTTTTAATGTGTTAAACACGTCTCGTCTCGTGCTTTCTTACGCTAAGTAGCGCTACACTTGCTCTTATTTCTCTGTACACACACACACACACACACACACACACACACACACACACACACACACACACACAAGGCTCTCACGACCACATTGATGGACCACGTAAAGCCTCAACGCCCCGTAAGATTAAATACCCGCCTCTCAACATTTATAACAGTCTTGGTTTCTAGGAGGTGAAGAGACGATGTAACCTTTAGATTGACTAGTCTTTATTACCACACCCGACTTTGTCAAGACCCACACCACTATTGGCAAAAGGCACGCACGCAAGAATTGTCGAGATGGTACTAGCAGAAGCTGCAACAGAGTTTTGGGGGAAGAGGTGATTAACATGGTTTTTATCCATCTGGTCATCAATATATTTATACATATATTTAACTTTTTAATAAAATTTTGGCTGACGTTTGACAGGTTGGGTAGAACTTTTAAGTTATATTTATAAAAATTTATCATGGTTAAGTTAGGTTAAGTTACTTTTGGTGCGAAACTAAAAATTTGCGTACCTTCTTAATAACCATAAATATGTATCAACCTGATGAATACATGAATGATGTTTCCTGGTGGATCAAGGTCTGATCAACCAGGCTGTTACTGCTGGCCGCACGCAGTCGAACGTAGGAGCTAATATGTGGAACTTGTCAAATTCGGTCTTGAAGACAGCTAGTAATTAGTTGTTAATTCTCCTTAGGGACGGAGGGAGAACGTTGAAGAATCGGGGACCTCTGACACTCGTCGAGTTCTCTCTCTGTATTCGTCGCACCCCTGCTTTTTATTGAGGTATTTTGCATTATCTGCCGAATTTCCTTTTATAGTAAGTGATTTCAGTGTTCAGTTTAAGGACCAATCCCTCCAGGATATTGCAAGTTTAAATTATGATGGACCTTTCTTGCCATCGTTCCAAGGAATACAGTTGAAGAGACTTCAAGTGTTCTCGTTCAGATGTTTGTCTGGACGTCAACGGCCAGTATAAGTTCTCTGTACGGTTTTCCATCGAGCAGCCTCGCCTGCGCTGAAAGGAGCCGTTAATGTACAGCAGTATTTAGGCTGGCGAGAACAAGTGACGAGTATTGCCATTGGGTTGCTCCGTTAGTTTTTATTTTTCCTATTCTTCCATTGCTAAGTAACTGAAATTTACCCTCGTTAAACATCATATTGTTGTAAGAGGCTCTCTAGAAGACTTAATTTATATTCGCTCGTAGATTAACTGTATCTACGATGGACGGCACTCTCATAGAGATTTGGTGTCATCTGCAAAATATGTTACGGTGCTGTTATTTATGTCCTTATAGATGTCGGTTGTAAGAATGAGAAACATGTGGAGTAAGTACCTTACTTCAATGTGATAGCATCCGACTTCACTCTGGTGGCACTCTCTGTTAAGGAGTTAAATATCCATCAGCACACTTTTCCAGTTATTCCTTTTGAACGCATGTCATGCGCTATCACACCTGGTCACAGACCCGGTCGCGGGGGCGCTGACCCGCGAAACCCTTTCCAGGTATATCATGGTGGCACCTGTCAAACGCTTTTGTAAATTCAGTAAACAATACATCGGCATTTAGCTTGTCTTCCAGTGTATCCAAGACCACGTTGTAATCGAACAGTTGTGAAAGACAGAAGCAACTTGCCCTAAACCCATAATGCCCTTAATTGTGAAAGGGTAACTATGCCATGTGATTGGCGGTCTTGTTTCTTAGAACCTATTTAAAGATTTTGATAAGAAAAAATATAAAAGCTGTTTAAATAAAACCCTGTTAGAGTTCTCCATTTATAAGAGATCGCATATTAATAGTAACTTGTTGAGAATAGAACGAATATCATTTGTTACGACTCTCATCTTGAAGCTTGATCTTATTCGAAAATATTTTTGCAAGCAGATATAATACTAAGCAGTATATATGCTGAAGAGATTAACTCACTGCTGTGGGAGTTGTGTGTACAAGGTGACTGGACAAATCTCTGACCGAGGTAGATATAAGTGTACACTGAGTCAAGGATACACTCATCTTGTTAGTAATATGACAGTGGAATAAATTCATAACTACCTGCAAATTTGGAGTTAAATCTTAAGACGACGTCTCGGTTAGTCTTGGACTATTACAAAACTCACTAAGGTAATACAGAACACAGTAAGGTAATACAGAACACAGTAAGGTAATACAGAACACAGTAAGGTAATACAGAACACAGTAAGGTAATACAGAACACAGTAAGGTAATACAAACACACTAAGGTAATACAAAACACAGTAAGGTAATACAAAACACAGTAAGGTAATACAGAACACAGTAAGGTAATACAGAACACAGTAAGGTAATACAGAACACAGTAAGGTAATACAGAACACAGTAAGGTAATACAGAACACAGTAAGGTAATACAAACACACTAAGGTAATACAAAACACAGTAAGGTAATACAAAACACAGTAAGGTAATACAGAACACAGTAAGGTAATACAGAACACAGTAAGGTAATACAAAACGCAGTAAGGTAATACAGAACACATTAAGGTAATACAGAACACACTAAGGTAATACAGAACACACTAAGGTAATACAGAACACACTAAGGTAATACAGAACACACTAAGGTAATACAGAACACACTAAGGTAATACAGAACACACTAAGGCAATACAGAACACTAAGGTAATACAGAGCACACTAACGTAATACAGAGCACACTAAGGTAATACAGAACACACTAAGGTAATACAGAACACACTAAGGTAATACAGAACACACTAAGGTAATACAGAGCACACTAAGGTAATATAAAACACACTAAGGTAATACAGAATACATTAACGTAATATAGAACACATTAAGGTAATACAGAACACACTAAGATAATACAGAACACATTAAGGTAATACAGAACACATTAAGGTAATACAAAACACACTAGATTAATGCAATTTAACACTAGTACATAATACACGATGGCAGAAGGCGTTATGAGACTTGCTAGGTGAACAAATTGTACCAAGGTAACTCCATTTTATCCAAGAAACACCATAATGATAATAATTATAATTTTTCTACAAGTACAAGGTATACAGACCTAGCTGACATCAGTGACATACTTCTGTATAGGAAGTCTCTTGTTTTGCAGAGCATTTCGGGCAAATCAGGTAAATTGTGTCACAGGATGCGACCCACATCAGTCGACTAACACCCAGGTTCCTATTTTACTGGTAGGTGAACAGGGTCAGCAGGTGTTTTAAGGAAACGCGTCCTAATGTTGCCATCCGTACCGAGGATCGAACCACGGAATTCAGTGTGTGAGGTGAGTGCGCTAGCTCCCAGGAACGTCATTATACCCATGAAGCATCATTATATCAAGTGAACATCATTATACCTAGGAACATCATTTTATCTAATTAACAGCGTTATACCCAAGTAACAGTATTATCGCCAATCAGAGGTAAAGCATGTAACACACACGTAACACTGGATGTATAGGTAACACCTGGGTAATCAGGGCACATATAGCATTTATCTAAGTAACAATAAAGAAGATAGCACATTTATCCAACAGTAAAGAAGATAGCGCATTAAGTAACAATAAAGAAGACAGCACATTTATCTAACAGTGAAGAAGTTAGCACATTTATTCATTCAACAATAAAGAAGATAGTACAGTTATCAAAGTAACAGTAAAGAAGATAATACACTTATCAAAGCAACAGTAAAGAAGATAGTACAGTTATCAAAGTAACAAAGAAGATAGTATATTTATGAAAGTAACAAAGAAGATAGCACATTTATCAAAGTAACAATAAAGAAGATGGCACATTTCAGTAAGTTGGTACAACAATGTTTCTCCATCTACCACTGGTGAGGGAAGGTAATGACGTTAAGAAGCTCAGATACACCGAGACTGCCACCAGTCCTCATTTTAATACGTATATATTCTTATGCTATTCACGATATCATTATATTAACTCTTACTGCAAACTTACTATTTTCAGTAGTTCAGGCTAGGCCAGCTTACGTTACGTCACCTTAAGTTAGGTTGACTTGGGTTAGGTTACATACACCAATAAAGATTGGTCCATATCCAGTAGAGATGCACATTACACCTTTACTTCTG
>NC_091342.1:22770556-22838056 GCF_038502225.1 Cherax quadricarinatus | reverse complement strand
ATTCCCGTACTATGTTTTTAACTGACAAATCCATCCATTCCCATCACACTCCAAAATTTGTCCTTATTTTCATCAAAATTTCTTGACAGTGCCTCTCCCACTCTATCATCTGCTCTCCTTTTGCACTCTCTTCAACTTTCTTTTACTCTCCATATACTCTGCTCTTTTTATAACACTTCTGCTTTGTAGAAACCTCTCATAAGCTACCTTTACTTCATCTTTCCACCAATCACTCCTCTTTCCTCCTGCACTCACCCTCCTAGTAGCGGTAGTGAGACACACACACACACACAATGTGTGTGTGTGTGTGTATGTGTGTGTGTGTGTGTCTCTGTCATAACCCTCCCCCCATACAGTGTGTGTGGGGGGGGGTTACGGCAGGTTAAGAGAGGCAATAAGGTACTGAGATTTGTCACTACACGATTTACGGTTCCTGGTAAACAGGGATACAGGTACACTAGTGAACTCCTCTGGTGCCAGAGTGGAAGTTGAGACTAGTGCTTATGATCCCGTGTCTTTACTCAAGCCTTATGAAACCAGGAGCGCAACAAAAAACCGGTGTTCAAACCGGTGTTTCGAGAGCGTGGCGCGGAACGTAACGTCTTAAAGCCCAGTTGTTTTCCAGGGTGAAGAAGCTATAAAAATATATGAAAATATAATTGACACTACCTGCTACTTGTTGTAGATGACCTACCTCTTGAGTGCTGTGAGTCTTGGGTGACACTCTATTTAAGTCCATGTTCATCAGTGGTTGAGCCATGGTTCATGACTACCACCTACGAGGGGGTAAAGGGAGCGAGGCTTTAGTCACTCAATAACAACACTGACTCAATTAATGAGTTACTCTCTCAGGAAGCCATAGTTAGGTGGAGGGGTGGGCCAGTGTGTAGCATGGTGGAGATACTATTCACCGAGCAGGGTGCAGGGTAGACTGAGCTGCCTCTCACCACACGCAAGTTCATGGCCCGCGCCTCTGTAAGGTCTCCACACACCGCCACACGCCACAATCCACGCTGATCAATAATGTTCTCCTATCGCCCAGCATCATTCCTTCCACTTGGTAGCGGCGTGTGCCATCGTAAATACATGAGGCTTTAGTGTTTCACTACAGCCTGTGGGAGACGATCCCGATGAATGATGAGACAATGACGAGAGAGGATAACATGGTCTGAATCATCCGTTGACACAAACTCAAACCTTAGAACTTCACACTAACCCCATGTCAAACTTTTGTTTTGCCTGTATGCAATGACACATCCAAGTGACTCACTTAAACAACAACATAATAATGGCGACTAAAATGGTTCCAAGACGACATCGAGACCTCAAAGCTGAATGCTCCCTCTCACCCGCGTTTGTGTGAAGACTGTCTCAGGCAATCTTAAGAGAATGCGATCCTTGTGTCGCTGGGATAGTAGAGCGTTCTAGTGGCCTCACGTCCACACCCTTGTAACAAGTACAACAATAATGGTGATGCATCGGGCGCTTAACAAGCGAAGCAAGACAAAACAACGTCTATAGCTGTAGCAGTAGTCTCACACTGAGGCTTGGAGGGCGTCCCAGAAGCTGTTATTTGTTTCCCCTTGACAATCTAACATATCTAAAGCCCTGTGTGAATTATGAGTCACATATCTGCCTTTACGCCACTCTCAGAGTTTTGTTCATCAAGGTATATACACCTAAATGTATATATTTTTCAGTGGATGTGGTCCACCTCTGGTGCAAATTGCGGGACCCATAGCCTCGGAGAAGTGAATAAGAAGACTTCGAGGAAGAATACTCAGTGTATATACATACACGGAAAGGTGTATATATCTTGTTTACATCATAAGATGTATCTATATATCTCAGTTACATACCATGATATTATATTTTAATCCATGTTTTAGGGATCAAGGTCTTCCTGATGTTAGTTTATGGGCTAAATGCAGCCTTAATGATCCTCTTGTACTAGATAGGCTGTAAATGTATCAAACTTTGAAGATTTAGAGTTAAATTAAATCAACTCATTCACCGGTTACTTTATGCAGTTTACAGTACACTACCAAACTTCGAAATAATATAGGTAAGGTAAATCATGAGAGATAATGCCGGACACAGCGGATACAGCAGATACAGCCACAACATATAGCAGATACAGCCACAACATATAGCAGATACAGCCACAACATATAGCAGATACAGCCACAACATATAGCAGATACAGCCACAACATACAGCCGATACAGCCACAACATATAGTGGATAGTCACATCACACAGTATTGAGGATGAATGCACAATAATTTTTCATCACTATATAAACACTGTGCGAAGATAAAGATTTCTGTCATCACACACAAATAACAGCACATAGAAGAGAGAAGCTTACGACGACGTTTCGGTCCGTCCATCATACAGTGTAACTTTGTAAATGGTCCAAGACGGACCGAAACATCGTCGTAAGCTTCAGTCTTCTATGTGCAGGTTATTTGTGTATTGCTCCAGTCACGGTATTTTTCCTTTTTGTTGTTTGTCATCATAGCGTCCATAACGTCTGTGTCGCCTCAAGGGAGGTTCCTTGACGCTGGTGAAAGGCTCTTGATCTAGGGAATTGGATCTGTGCTCCGGTTCCCTGAACTAAGCCTGAATTCCTTCCATCCCCCACCTCCCCCACATACGCTGTATAATTCTACGGGTTTAGCGCTCCCCATGATTATAATATATAATAACGTGTGTCACAAAACAAGTTAATCTTAATGAATTCCAGTATCAGTTACATTAAAAGGTTTTCAATACAGCAATTACAGCAAATAAGTTTTTCTTTGTTTTCTTACATTACATACAAACAGATATTTTTTTTATTTTCCTGGCATATACAAATTACTTTATGTAGATTTAACCTAGGATAACCCAGTAAAGTCAAACAGTTTGATTTATTTCTGTGACAACCTTTGGCATCACCATTCCTGTCTACCTTCATAAGAAACTGATTACACAAAATCCCCTATCTTCACAACGCTTCTAAATTTAGGGGTTTAGAAACGCACGTAGTTCAGGTCCCTGGAAACAACTTCGGGATCTGGAAGTATTATTCAGAGTTCTGGTAACTCACACATCTCAACTCTTCTTAATTAAGCACCATAGAAAAACACACACACACACACACACACACACACACACACACACACACACACACACACACACACACACACACACACACACACAGCAAGTTCCATAAATAGCTTTAAGAAGAGGTATGACAAATATCATGGAGCAGGGAGAGAGTAATTATTATCGATCAGTGAAGAGGCGGGGCTAGGAGCTATGACTCGACCCCTGCAACTACATATAGGTGAGTACACACACACACACATACACACAGGATGAGGATCAGGCAGGACTACAAAGAGACCTGGACAGACTGGACACGTGGTCCAGAAACTGGCTTCTCGAATTCAACCCTGCCAAATGCCAAGTCATGAAGATTGGGGAAGGGCAAAGAAGACCGCAGACAGAGTATAGGCTAGGTGGACAAAGACTACAAACCTCACTGAAGTAGAAAGATCTTGGGGTGACCATAACACCAAGCACGTCTCCGGAGGCACACATCAACCAGATATCTGCTGCAGCGTATGGCGCCTGGCTAACCTCAGAATAGCGTTCCGATACCTTAATAAGGAATCGTTCAAGACACTGTACACTGTGTACGTTAGGCCCATATTGGAATATGCAGCACCAGTGTGGAACCCACACCTGGTCAAGCACTTCAAGAAGCTAGAGAAAGTACAAAGGTTTGCAACAAGGCTAGTTCCAGAGCTCAGGGGAATGTCCTACGATGAAAGGTTGAGGGAAATCGGACTGACAACACTGGAGGACAGGAGGGTCATGGGAGACATGATTACGACATACAAGATACTGCGGGGAATAGATAAGGCAGGAACCATACATAGCTTTCAGACGAGGTATGACAAAGCTCAGGAAGCAGAGAGAGAGAGAGAGAGAGAGGACCTATTAGCGATCAGTGAAGAGCCGGGGGCAGGAGCTGAGTCTCGACCCCTGCAACCACAATTAGGTGAGTACAATTAGGTGAGTACACACACACACACACACACACACACACACACACACACACACACACACACACACACACACACACACACACACACACAGTCTACACATAAAGAACAACATCACTAGATACCTCGGTTTTAGCAGATTGTTATGAGTCATTTCCTGAGAGAGTTGTAATGCACCACAGCTCCTAGCATATAACAGCTCTTAGCCTGTAATAGCTCTTAGCCTGTAACAACTCTTAGCTTGTAGCAACTCTTAGCCTGCAGCAACTCTTAGCCTGTAACAAGTCTTAGCTTGTAACAAGTCTTAGCTTGTAACATATGTTAGCATGTAAATTCAACGTTGGGAAAAGATACTATATCTAAGATTGTCTGAAAATTTTCTCTACAGATAGGAATGGGCACATTATTTTATTATTAGTAAATATTTCAGATATTTTATTATTAAGTTATGTAGGTTAACTACTATACGAAGAGACTGCAGATTGTGTACCTTCTCAATTCTATAAAACACACACACACACACTTTCTTTTTTCAACACACCGGCCGTATCCCACCGAGGCAGGGTGGCCCAAAAGGAAAAACGAAAGTTTCTCCTTTTACATTTAGTAATATATACAGGAGAAGGGGTTACTAGCCCCTTGCTCCCGGCATTTCAGTCGCCTCTTACGACACGCATGGCTTACGGAGGAAGAATTCTGTTCCACTTCCTCATGGAGAACACACACACACACACACACACACACACACACACACACACACACACACACACACACACACACACAAATATATATATATATATATATATATATATATATATATATATATATATATATATATATATATATATATAATTTTTTTTTTTTTTCAACAAGTCGGCCGTCTCCCACCGAGGCAGGGTGACCCAAAAAAAAGAAAATCCCCAAAAAGAAAATACTTTCATCATCATTCAACACTTTCACCACACTCACACATTATCACTGCTTTTGCAGAGGTGCTCAGAATACAACAGTTTAGAAGCATATACGTATAGAGATACACAACATATCCCTCCAAACTGCCAATATCCCAAACCCCTCCTTTAAAGTGCAGGCATTGTACTTCCCATTTCCAGGACTCAAGTCCGACTATATGAAAATAACCGGTTTCCCTGAATCCCTTCACTAAATATTACCCTGCTCACACTCCAACAGATCGTCAGGTCCCAAGTATCATTCGTCTCCATTCACTCCTATCTAACACGCTCATGCATGCTTGCTGGAAGTCCAAGCCCCTAACCCACAAAACCTCCTTTACCCCCTCTTTCCAACCCTTTCGAGGACGACCCCTACCCCTCTTTCCTTCCCCTATAGATTTATATGCTTTCCATGTCATTCTACTTTGATCCATTCTCTCTAAATGACCAAACCACCTCAACAACCCCTCTTCTGCCCTCTGACTAATGCTTTTATTAACTCCACACCTTCTCCTAATTTCCACACTCCGAATTTTCTGCATAATATTTACACCACACATTGCCCTTAGACAGGACATCTCCACTGCCTCCAACCGTCTCCTCGCTGCTGCATTTACCACCCAAGCTTCACATCCATATAAGAGTGTTGGTACTACTATACTTTCATACATTCCATTCTTTGCCTCTATAGATAACGTTTTTTGACTCCACATATACCTCAACGCACCACTCACCTTTTTTCCCTCATCAATTCTATGATTAACCTCATCCTTCATAAATCCATCCGCCGACACGTCAACTCCCAAGTATCTGAAAACATTCACTTCTTCCATACTCCTCCTCCCCAATTTGATATCCAATTTTTCTTTATCTAAATCATTTGATACCCTCATCACCTTACTCTTTTCTATGTTGACTTTCAACTTTCTACCTTTACACACATTCTCAAACTCATCCACTAACCTTTGTAATTTTTCTTTAGAATCTCCCATAAGCACAGTATCATCAGCAAAAAGTAACTGTGTCAATTCCCATTTTGAATTTGATTCCCCATAATTTAATCCCACCCCTCTCCCGAACACCCTAGCATTTACTTCTTTTACAACCCCATCTATAAATATATTAAACAACCATGGTGACATTACACATCCCTGTCTAAGACCTACTTTTACCGGGAAGTATTCTCCCTCTCTTCTACACACCCTAACCTGAGCCTCACTATCCTCATAAAAGCTCTTTACAGCATTTAGTAACTTACCACCTATTCCATATACTTGCAACATCTGCCACATTGCTCCTCTATCCACTCTATCATATGCCTTTTCTAAATCCATAAATGCAATAAAAACTTCCCTACCTTTATCTAAATACTGTTCACATATATGTTTCAATGTAAACACTTGATCTACACATCCCCTACCCACTCTGAAGCCTCCTTGCTCGTCCGCAATTCTACATTCTGTCTTACCTCTAATTCTTTCAATTATAACCCTACCGTATACTTTTCCTGGTATACTCAGTAAACTTATTCCTCTATAATTTTTACAATCTCTTTTGTCCCCTTTCCCTTTATATAAAGGGACTATACATGCTCTCCGCCAATCCCTAGGTACCTTCCCCTCTTTCATACATTTATTAAACAAAAGTACCAACCACTCCAACACTATATCCCCCCCTGCTTTTAACATTTCTGTCATGATCCCATCAGTTCCAGCTGCTTTACCCCCTTTCATTCTACGTAATGCCTCACGTACCTCCACCACACTTACATTCTGCTCTTCTTCACTCCTAAAAGATGGTATACCTCCCTGGCCAGTGCATGAAATTACCGCCTCCCTTTCTTCCTTAACATTTAAAAGTTCCTCAAAATATTCTCGCCATCTACCTAATACCTCCCTCTCCCCATCTACTAACTCCCCTACTCTGTTTTTAACTGACAAATCCATACTTTCCCTAGGCTTTCTTAACTTGTTTAACTCACTCCAAATTTTTTTCTTATTTTCATTAAAATTTCTTGACAGTGCCTCTCCCACTCTTTCATCTGCTCTCCTTTTGCACTCTCTCACCACTCTCTTCACCTTTCTTTTACTCTCCATATACTCTGCTCTTCTTATAACACTTCTGCTTTGTAAAAACCTCTCGTAAGCTACCTTTTTCTCTTTTATCACACCCTTTACTTCATCATTCCACCAATCACTCCTCTTTCCTCCTGCCCCCACCCTCCTATAACCACAAACTTCTGCCCCACATTCTAATACTGCATTTTTAAAACTATTCCAACCCTCTTCAACCCCCCCCCCCACTACTCATCTTTGCACTAGCCCACCTTTCTGCCAATATTCGCTTATATCTCGCCCGAACTTCCTCCTCCCTTAGTTTATACACTTTCACCTCCCTCTTACTTGTTGTTGCCACCTTCCTCTTTTCCCATCTACCTCTTACTCTAACTGTAGCTACAACTAAATAATGATCCGATATATAAGTTGCCCCTCTATAAACATGTACATCCTGGAGCCTACCCATCAACCTTTTATCCACCAATACATAATCTAACAAACTACTTTCATTACGTGCTACATCATACCTTGTATATATATATATATATATATATATATATATATATATATATATATATATATATATATATATATATATATATATACATGTGTGTGTGTGTATTTAATGTCGTGCTGAATAGGTAAAACTGGTCATTTAGCAAGAACTCATTTAAAATTAAGTCCTTTCTAAAATTTTCTCTTGTACGTTTAAATATATATTTTTTTTTCGTTTATGTTAATGTAAAAAATAATACTTTTGTACCAAAAGAACCTTAGAAAGCTTACCTAACCTCAGCTTAATTTAGCTTAATCCAACTAAATATATTTTAGATAAGTTTGCGATAATTTAATAATAAACAAACACATTGAAATATATTATTTCGTTAGGTTTAGAATGATTTTTGCGAAATTATTGCATACACAAATATTCGCTTTCCATATTCGGCAAGAAGAGCGTTGTTATTTAAGCTTTACCTATTCGGTAAAGTGAGATATATATATATATATATATATATATATATATATATATATATATATATATATATATATATATATATATATATATATATATATATATATATATATATATATATATATATAATATATATATATATATATATAATATATATATATATATATATAATATATATATATATATATATAATATATATATATAATATATATATATATATATATATATATATATATTATATATATATATATATATATAAATTATATATATATATATATATATATATATATATATTATATATATATATATATATATATATATATATATATATATATATATATATTATATATATATATGTATCACTTTACCGAATAGGTAAAGCTTAAATAACAACGCTCTTCTTGCCGAATATGGAAAGCGAATATTTGTGTATGCAATAATTTCGCAAAAATCATTCTAAACCTAACGAAATAATATATTTCAATGTGTTTGTTTATTATTAAATTATCGCAAACTTATCTAAAATATATTTAGTTGGATTAAGCTAAATTAAGCTGAGGTTAGGTAAGCTTTCTAAGGTTCTTTTGGTACAAAAGTATTATTTTTTACATTAACATTAAGGAAGGGATTACTAGCAATGAGCTTCTTGGGAGGGACTTGTAGGTATGTGATATTAAATGAACACATCTTCCATGGAGGGGTGAAATGCTCTTGTTGCCTACAGTGATACAGTTCATGCAGGTTATAAAACTTAATGCAATTGCACGTTTTCACAATCCATTTAGATCTGTGTGTATTTACCTCTAGACACTTGGTAAGATTCACTGTGACAGTGTCTGGTTCGTTTCTCAACATTCTAATACCGAGTACAGTGTTAATTTCAACAATCCTATCACTGATACTAGAAATACCAAGCTCCTTCCTCATGTTAAGAACTTTTGTAGATCTGGGACAGCCAAGAATAATCCTGAGAGCTTCATTTTGCATTAACTCCAAGGGTCGGAGAGAACTTTCTCTAGCTAATATCAACATGGGAGCAGCATAATCAATTAAGGACCTAACATAGGCTATGTACATCATTCTCACGATTCTCACATTAGCACCATAGTTGGGATTGTAGCCAGCAACAGCTTTGAGAGCATTTAGCCTAGCTTTACATTTCTTGTTTAGTTGTGGTATAGTGGATTTGTTAAAGGGTACATCTACACCAAGATATCTGTAAGTTTTAACGTAGCTAATGATTTCACCCTGCAAATAGATGGGTGGGGGATGTCGTTTGCTTGTTAATATCTTTGTTTTAGAGGAAGATATTATAAGGCCTAGTCGATTACAAATTGCTTGAACTTCATTAAGAATGATATTCATCTTCTTATGCCCTGTTGTATGGATCATGATATCATCAGCATAGCTTATAGCTATATGTTTAGGTGAGGCAGGTAGAGCATTTAGGAGAGCATTAATCAGAATATTAAATAGCATGGGACTAAGAACTCCTCCCTGCGGTGTACCTAAAGACATTTCTTTAGAATCACTTCTGAAGCCTTGGTAAAGGACAGAGGATACTCTATTTGACAGGTATCCTATTATCCAGCAGAGTAAGCTACCACCAATATTCATTTTGGCTAGTTCATGTAGTATAACGGTTCTGTTCGCAATATCAAATGCAGATTTTAGATCAAGAAAAGTGGTAAAACTAGTAGAGGTGTGTGCAGTGAGAAAGGTGGAAATACAGTTCTGCACACTTTTACCTTTCATGAACCCATAGAGGTAAGGGGAAAGTTGGTGTCTGATTCTGTAGTACAGTCTGTTAAGTATCATTCTTTCAAAAGTTTTACAAAGACAACTAGTTAAGGAGATCGGCCTAAATGTATCAGGCTGTTGGGGCTTAGGGATAAGCACAATGAGACTATTGGTCCAGGAAGTAGGAAGAACGCCCTCAATGTAACTGAGATTATACAGTGCCAACAAAGGGTTATCAGGCACGTGCCTTAGAGTTCTGAGAATATCATAGGTTATACCATCCTCTCCAGGAGCAGTTGATCGACCTTTGGTTAATGCATTATCTAATTCATACTCGGTAAAGAGGCAATCACTCTCATCAATATTTTGGCTCATAAAATTAATCAGTTTCAACATTTCTTCAGAAGTACTCTCTAAATTTTTTCTAATATGAGATGGAAGGTTTTCATGCCTGGATGTTTTGGGCCAGTCATTTATGAGGTCATTTGCTTTTTCAAGTTAGTTAGTTAGTTAGTCAAGAGGAAAGGGATGAGCAACATTGCCAGTCTTTTTCCTGGTTATTTTATTTATACCTTTCCAAGCCAAACTCAAAGGGGTGGACCTATTTAATTCACTAACAAACTGTTCCCATTCCTGTTGCCTAAGTTCTTCCTTTCTGTTCCTTGCATTTGTTAGTGCAGCTTGGAACGTTCTGAGCAGGTCTGGGGTTCTACATTCACGGTATGCTTTTCCAATCCTCCTAGCTGCATGTGTTAGATTGCGCAGCTGTGGATCATTATAGTATTTACATTGGTTTTTATTGTTATTTATAGTGGAGGGTCTTTGTTTCCTATTCCTGCCCACTTGATCTGTGAGAACACTCTCAATAGTGGTAATTAAATCATCATTAAATTTTTGTGTGCCAATGGGCTCGTAATTCTTATACCATTGATCCAAGTGGTTAATAAAGTTGTCTCTGTGTTCTGGTTTGAGAATAAGTTTCCTCCTTCTGTATTTAGCTCCTTGATTGCTGGAGATGTGATCAAGATTGACAGTTGTTAGTCTTGGGAAGTGATCAGATAGAAGATCATCAACTATGACAGAGTCATGCATCGTATATGATGTATTAAATCCAAGACACAGATCTAGTATGCCACCATATATGTGAGTAGGCTCAGTAGTGCCCACAATTCGAACATTATCATGCTCATTTAGCAATCTCACTAGTTTAGTTCCATTGGTGTTTGTTATAGACCCACCAATATTCTTATGTCTGGCATTAAAATCTCCAAGAATGATGGTAGGTTCACTATTGATGCGATCTGGTAAAGCATCAGGTCGAAGCTGGTTCGCTGGGGCATAGAGATTAAAAATGTTTATGGAAAAATCGCCTGCATGTACTTTGACACCATGATACTGCATGTTAACTCGACTCTGCAAGGAAAGGAGTGAATGTGGCAAGTTCTTTCTGACATACATCACACAACAGTTGGTTGACCTTAGGTTATAAGCTGCATATCCAGGCAAGTTTGGTGGAGGTGCTCCATCTTTCAATCTACATTCCTGCAAACAGATGACATCAATATTCTTGGTTGCACTAATATGATGTAAGTCAGGCAACCGCTTCCTGATGGAAGCAATGTTCCATGAAAAGATTTGTAATGTATCCATTGTAGTGAGTTATTACAATCTCTTGCTCATAAGATGGTAAAACTATTATGCTTTGACTACAGTGTGCAGGCACTTAAGAGCAAATAGCATAGTTTGTACGTCTTTATCTTCAGGACCTTTATTTTTAAGCATTTTTCGGCATTTTGGCAGCCAGTGATAAGGCAAGTCTTGAAGACAAGAGTTATGGGCTTCTTTCTTACAAATTGCTGGAAGCTGAACGGAGATTGCTGCACTTTGGACATCATCACCATGCTCAAGAGCATCATCCTGATTACATATATTTATTAAACTTGTCAGGATCTGTTCAAGATGCTCAATTTTTTTCTGGAAAGTTGTTATAATATGAGGAAGGTCTAACGAATCCAATGCCTCTCCGGAGGATGGCACTTCTGGGTTAGTGCTTTCTTTAACACCTATCACCTTAACAGGTACCATGGTTACATTAGTGTTCTCTGTTTCATCATTCATTGCAGGTAGGTCCTGTGCATCTGACTCATCTCCAATTTCCAGGGAGGTTACCTGTGTGGTGTCCGTCTGACTGTTGTAGTTGTGTGTATTGGGAGAAATGACAAACTCATCCCCATATTCAGGTGTAGCCATAGGTATCTGTAGTGGCAGACCAGTAGTTCCATATGTGCTAGCAGGGATGGCTAGCTCCTCCACAGCTGGTGTGTGTGATGGCATTCTGGTATCACCAGAATCCTTTGCAGTGAGGTTGGGTCCTTGCACACTTTGCAGAGGTTCAGTCTCAGATCTGGCTGTGGTAGACTGGATGGCCCCATCCTCAGTTACCATTAAAGGACTGTTATCAGGTTTACATCGAAGGTTGTTTGGGTTCTGACTGCAGTCCTTGTGGGAAACTGTAACCCCAACTTCTTTACAGTTAATACACTTAAATTTTTGGCTGTCAGGGCCTACTGTGCATTCTCTAGTGGAATGTTTCCCAGCACACTTACCACACCAAGAATGTAGTATTCCACAGTCTACTGCAACATGGCCATAGTGCTGGCATTTGTAACACCTACGTTTAGGGGGTAGGTACACTTCGATGTTTAGGAAACGTAAACCATGCACCCAGATATTCCGGGGGAGGGGCACAGGACCCACCCAACTGGCAATAATTTGGGATTTTCCTTTAAGTCTTTTAGGCTTGATGATATGCTCACTTAGTCAGATGGGATGGGTCCATGCAGAGAGGGTATCCAAAGATTATGATACTGACCCATTTTTTAAAGTGGTGAGTGTCTGATGGAGGTCGGAGCAGCTTAATACCCCCATAAGGTGTACTAAGTAGATCATTGATCAGTTCTGCATTCTGTTCCACAAACACAAAGTTGTGTGTGTTTTTCTTAAATTGGATCCTTGAGTTAGGATGCTTGTTTACAGCTGCCATTAGCCATGCACACTTAGCAGGCAGCGGGGTGTTGTCAGGGAAGTTCAGCTTAACACATTCTTCCTTTGAAGAAAGACTTCTTGCAGCCTCTGTGCACCAAGGACGTTTAGTATCACATTGTGTACGAGTCAAGCGAGTCTGACTACGTCGACGCTCTAGCCCTTTCTCGCTTTTTCTCTTTTGTTTACTTTTAAAGGTCAGGAAGCTATCATCATTTCCATCACCTGCAGAAATAGGTTCCTCTATGACAGTTGCCATGTTTGCCAGTGATGATATCTGGTGTAAGACTCACAACACAAGAATTCCTCGCTTATCTTTCCCTTATAGCTTATGCAAGAGCAAATATTCACTACAAAGTCAGAAGTCCAAAATAGATCACAAGACACAAGTGCTCAAGTTCAATGAACACCTCCAACCATACTCAACCCAGACCACCACCACTCAATACGACACACACCCCACCAAAAACACACTCAGAGACCTCTTGTATGTGTGTTAATAATATGGTACATATGATATAATGGATGGTACAGGCGAGGTCTTACACCTTATCACAAATTACAAAGATGAAAAGAGAGAGAGAGAGAGAGAGAGAGACAAAGTAGGTAATATTGAGCATAAAATTAGAATTCTGTCATACATCACATTAAACAAGAGGTTCAAATTCAATGATAACTTCCACTTGAGTTAGTTCAGGCTACTGCCACCTAATGTACCTCACTGAAATAATAATATAGCAGACATCACAATGAATGCTGAAGACAACCTCTTACCCCAGCCATAGATTGTAAACAGTATTACTAAAAAAAAAAAAAAAAAAAAAAAAAAAAAAAAAAAACTAGGTAATGTTACAATGACAATGAGATAAATCACTGTGGTGGACTTGGACTGCAGCTTCACAACCTTGCGGGATCCCTAACCCCAGCTGCCTTGGTCTCAGCATGATGGCTGCATCACTGCTCTCTGTCGCACCGGCAACGAGGTGGCGGTAGGAGTTGCCAACGGGTATGGGCCTTATTCCTCCATTTTTTTTAGTGCAAAAAAATTGATGTCTGATGGTCTCAGGAACACCACCAACTAGACTATATATATATATATATATATATATATATATATATATATATATATATATATATATATATATATATATATATAATATATATATATATATATTAAAACAGTATTTTCAAAGATATTATGCATCTCTTAATTCCAGATATGTTTGGAAAATCGAAGTACGAATCCCTGGAAGTCAGACATCAAGCTCTTTAGTCTATTAGTTTAGGTAATTACTGTACTTTAATTCTGAACTGGGCTATACGAGTATTTTTAGGGCGTTCAACATACAGTGAGCACAGTTAGACGAGTGTACATAAACATGCCTTAAATTGTATTCATTTTGCATAACATGGGAAATGCGTGCAGCGAGAACTAACAGTCTCACTGATCAGGCTGTCAACAGGAAGACGATGGCACCCGAAAGTATCACCAGGTAAAATTTATGATGAGGTAAACGATGTAAATGAATGTTTTAATGACATACATCCGGGTTGAGCATCAATATAAATAAATTGTGACATCTCGGCAATGTTAGAATACTTGTAATAATGCTTGTAAAATGGCCTACAAATATATGTATTAGGTAAAAGGACACAAGTGCAACTAATGCTCTTGTGTTCTTTTATTGTGGCAACGTTTCGCTCTCCAGGAGCTTTGTCCGGGAGAGCGAAACATTGCCACAATAAAATGTCATATTAGTTGCACTTATGTCCTTTTACATGAGAAATACTTGTTTGGTGCAAGGTTTGTTTGGTGCAAGGGTTGCTTGGTGCAAGGGTTGCTTGGTGCAAGGGTTGCTTGGTGCAAGGGTTGCTTGGTGCAAGGTTTGCTTGGTGCAAGGTTTGCTTGGTGCAAGGGTTGCTTGGTGCAAGGGTTGCTTGGTGCAAGGGTTGCTTGGTGCAAGGTTTGCTTGGTGCAAGGTTTGCTTGGTGCAAGGGTTGCTTGGTGCAAGGGTTGCTTGGTGCAAGGGTTGCTTGGTGCAAGGTTTGCTTGGTGCAAGGGTTGTCTGGTGCAAGGGTTGCTTGGTGCAAGGTTTGCTTGGTGCAAGGGTTGCTTGGTGCAAGGGTTGCTTGGTGCAAGGTTTGCTTGGTGCAAGGGTTGCTTGGTGCAAGGTTTGCTTGGTGCAAGGTTTGCCTGGTGCAAGGGTTGCCTGGTGCAAGGGTTGCGTGGTGCAAGGTTTGCTTGGTGCAAGGGTTGCGTGGTGCAAGGGTTGCGTGGTGCAAGGGTTGCTTGGTGCAAGGGTTGCCTGGTGCAAGGGTTGCCTGGTGCAATGGTTGCCTGGTGCAAGGGTTGCCTGGTGTAAGGGTTGCCTGGTGCAAGGGTTGCGTGGTGGAAGAGTTGCTTGGTGCAAGGGTTGCCTGGTGCAAGGGTTGCGTGGTGCAAGGGTTGCCTGGTGCAAGGGTTGCTTGGTGCAAGGGTTGCCTGGTGCAAGGGTTGCTTGGTGCAAGGGTTGCGTGGTGCAAGGGTTGCCTGGTGCAAGGGTTGCGTGGTGCAAGGGTTGCCTGGTGCAAGGGTTGCTTGGTGCAAGGCTTGCTTGGTGCAAGGGTTGCCTGGTGCAAGGGTTGTTTGGTGCAAGGGTTGCTTGGTGCAAGGGTTGCTTGGTGCAAGGGTTGCGTGGTGCAAGGGTTGCCTGGCGCAAGGGTTGCCTGGTGCAAGGGTTGCCTGGTGCAAGGGTTGCTTGGTGCAAGGGTTGCTTGTTGCAAGGGTTGCCTGGTGCAAGGGTTGCCTGGTGCAAGGGTTGCTTGGTGCAAGGGTTGCCTGGTGCAAGGGTTGCCTGGTGCAAGGGTTGCCTGGTGCAAGGGTTGCGTGGTGCAAAGGTTGCCTAGTGCAAGGGTTGCCTGGTGCAAGGGTTGCCTGGTGCAAGGGTTGCCTGGTGCAAGGGTTGCCTGGTGCAAGGGATGCTTGGTGCAAGGGTTGCTTGGTGCAAGAGTTGCTTGGTGCAAGGGTTGCTTGGTGCAAGGGTTGCTTGGTGCAAGGGTTGCTTGTTGCAAGGGTTGCCTGGTGCAAGGGTTGCCTGGTGCAAGGGTTGCTTGGTGCAAGGGTTGCCTGGTGCAAGGGTTGCCTGGTGCAAGGGTTGCCTGGTGCAAGGGTTGCGTGGTGCAAGGGTTGCCTAGTGCAAGGGTTGCCTGGTGCAAGGGTTGCCTGGTGCAAGGGTTGCCTGGTGCAAGGCTTGCCTGGTGCAAGGGATGCTTGGTGCAAGGGTTGCTTGGTGCAAGAGTTGCTTGGTGCAAGGGTTGCTTGGTGCAAGGGTTGCTTGGTGCAAGGGTTGCCTGGTGCAAGGGTTGCCTGGTGCAAGGGTTGCCTGGTGCAAGGGCTGCTTGGTGCAAGGGTTGCGTGGTGCAAGGGTTGCTTGGTGCAAGGGTTGCGTGGTGCAAGGGTTGCTTGGTGCAAGGGTTGCCTGGTGCAAGGGTTGCCTGGTGCACGGGTTGCTTGGTGCAAGCGTTGCTTGATGCAAGGGTTGCTTGGTGCAAGGGTTGCCTGGTGCAAGGGTTGCTTGGTGCAAGGGTTGCATGGTGCAAGGGTTGCCTGGTGCAAGGGTTGCCTGGTGCAAGGGTTGTCTGGTGCAAGGGTTGCATGGTGGAAGGGTTGCGTGGTGCAAGGGTTGCGTGGTGCAAGGGTTGCGTGGTGCAAGGGTTGCGTGGTGCAAGGGTTGCTTGGCGCAAGGGTTGCTTTGTGCAAGGGTTGCGTGGTGCAAGGGTTGCCTGGTGCAAGGGTTGCTTGGTGCAAGGGTTGCTTGGTGCAAGGGTTGCTTGGTGCAAGGGTTGCCTGGTGCAAGGGTTGCCTGGTGCAAGGGTTGCCTGGTGCAAGAGTTGCTTGGTGCAAGGGTTGCCTGGTGCAAGGGTTGCCTGGTGCAAGGGTTGTCTGGTGCAAGGGTTGCTTGGTGCAAGGGTTGCGTGGTGGAAGGGTTGCGTGGTGGAAGGGTTGCGTGGTGCAAGGGTTGCGTGGTGCAAGGGTTGCGTGGTGCAAGGGTTGCGTGGTGCAAGGGTTGCTTTGTGCAAGGGTTGCGTGGTGCAAGGGTTGCCTGGTGCAAGGGTTGCTTGGTGCAAGGGTTGCTTGGTGCAAGGGTTGCTTGGTGCAAGGGTTGCCTGGTGCAAGGGTTGCCTGGTGCAAGGGTTGCCTGGTGCAAGAGTTGCTTGGTGCAAGGGTTGCCTGGTGCAAGGGTTGCCTGGTGCAAGGGTTGTCTGGTGCAAGGGTTGCTTGGTGCAAGGGTTGCGTGGTGGAAGGGTTGCGTGGTGGAAGGGTTGCGTGGTGCAAGGGTTGCGTAGTGCAAGGGTTGCGTGGTGCAAGGGTTGCGTGGTGCAAGGGTTGCTTTGTGCAAGGGTTGCGTGGTGCAAGGGTTGCCTGGTGCAAGGGTTGCTTGGTTCAAGGGTTGCTTGGTGCAAGGGTTGCTTGGTGCAAGGGTTGCCTGGTGCAAGGGTTGCCTGGTGCAAGGGTTGCCTGGTGCAAGAGTTGCTTGGTGCAAGGGTTGCCTGGTGCAAGGGTTGCCTGGTTCAAGGTTTGCGTGGTGCAAGGGTTGCGTGGTGCAAGGGTTGCGTGGTGCAAGGGTTGCTTTGTGCAAGGGTTGCGTGGTGCAAGGGTTGCCTGGTGCAAGGGTTGCTTGGTTCAAGGGTTGCTTGGTGCAAGGGTTGCTTGGTGCAAGGGTTGCCTGGTGCAAGGGTTGCCTGGTGCAAGGGTTGCCTGGTGCAAGAGTTGCTTGGTGCAAGGGTTGCCTGGTGCAAGGGTTGCCTGGTTCAAGGTTTGCGTGGTGCAAGGGTTGCGTGGTGCAAGGGTTGCGTGGTGCAAGGGTTGCGTGGTGCAAGGGTTGCCTGGTGCAAGGGTTGCTTGGTGCAAGGGTTGCCTGGTGCAAGGGTTGCTTGGTGCAAGGGTTGCGTGGTGCAAGGGTTCCCTGGTGCAAGGGTTGCCTGGTGCAAGGGTTGCCTGGTGCAAGGGTTGCGTGGTGCATGGGTTGCCTGGTGCAAGGGTTGCGTGGTGCAAGGGTTGCCTGGTGCAAGGGTTGCCTGGTGCAAGGGTTGCTTGGTGCAAGGGTTGCCTGGTGCAAGGGTTGCTTGATGCAAGGGTTGCCTGGTGCAAGGGTTGCTTGGTGCAAGGGTTGCGTGGTGCAAGGGTTGCGTGGTGCAAGGGTTGCCTGGTGCAAGGGTTGCTTGGTGCAAGGGTTGTCTGGTGCAAGGGTTGCGTGTTGCAAGGGTTGCCTGGTGCAAGGGTTGCCTGGTGCAAGGGTTGCCTGGTGCAAGGGTTGCCTGGTGCAAGGGTTGCTTGGTGCAAGGGTTGCCTGGTGCAAGGGTTGCTTGATGCAAGGGTTGCCTGGTGCAAGGGTTGCTTGGTGCAAGGGTTGCGTGGTGCAAGGGTTGCGTGGTGCAAGGGTTGCCTGGTGCAAGGGTTGCTTGGTGCAAGGGTTGTCTGGTGCAAGGGTTGCGTGGTGCAAGGGTTGCCTGGTGCAAGGGTTGTCTGGTGCAAGGGTTGCCTGTTGCAAGGGTTGCCTGGTGCAAGGGTTGCCTGGTGCAAGGGTTGCTTGGTGCAAGGGTTGCTTGGTGCAAGGGTTGCTTGTAGTTCTCTCACCGTGCTGCTTGCACACCTCATGCCAGTGTTCGCCGACGTTGGCAAGGCAGTAATGAATGTGAAGTTGAGCAAGGGTTGGTCAGCTACCTACTTAAACCCCATTAAATAAGAAATAAATATAAATCTATAAAGCTAGCATAATTTACGAAAATAAGATGAAAAGAGAAATTATATTTATTTTTATTAATGAGAAAAGTGGACACACAGACAACAGAATTCCTCATTGATAAACAAACGTGTGAGTTTTGCTTAAAATTTTCATTATCACGAAAATATTTGAAAGTACTAAAATATTTTCTAGTATGAGAGTAGAAAGTCTAAGAAGAGATACATAGTTAAAAAAAACATAAATGTTGACAACATAATTAAAAAATATTAAAATTGACCAACACCAAGACAATATTCCCATAGTCTCCAAAAACCTTACAAAGCATTTACCTAGCCCAAATTACTTAAGTAGATGGTAACATAATGTAATAACTGCGCCTCTTAGCGCCTAGTGATGATACTAGCACGGATTTTGGTAATAGTTATTCGAATATTACGAGAACAGTAGATTATTGTTCAAATACATATAAATTCACACACACACACACACACACACACACACACACACACACACACACACACACACACACACACACACACAAATATATTGTGGTAAAATATCCAGAAAGCTGTATTTATGCCATTAGGTCGATGCGAAAGCATCTAGTGTGTACGTCAGAATGAGCTCGTAAATTGCTTTATTGCACTTTCAGGTAACCCTGGCTTGTCATTATCTATGATATAATAAAATAAAATTTTCTTGTCAGTGTCTCGTACATTTGTGATAGAAAGCTCAGTTATCTTAAAGTAGTTATTATGCAGATTAACATTAGGAGCACCCAGCTGCCTTTCTGATTACGAGAATTCAGAAATATTCTACGGGTGTCAGGAAATCCTGTGTAGTCTTGCTGGTGAGCTTGCTTCATCCTCTTATAACAGCATCCCATCTCCTGCTGGCTTAATTGAGGGCTTAACGTGCCTTGTGTGGCGTGTGAGGGCCTCTGTGTCAGGTCACGAGTGAGTGCCCTCAACTCACTTTCCACGTTTCTGCTATACCCACTACCGCATTTTCTTGTTTGTCATATAACATCGTTTGTTTATAAAATAAATGGTTCTGTTTGCACCTTTTCGGTAGAGTAGGAACACACTTCAATACAAGTACGTGTCCTTTATCTTTCTATATACAGTTTGTGTTCATAACTGCATCTTTTACCTATATGCCTTTTTTATAGTATAATTTTTATACATTAATTATACTAAAAATCAATTACTCTTAATATACAATGAATAACTTTAGATTATCCTCCTTCGCTACGTTTTCTTTCAAACACATTTTGCAGACTGTGTGTGTGGCGTGCGCCGAGTTTGCTACATTTTATTCGACGTTCGTCACACAACCATTTGGCATGTCCTCCCGACCAGTGAACTGACAGTTCAGAGTGTAGCAGTTCCGGGCCCCACTGCTGCGCTTATTGTCCAGTTCACCCCACCAGTCATATGGAAACCAGCTACTTCAGCCAAGGTGACATCATGTCAGCTTATCTGGCTGAGTGGCAGACTTTCACAGACACTGGCCGTTACCACTACTGCTTTGAGTGGCTCTGTATTGTACCTATTCGATCTGACGTCTTCTCTAATCATTAATATTGCACATAGTATATACATTGGTGACAGAATACATGAGTTAGGAAATCTACACCTGCCTTTTTGCCTTGTCCTTACTCTGCCCTGCTAAGTGCTTCGTTTGCTGAGTTATGACTTCCCCTGTGTTTCTAATACTTTGTTTACTCAACAATGTAATGAGTAATATATTTGGTAATGTTAGTCTCGTAAATTTAATGTAGTAACACATGCTTGACACCAATTCCTGTTACACACGTCTCCTGCAGTGAGTGACAGTGGAAGGTGTTACAGGCGAGAACGAGTCGAGGTGATGGGGTGCAACAGCAGCTTGATGAAGTAATTAACATTCTTCAGTTTATTAACCAAGGATAACCCAAGAAAGCTAAATGTATTGCTTATTTATGTTGACAACCTTTAAATTTTTCCCTATGATACAACAAACAGTCGACTAGCCCGTATGTACCTGTTTACTACCAGATGAAAAGGGGCAGCAGTTGTTGGGAAACTTACTTATGTTGACCAACGGGCCACCAACAGTAACAGCATGGTTGACCAGGCAAGCACTAGACAAACCTGGCCCAAGGTCGGGCTCCCGGAGTAGAAAAACTCTAGAAACTCATCTAAAGTACACCAGAGGTATATCTCACCCCGCCAGGGAATCAAACCTAGGTTCTATCGGCTGTGAGCTAGACCCTCTTACATTGAGCTATGGGTTGAAAAGTTCGAAACGAAACGCTTGTTTACGGTATGAGGAGTGTCTGAGCCGCAAAGGTTCTCTTGGGAGACTGGCCGTCCTGGGGCCCGGGACCAGCTGCAACTGAGTGCTTGTCTCTCCAGTTAATTGGTTAGAGATATCGTGGATGGGAGTGAAGTAGTTTACTGCAGCCGTAGCTTCCATGGACTGATGAAGCTGCTGGCTTGACTGCCAGTAGTGTAAGTAATTGGACTCAATCCTCGTGTATATCATATTCGGGATTAGCCTTGTCGTCCAACGAGAGTTTACCACTTTAATGAGTATATACATATCTCTGAATTACTATTACTGTTGTTGTTTATAACGAAATTTTTACATTTTCGTGTGTGTTACTGCGTGTGCGCTCTAGCGAGTAAATTCTTCAAGTTCTTGCTTCCAAGTCGAAATTAGATCATATGGCAACTCTTGGCTCTTTTCGAAGAAAAATCTGCTGTTATTCTCTGAACCAGAAGGTGCTCGACAAATGATTTGCTCCAAACAGCTTTCAGTAGTTTCCGCTACGTTCCTAATATGCAGTCAGTAGGAATCGAAACCACGTCAGGGAAGGATGTCAAGGTTCCCAAGTGATGCTCTAGACCTCTCGGCTACATATTCCTCAGAAGCTAGGCAGCCTTGGTTACAAGCCATGTTTCTCCCATCCCGGGCACAGGAAGAGAATGAAATAGCTTGAAACCATGCTGGAGGCCCACTGGCGTGCCCGGGCTGGAGAAAACATGGCTTGTAAACAAGGCTATCCAGCTTGTGAGACATCCGTGGCTAAGTAGTCTTTTGTGTCACTTGGGAACCTTGCTAGCCTATATAAGGATGGTGATCCAATGGATTGAGTGATAGGTACTTTGTTCAGTTCACACTGTGCTGGGTATGGGGATGATGTATATATATATATATATATATATATATATATATATATATATATATATATATATATATATATATATATATATCGTGCCGAATAGGCAGAACTTGCGATCTCGGCTTAGATAGCAACGCTCATCTTGTCATATAGGACAAGTGAAAATTCGTGTATGCAATAATTTCGCCAAAATCATTCTGAACATAACGAAAAAAATATATTTCACTGTGTTTGTTTAGTATTAAATTATTTTAAACAAATCTAAAATATATTTAGTTAGGTTAGGCTAAAATAAATTGCGCTTATTGTAATAAGGTTAGGTAAGTTTTCTAAGTTCCTTTTGGTGCAGAATTATAAATTTTTACATCAACATTAATGAAAAAAATATATCTTTAAACGTATAAGAGAAAATTTTAGAAAGGACTTAATTTTAAATGAGTTCTTGCTAATTGACCAGTTTTACATATTCGGCACGACATATATATATATATATATATATATATATATATATATATATATATATATATATATATATATATATATATATATATATATATATATATATATAATATATATATATATATATATATATATATATATATATATATATATATATATAATTAAAAAAATGCGACTTGCCAAGGACTCGAGCCCATTATGTTTTGGCCCGCCTCATGGTAGAGCGTCATGTGATTTTCGCTCACTATGAGGCGGGCCAAAACATCATGTGTTCGAGTCCTTGGCTAGTCGCAGTGTTGTTATTGATCAATACTCGTTCATGGTTACAATAATATAAAATATTGTTTGTTAAGCAAGAGTCTCACCTTGTGATACAGTGTTGATTCACTAATGAAATCTTCATCGATGTGACTTAGAAATTCAGACAGTTATTTATTGTATTATTTTGTCCCATATTGAGGCCGGGCTCACTGGTCAGTAGACCAGTAATTGGTCTCCCAGTTTCTAAATTGGTATCCCATTGTTCGTCTTCCATATCTCTGGAACGATACGTTAAAGAGCCTAGATAATGGTTTACTAAATTCATGTTTTTATTCCTTAATAACCATATAAAATAGCTCGTCGGGCCCTAGTGACTTTCTTGATTTTAGTGTTCTGTTTGATAACCACTGCATTTCTTGTGATCGATTGTGTATAGATGGTCTTCTTCTGGTCCTAATTTATGTGATTTCATTTGTATTTTTTTTAAACAAAGAGGAAATAACTGTTAGAATTGGAACCCATTTTTGTTATCAGTAAAATGACACGAGTTAGATACAAATCTTAGGTCGACTTCTCTTTACCCGAACATTATCCCGATATACCTGACATAAATCCTTACGATTCGTTTTTCAATTTTTTGCATCTTAAATTTCATAATCTTTTTGAGAGATTATTATCAGCTTTTGGCCTCTGCTGATTTGGACACAATATTTCTTTATGAACTAACCGCCTACTCATTTATAGAGGCTATGAGCTGCTATCCTACCTCTGTTCATTGTAGGGCCGACTTTTGGCATATTCCCCTCTTTTCCTTCCTCCCCAGGATACGAACTATAACAGTTGACTAATATTCAGGTACCTGTTAATTGTTAGGTAAACAGGGGCAGCAAGTGCGAAGAAGCTTCCCTAGACTTCTTGCCCTAGCTGAGGATCAAACTCGTGACCTTTCGGTTGTGAGGTGAAAGGTTTGACCACTTCAGTTACAAGTCTCAACGCTTGGAAGAACTATTCTTCAGGTGTTTTATTCATCTTTTCACTCATTTAGAGTAATTCTTATATAATTGTCTGCAAGGCATATATGCTGCCTAGGTAACTTACACAGTGGCTAGGAAATTTTCATTTTGGTAGTGCTTTTCATTACTGCTTATCAAATCTTCGCTATATTTCCTAGCCCTTTAATCCTCTGTAATATTATTAGAGTTATGATCATATTTCACTCATATATTAAAAGTAATAGATTTGTGATCGCTTTCTAAATCCCTCAATGATATAAAGATTATTTATCTTGTTTGACAGAACCTGGTTAAGCAGGTTAGTCCCAGGAGTGAGTTCAGTCACAAAGTCTTAGAAACTCAGTCCTGCAACTACTGCTAGTAAGCCGTAAGTTTCTAGATTTCTTGTCAGAATACTCAGTAAATTTGGCTGAAATTAAATTTTTGCATAAAGACAGCATTTTCGCGATTAGAAATATTTAGGCTTTCGTCCCAAGGAAGTTTTCCATAGTCGTTTTCCAAGTTAGGGGGTTTGTATAGAATACCTATAATTAGCTTTTACCGTCTTTTGTGAAACTGCGTCCAACCAAATTCTGAGTATTCCTCCAGTCCTTATAACTTTTCATTTTTTTTTTCTGACATGCAAAATTCTGAATGGGATTATTGAATTCAAGGATAAAAGCGTTACACAGATAACTCGCACGTAGGAGACTGAAACTTGTCACGTTTCGGTCCAGCTTTGACCATTAATTAGTTGGACCGAAACGTCGACATGTTCAGTCTCCTTCGTGCGGGTTATCTGTGTATTGTTCCAGCCACGGCATCGTGCCTTTTTATTCTATAAGGACTAAAGGTATTGTATTTGATTATAACATATTCTCCTCGAAATGTTCTATACCTGATGAATGATGAGCCTCCTTATCGGAGGTGGCCAGGAAGGAAAGTGGAGTGTTGGCAGTTAGTGAGGTGAGGGAAGATTATGGGGACTTAAGCACTTTTAATTAATAGTGGGTAATTAAAGCCGTGTTCACCTGCCCACTAACATCTAGAATACTTTACTCTCCAGAATAGGGATTAAAGTAAACTCTATGTATGCACTGAGAGATGTACACATCTTGGTGTATCAACGCTTTCTTTTCCACGAAATAATGTTGAGGGAAGAGTGGTGGGGGGAGAGGGTGATAGGGGGGCTATAGTCTCTTGACCAGAGGAATGATATGGCAATACTGTGTAATGGATAAATTATTGTATAATATGGAGTGTAGATAAATACTTGGAAAGGATGAAGAGTGTGAACTAGTGTAATGCTATAAGAGTTAACATACGAAAATATAAATCTTAAAAGCTGAATGAATAAATTGTTAAAAAAATATATTTGGATAATAAATAATGTATATGTTTAAATGGTGACTCGCCTGGACTCTCTACCTATTTTGTTTTTCTGTACTAGCCACGGAGGGTAAGAGCGGAGGAGGGTAAGAGAGGAGGGGGGTTAAGTGAGGAGGAGGGTAGGAGCGGAGGAGGGTAAGAGAGGAGGAGGGTAAGAGCGTAGGAGGGTAAGAACGTAGGAGGGTAAGAACAGAGGAAGGGAGGAGCGGAGGAAGGTAAGAGGAAAAATACAGGAAATGCAGGACTATTTTAAGACAAGGGACAAGCGAGCCTTAAAGGAACGAGTACATTTACCTAAACTAACTTAGATCACAGGTAGAATACACCCTACAACCAAGTGAAGATGCCAGAATTCTCATTAATTCATACTCACTGCGTGACCTGCTCTTTGTCAAGTAATCCAGTCAGTGAGAAAGACACTGTTCAGAGTGACTGGATGAAATATCGTAATAAAGGTTTCACTGTCTAGTGTCTTCCTCACTGTGTGTGTGTTACACTTTCATTTATCCAAGTTGTCAAGATACACCAATCGGCAAAGATCACGAACAATACTTTATTTTTTAACACTCCGGCTATCTCCCACAGAGGTAGGGTGACTGATAAAGAAGAAAACACTTTCACTGTCTTGGTTGGCATAGGGGCGCTGGCATCATAGTTCAGATGACCCTCCAAACCGCAACAGCTCAGACTGCAGGCACTGTACTTCCCACCTTAAGACTCTTCCAGCTAACTGGTTTCCCCTGAATCCCTTCATAAATGATACCTTGATCACACTCTAACAGCACGTCAAATCATAAAAACCGCTTGTCTCCGCTCTTATTTAACAAACTTACAAAAACTGGAAGTGTAAATTCCCATCAACAGCCATAAATTTTTTCGAGGTCACAGCATCTGCTGCAGACAGATTAGCCTCTCCCCTTCACCCGTGAGATACTGAACAGTGATAGACTGCGTTCACCACACTTACCAGCTCGTCCAATTAATTACAAAGTATTTCACAGTGATCATCTAACAGATATTTCTAGTGTGCTCTGTGGGTCGCCGTTTACTCTTCGCGCATCAGAACTGTATCACCTATATCCTATATTTCATTTATTTTCGTTATGGTATGATGTAATTGGTTATTTTTATTAACAGAGAACAGTTTAACGTAACCTCGAGAAATTCGCTTTGAACTGAATATGAGAAATCCACTTATAATTTGCGAGGATGGACCGTACTTGTATATTAATCTTTAAGTTAATCTCTTCACAATGTATTTCAAATGCAAATTGCATTTGTGACAGAATTGTCATATGGTGACCAAACAAAGTTACGGAAGTAAAAAAAACAATCATCCAGCTTATTTTTAAACAGATTTTCAGTGTTATTCTCAATTACTACCTCAGGTATAATATCACACATTTTCACTACTTAAAGATTATTATCATCATCAGCATCATTATTATTATGTCTACAAGTACATGTACAACGTATACAGATCTAGCTGACATCAGTGATAGACTATATTAGAAAGCCCCTTGCTATGCAGAGCATTTCGGGCACAGGTTAATTTTGTCCCCAGGATGCGACCCACACTAGCTGGCTAACACCCAGGCACCTATTTACTGCTAGGTGAATAGGGACAGCATATGTTTTAAGGAAACACGCCCTAATGTTTCTACCCGTACCGGGGATCGAACCACGGACCTCAGTGTGTGAGCGGAGTGCTCTAGCACTCAGCCACTGATGAATGTCAAGTATGATTGAACAATATTGATCGAACTTAAGCTTGCTTTGCCATTAGAAACATTGTCTTTATATACTCATCTTTCAGTGTTTTCCTTCCAATTCTGAGTAAATTAATCTCTTGTAAACATAAATAACAAAAAAGGCACAATACCGTGACTGGAACGATACACAAATAACCCGCACATAAAAGAGAGAAGCTTACGACGACGTTTCGGTCCGACTTGGACCATTGACAAAGTCACAGTGTGACTTTGTCAATGGTCGGACCGAAACGTCGTCGTAAGCTTCTCTCTTTTATGTGAGGGTTATTTGTGTATCTTGTAAACATGCTTCACAAAATTTCGTTTTTAGTAGTTTAGTACTGGACGTTATCCAGTGTGTTAACATCAGTCTTCAAATATCATACTCGGACCATGGTTGTCAGGCAAATTACTTACATTTATGTACCTAGCGTTGTATAGCCCTTGTGGCTTAGCGCTTCTTTTTGATTATAATAATAATAATATGTACCTAGCAGAGCAAGTCTTTAAGGGAAATAATTTGTCTCAAAAGCTCATTTTTGATCAGTATATTATCTAATAAAAGCTTGCTAAGCTTGTGTGTCTTACCATTTATTACCTTACATACCCAAAACTATATGGAATATTCTTCTGTACGACGCACTGTTACATATACAGAGTACGACTTTTTTCGAATCCAAACTTGAGTGATTTACAAATTAAGTCAAAAGCTGTGTTTATTTTCTTATCTTCCTTGGTGCACTGCCTCCTTTTGCTTCAAAATATGTATTACCATTACTCCAGGTTTTCTTCATCTTCTTTTATTAGATCTAAGATGCTCATAAAATATCGTTTTATTCGTGTCTGGGATGTGTATTACTTTGCACCTGAAGAATTAGACACATGTGCAACATCTGGGTATCTTTACTGTAGACGTCTCAATATCCAGTGACTTTATCAATACAAATTCAAGGACATAATTGGAAGACAGTAGAACTATATACAAAAGACGAGGTAATCCGTCCCTCAGCCTTGGAGTTGGTGAAGAATGCTCTTCACCAACTCCAACACTAACTCATTTATTATTTATGAGTTCATATAACTAAGTTATGGACTTTAGCTTGTAGTCAGAGAATCAAGTGCTTATCTTTCTTTCTTCCAAGATTTGCATCAGCTCTTTTTTGAATTATATAGTATATAATTCATTATCGATGTGTTTTATGTATATTATATGAAACCTAGCAACTCTCTTCCTAGGAGAGCGTTTTTTTCTATTTTTTGATAAAACTGAAGACTCATATAGGCAACGTTGACTCTAAGTCAGAACGTTGTATTGATTTACTCCCTTTTCTCCGGGGTTCCCAGTTTTACGTTACTGAGTCGAACATATTGTTCTGGAAGGAAGCTCTGCTTTGTTGTTATGTGTTATAACGAATTAAAATTATTTAATTTACGTAGCCCAACCTGAAGAAACTTAACCGAAAGTAACGTAAATAGAGAAATCACTTTATATCCATGCAATTAAGACATCTTGAGAATAACAGAGGTCCTGTGAGTGAACCTTGTAATACCTCAGTTCTTACAACTGGCCATTCTGGTGCATTTCCATACAGAATCAATAGTTGTTAACACCAGCTTGATAATCATCCGTGTATACAGTATATTTTCTACCTGTTAGCAGTTCTGGGATCATTACCTTTGAGGCTGATCTCAGAGCAGGCCTAAATTCTAATGAAAATATGATAAGAATAAGAACTATCAAGTAAGGCAAAGGAAAGGAAAGAGAAGTGCATACTGCGTGTAACTAAAATTTGTAAAATTTGTCTGTCATCTAACATGTTCATGAAATAGAAAAGAAAGATCAGCATTCCTACCAGAAAGCAAAATGTTTAAGATGACTACGTTTCATACACATTTGGTATGAGGGTAGTAACTCCCTTGGTGGTTGCTCTCTCCTCACCTGCTACCATGCGATGGTATTTTGAAAATACCTCTTTGATGAGGAGCCGTATCAAAGGTTTTATGAAAATCAGATATGTCATGTTCTCTCCCTTGCTTTCATTGTACATAATGAAAATATAAAATATGTGAAGGGGATTTGTTAAACGTGAATGCTATTTATGGAAGCCCTACCGAAGGGCATTTAATTTATAACTATGTAAATGCCAAATTATTGATGTGAATTTCTTTGTTTCCCTGGGTTTAACAGTTACTGAAGTAAAGCTAATTAGTAGAGAATTACTATGATGAAAAAGTTACCATTTTAAGTGATTTATTATAAGTATGGTCGAAGGTTTCACTAGACATGCACTTAAAAGGACCGGGGAATACACGTCACTTGAAGCCTCTCTCTCCCTGAAGTGCTTAGAAGCAAAATAATACAGAGATTGCAATCAATTTGGGTTCAGGGCCATGAGTTAGTAAACAAAATGCTAGGACTATTAATTATACTATTGGAGGAACGAAGAATCAGAATATGTGATCAGGAAATACAAAGAAAGAGTAGATAAACATGGGACCTTTACTATGTATGATAAAACATGTTAGAAGATATTTCAACATAAGACTGGTTAAGAAGCAAAACAAAATGAAGGAGGACACAGTAGAAGCAGACTCCATACAATAGTTGAAAATTTAATGGACGGAACCCAAACAGAATTCTTACTTTCTGCAAACTCTTGTTACAGAATTATTCTTTATTTTAGCCATTACTCACACTCGCCCTCTCCCGCGCGCGCGCGCGCACACACACACACACACACACACACACACACACACACACACACACACACACACACACACACACACACACACACACACACACACACACACACACACGGACGCATATACAACAGGCCTAGTGTCTATTCGACATGTGCCTAGGACAAAATTGCAACTACCTAACTTACACACAGCTTTTGGAGTTTTGTGACAAAGTAACAGGAGTCATGAGAGAGGAGTGGGTGGATATTCTTGCACCACACGAAGGCATTTGATACTATACCTCACAAGAGACTGCAACAAAATCTTGAAGCTCAAGCAGGAATAACCTGGAGTACGCTGCACTGTATCAGAAAGTAAGTACCTTATGGCAAGGAAACAAAAAGAGGTGTTAAAATAAGAAAATATAATAAGTGGACAGGTACTGTTTCTGGTGCATTTGAAAGACATAACAGCAGAGACAAATTCAGATATATATATTTGTAGATGGTTTAAAATTGATGAGAATATAATTTAATGAAGCCAAGGAAAGGCTACAAATGAACCTGGACAAATTACAGAGTTGTTGAAACACGGGGCTACTTGAATTCAACCCCAGCAAATGGAAGGCTTGAAGAATAGGAAAAGTAACGTTCAAGAATGGAAAGTGAATGTAGAATACTCGACAGAGGCGCGCTCCAATACTTAAACCTGTGCAGCCAATGCTCGTTTGGAAAATATAAGAGTAGCTTTTAGGAATCGCAACAGTCACTCATGGACCTTGTACAACATATGTTAGGCTCACCTTGGAGTATGTAGCCCCAGCATGGAACCCACACCTGATAAAGCATGTTTAGATACTTGAGTAATTGCAGAGGTATGCAACGAGACTATTCCCAGAGCTAACCTGCTGTGAGGAGAGACTGGAGAAACTGAACCTGACGACAGTTAGAGGATAGAACCACTAGGGAAGACAATACTCTAGATGACTTGATAGGGCAAACAGGGATAGACTGGTCGAGAGGCGGAGATCGGGTGCACTAAAGTACATTTGGAAGTTAAGACAGATGATTCAAATAGATGTCAGAAACCATTTCTTTAGACTCAAAAACTTTATTTAATAGTAATGGAGGTCATCTTCATATAGAGTTTCAAGAATAGGTATGATATGATAGAGCCAAGAGCTAAGACTCGATCCTTGCATTCACAAATAGACGAGGTGAGTATACACACATAAGCAAGACCAGATAGCGAATGTAACCTGGAAGAATAGGCACAAAAAATGATGAAAGATGTTTAAATGTTAACATCACATCGAACATATCACGTCGATCAAAAATACGACAGATTAGAGAATCTCAAATCAGGTTCAAGATAATTGTTTTTAAGCAAGATTATTATGAATCAATCCAAACCTATTAGGTCTGGCATGATACTGATCATACAGACTAAATGTCTTCCACTTTTATCTCCAATTTATGAATTAGTTATGAAATGTGGACTTTAGATTTGTCAGTAGATCCTGCTATAGGACCCTACAGACGGGGTATATTAGCACAGTGATGGGGTAAGCTATTCCTGCTTGGAACTGGAATTATTCAGGAACTGTAGAGCAGGTGCTATGAGAAGACACTAAACGGTGTGAGCCTCAGGCTCATGGAAAAGAGTAGGATCAGGGAAGACATGATGATTACACTACTTACCATCATCGGAGGATATGATAATGACACCGAGCGGGACCAATACGTCGTCTAAGATTCATCTTAGACTTGTGGAATATTTGCTAGTTGTTCCAACCATTGTACGTTTAACATGTGAGGACTAGGGTCAACGGGGCAACAATGGAAAATGAAAACAGAGAGGTCTGGGTAATATGTCATAGCGGTGGTGCCAAGTGCTGTATGTACTCAGCAGCTGGCACCTAGCATTTGCTGTTTTCCACGTGTTGGAAAGCATTGGGATGCTTGAGGAAGGATATTTGCAAACAAGTGTGAGATCAAACAACGAACGCCACAAAAGAAGGTAAATAATAATGTGCAAATAGGCAGAAAATTACTTTTTCTGCCGGAATCGTTTTCTTGTGTTCTCCAATAGCAACGCTGATAGACAACGTAAGTAATATAAATGCCTTTCAGCAAAACTTGGTGCGGGTGTAACGGCTTTTTTTCACCTGGGTAAATGAAGATTGGTTCGCTATCACTCAAGCGACGCTATTACAATATCCTCTCTGCAAAAATGGCGGTGTGGGCAAAACAAATGAAAGTCTTTCAATTTACAATATGAATCATCAGTGTAAGGATTAGTCTACTGGAAGGAAAGCTTTTCTAAAGGGAGACTTAAATCACACCCGCATTTGAAGAGACTTTCAAACTCTGGTTTGAACACATGTGGGGAAAAAAGGCAGAAAAATGACAAAGGCTCAACACAAAGGGAGCGCTGCTTCTATATTTAGCTCTGAATCGAAACTAAAAGTCAGTAGGAAGTATTTAATCAACATTGCTCACCGATGCCACGTTCAGCAGATACTCTTTAATCCCAGCAGATGCGTAGCTTACTATTAACTCTGCTATTACATAAACACCAATATTGACCTTTATTGACAATATTGCTGTTTTGCAAGGAATAACTATATTACTGAACCTTCAGTTACATTAATTTTATATGCAATTACTTAATTGCGTTTGCAGAAGTGCCAACTCCTACTCGCTTTCAAAGGACATCCTGTGCATTATATTAAGTACATTAAAATTATATATATATATATATATATATATATATATATATATATATATATATATATATATATATATATATATATATATATATATATATGGCTAAATTGTAATGCATAACGCTTATTCGTCTTAACTGAAATTTAATATCTATTGACACCATTTGATAAATGATTACAATTTCATACCGTAGAAGACCAAATTGCAGTGGATATTCCAGTATAACCAACCACACACAAACATACCAGTAGTATAACCAACCACACACAAACATACCAGTAGTATATCCAACCACACACAAACATACCAGTAGTATATCCAACCACACACTAGCATACCAGTAGTATAAACAACCACACACTAACATACCAGTAGTATAACCAACCACACACAAACATACCAGCAGTATATCCAACCACACACTAGCATACCAGTAGTATAAACAACCACACACTAACATACCAGTAGTATAAACAACCACACACTAACATACCAGTAGTATAAACAACCACACACTAACATACCAGTAGTATAAACAACCACACACAAACATACCAGTAGTATAAACAACCACACACAAACATACCAGTAGTATAACCAACCACACACAAACATACCAGTAGTATAAACAACCACACACTAACATACCAGTAGTATAAACAACCACACACTAACATACCAGTAGTATAACCAACCACACACAAACATACCAGTAGTATAACCAACCACACACAAACATACCAGTAGTATAACCAACCACACACAAACATACCAGCAGTATATCCAACCACACACTAGCATACCAGTAGTATAAACAACCACACACAAACATACCAGTAGTATAACCAACCACACACTAACATACCAGTAGTATAAACAACCACACACTAACATACCAGTAGTATAACCAACCACACACAAACATACCAGTAGTATAAACAACCACACACTAACATACCAGTAGTATAACCAACCACACACAAACATACCAGCAGTATATCCAACCACACACTAGTATACCAGTAGTATAAACAACCACACACTAACATACCAGTAGTATAAACAACCACACACTAGCATACCAGTAGTATAACCAACCACACACAAACATACCAGTAGTATAACCAACCACACACAAACATACCAGCAGTATATCCAACCACACACTAGCATACCAGTAGTATAAACAACCACACACTAACATACCAGTAGTATAACCAACCACACACTAACATACCAGTAGTATAACCAACCACACACTAACATACCAGTAGTATAACCAACCACACACAAACATACCAGTAGTATAAACAACCACACACTAACATACCAGTAGTATAACCAACCACACACAAACATACCAGCAGTATATCCAACCACACACTAGTATACCAGTAGTATAAACAACCACACACTAACATACCAGTAGTATAAACAACCACACACTAACATACCAGTAGTATAACCAATCACACACTAACATACCAGTAGTATAAACAACCACACACAAACATACCAGTAGTATAACCAACCACACACAAACATACCAGTTGTATAAACAACCACACACTAACATACCAGTAGTATAACCAACCACACACAAACATACCAGTAGTATAACCAACCACACACAAACATACCAGTAGTATAACCAACCACACACAAACATACCAGCAGTATATCCAACCACACACTAGCATACCAGTAGTATAAACAACCACACACTAACATACCAGTAGTATAAACAACCACACACTAACATACCAGTAGTATAAACAACCACACACAAACATACCAGTAGTATAAACAACCACACACAAACATACCAGTAGTATAAACAACCACACACAAACATACCAGTAGTATAACCAACCACACACAAACATGCCAGCAGTATAAACAACCACACACTAACATACCAATAATATAAACAACCACACATAAACATACCAGTAGTATAAACAACCACGCACTAACATACCAGTGGTATAAACAGTCTAACGCACGCGCCCGCACATACACACTTACACACACACACATAACAGTAGTACAAACAACCACACAACACCAGTGGTATAAACAGTCACACGCGCCCGCACATACACACTTACACACACACACACACACACACACACACACACACACACACACACACACACACACACACACACACACACACACCTGGTGAGTATAACACCAGGCACATCTCCTGAAGCACACATCAACCAAATAACTGCTGCAGCATATGGGCGCCTAGCAAACCTCAGAACAGCATTCCGACATCTTAATAAGGAATCATTCAGGACCCTGTACACCGTGTACGTTAGGCCCATATTGGAGTATGCGGCACCAGTTTGGAACCCACACCTAGCCAAGCACGTAAAGAAACTAGAGAAAGTGCAAAGGTTTGCAACAAGACTAGTCCCAGAGCTAAGAGGTATGTCCTACGAGGAGAGGTTAAGGGAAATCAACCTGACGACACTGGAGGACAGGAGAGATAGGGTGGACATGATAACGACATACAAAATACTGAGAGGAATTGACAAGGTGGACAAAGACAGGATGTTCCAGAGATTGGACACAGTAACAAGGGGACACAGTTGGAAGCTGAAGACACAGATGAATCACAGGGATGTTAGGAAGTATTTCTTCAGCCACAGAGTAGTCAGTAAGTGGAATAGTTTGGGAAGCGATGTAGTGGAGGCAGGATCCATACATAGCTTTAAGCAGAGGTATGATAAAGCTCACGGCTCAGGGAGAGTGACCTAGTAGCGATCAGTGAAGAGGCGGGGCCAGGAGCTCGGACTCGACCCCCGCAACCTCAACTAGGTGAGTACAACTAGGTGAGTACACACACACGGGCCAGGAGCTGTGAATCGACCCTTGCAACAACAACCAAGTGAGTACACACACGCATGCATGCTCACACGCACGCACGCATTCTCACACCTTCCTCCTCATGCCGTTTAATTCACTGCCTTCCTCATTCTCTCACCCATCTCTCACACACGCGTATACACCTACAACTGGCCAAGTGCCTATCGACAAGTTCCTTTGACAACTGGGAACTACTACACAGAGAGTAATGTACCAACGCAGATATCACAAAAAAAGCTAAAGGACTTAGTAACAAACGATGATGGAGATATTATAGCTGTCACAGAGATGAACCTTTCTGGAATATAAACCAATGTATTATTTTCCAGAGAGGTTCATCACAGGAAAGAGAGAGAGAGAGAGATCAGAGGAAGAGATTGGGTGACACCACTGGTAAAAAAAGTCAGTGGAGTTTTGAGATGGGAAATTTGGACACAGGAAATTTCAAATACAATATAGTAGGAGCAACAATGACCAGGGACCCCCAACAGTTCTTTATAATCCCCCTCCGCTGAACAACAGAAGAGTGAGGCAAAACTATAATGAAAACACAGCAATAGCACAAATTTTTTTGCTACTGATTGTAGGTGATTCCAATCACATGGAAATAGACTGGGAGAATTGGAACCCCTGTTGAGGGCCAGAAACGTGGAAAGGAAAATTGATGGAGACAGCAATGGAAAATTGCATGACTCAGCATGTGAAATAAGCCACAAAAGTGATAGCAGAGGATGGACCAACTCGACTAGATCTGATTTTTATATTAAATGAATTTTATATTGATGAAATTAAATCTGCCTAGCACAACGAGCTAGTGACCACATGGTGGTCACCTTCGACTACGAAATCGTAATGATACGATTGCAAAGAAACCACGGAACGACTCACTAGTCGCGAGTTCAATCCCACTCGTACCGTGGTTTGGTATAAGTGGAAGTGGAAAAAAGAAGAGGAGTTACAAATAGTAAACCTGATTGTAGAGATGGAGACTTGCAGTAATGAAGATTTTCTAAATGGAATCCAGTAAGGCAGGAAAATGACTGGACAGGTAAGCCATGAGATGATGTAGGGTCTCGCCAGTAAGTGCCTGGAGGCAACAACGAGGTTCGTACCAAACAGAAGGTGTTTAAAGTCAAGACACGTAGAAAGCCTTGAGTTCAATCAAATCTGAAGAGGCCAAAGGAAGATGCAAAAGAGCAAGGAAAAGTACGGAACACAGATGATAGAGAATATGGAGGCAATCAGAATAGCAGAAGTGAATGTGCAATGATAAGAGAAGCCGAACGTCATTTTGAGAATTATATAACAGCATGGGCAAATCTCAGCCGAAAATACTACGCAGTCACATAAGAAAGAAGATAATTGTAAAAAACAACAATTAATAAGCCCGATGGAGGGAAGGAACCTTGCAGAAGACGATAGAGAAGTTTGCGAGAAATTAAGGAAATTTTTTTAGGAAGTATTCACTGAAAAAAAAATGGATGGTGCCAAAATGCAGAATTGAAAGGATTAATCAGTATATACTGGCTAGAATTCATTCATGAAAGGAGGAAGTAATGGAAATACTAAGAGTTACACATCAAAAGCTTGATGATATATCACCGTGGATACTGAAAGACGTGGAAGAACTGTGTGAATCTGTAGCATGGATCTACATGTCCCTGGAGGCGGGAAACGTGTCAGACAGCTGAAAAGGTGCAGACGTGATCTCAGTATACGTATAAGCAAATACAGACAGGAGGGCAGTATCACTGACATGTATACCGTTCAAAATATTGGAAAAGATAATCAGAAAAAGAGTGAGCATCTAGTGAGTCGGGACTTTTTTTCTGACAAGAGACAGAATAGATTTAGGGACGGTAAGCCTTACCTCACTAATCAACACGAGTTGATTAGGTGGGAAAGTATAATATGCGGGCTTCCCCAAGGATCAGTTCTAGGACCTTTATTATTCTGAAAATACGTAAATGACGTGTCGGGGGTATTGACTCGTATGTTTCATTGTGTACTGATGATACAATACTAATAAAAAGAATACAAATGCAAGATAAGGAAAGGCTACAGGTAGACCCGGACAAACTGCAAGGACGATCAAACAAGTAGTTATTGGAGTTTGACCCTAGCAAGCTCAAGGTCATAAAAAAATGGGGATGAAGAGAGGTGACTAAATACAGCTTGAGACGCGAGATACTACAGATATCGCTCAAGGAGAAGGATCTTGACCATTAACCTCAAAGAACCTTTTAGGACTCTCCACGCGATATATGCTAGACCTATCATGGCGTATGCAGCATCAGCATGGAGCCCTCGCCTGATCAAGCATGTATAAAAACTAGAAAAGATTCATAGGTTTGCAAGAAGACTGGTCCCAGAGATGTGGGGATTGAGTTACGAAGAAAGAATAAATGAACTGAACCTGGCAGCTTTAGAAGAAGGAGTGGGGAGACATTACGACTTACACGATACTAAGGTTCCGACAGAGCAGCTAGAGACAGACCTGATGAAATAAGAGGTACAGGAGCGAGGGGTCATAGATGGAAACTAAAGACAAAGATAAACCACAGGGATGTTAGGAAATAATTTGTTTAAATTCTGAGGGTGGTAAATAAATTGAATGAGCTAGATGACGAATTGGTAGAAGCAAACTCATTACACATTTTCAAGAGAAAGTACGATAAGTTCCACGAGACCAGAAGTGAATAATGCCTGTGATTGTTTCAACATTTACCCCAGCACTGTAATCTGTCCGTCCGAACCGTCCCTTACAATCATCCCAGCGCTGTAAACATTTTATAAATCATCTCGCTAAATTATAAACATCACACATACATTCACTGTTATAAGCTGTGAAAGGAACCAACACGAAAATTTTAAATGACATACAGAATAATGGTGTATTTACAATTGAGTTATTCAGCGTTACAAAAAATGTTGAAAGGAGAGTGTAGTCAGGTAACAATATGTATCCAAACTCTTTACATCAGTAATGAACAACGTTTTCAAGGTACGCATTTGAAACATGAAAACTTTGAATGTCAGCGCCAATTAAGCCATATTTTTTCCTGAAATTAGAATGTTCGCAGAACACGCTAAGTAATGACTAAAGCGAACGTAATACCTGAAAAAATACAGCTGTTTTAAATAAATTACGATAATGTTATAAGAAGCTAACAGATTCCAAATATGTTGGTCAGTAATGTTTATCTGAGCGAAGTACATTGCCCTGTATATTTAATAATGAGAAATTCAAGGAATTGTTGAAGTTACAAGTTGTAACTCTGATTATTAATTTTAAAATTTCAGGGTAATGCTAAACCCACTTGGGCCATAAAGCTCTTTGGAAATAAAAAGTAATCATTGGTTCATTTCAAAGCCCAACCCTATCTATGATATACTACCATCACCCAGAATGTCACCCACAACAGTAGGTTTACATCCTGGTACCTGAGGCTTGAGGGACTGACCACCTACCAAGGCTGGTGGACTGATTCCGTCAAATCTACCACCTCTACTGTTTTCAGTGTTATATTCGACTGATGCCTGTTGTGCAGGCGAAAAAAAATCGAGAGATTCACATGTCTTAATCTTCACCTGGGCACCTGCCTTATATGGGCCAGTAGGCTTGCTGCAGTGGTCCTTCAATCTTATGTTCAAACGGAAAGGCCTTCATCTCGCATCTGAAGTCCCTTGGTTCGATCCCATCGCAAATGGAAAGGCATGATATGTTTCTTGCCCTCCATGTTAATAATTGTAATAAAATCGTCATCTACTACTTCTATTATTGTTACTAAGTGAACACTGCAACAGATGTAAGACATGCCTATGTCGCCACCCGCTATCTCATCGAGTTCAGGTCCTCCACATATGAACCAAATCGCTACGCCGAGCTACGAGCCTTACATTCAGGAAATGGGAGAGTAGCTCCAATTTCTTGAGTCAACATGCCTTTACAAGTAGTAAGGCACTTTCCCAATGGAAATAAGTCACTTTGTCTGACTTTTTTGGGTTATCCTAGGTTCTCTACACATATGCTGCTATGTACGATAATCTATGTAACTGTATTTGTGTATACCTGAATAAACTTACTTAAGAACCTGTTTGAAGAGCTGGTATGTATAAAAATGACCGTCTCCCAGTTTCAGAATTAAATTGGTCTAGGATTATTTCCAGTGTTCATTTTCTAACGATATGGGAAGCAGTTGAAAAGAAACGAATAGGCTGGATGTCGCAGTATAGTGGGAGACGTTAATGTTAAACCTAATTATCTGACAACAGAAGTGGCAGGAGGCAGAGCTGAAAAGTCCATCAGTGTTGAAAAATAAATGGATCGCACAAGAGGAAAAATATGGGTAATATAAAGTTGATGGAGGAAATAAGGAATATTGCAGGTATTCAGAGTCTCTGAGATTCTGAGGAAAGGAGAATAAGATAATACATAGAGCACTCCATCATCAAACAATGCAGTGATACAGTCCATTCCATCTGATGAAGATCATTCAAAAGCAATAGCTTTTTTCATGGGATACAGGTTATTTTGTGGGACACAGGTAAATTAATCTGAATCAGGCATTGTCATCGGATTTAGGTTACTTCATTGCTACAAGTTATTTTACGGCACTTGTGTCATTTTCTCGAATACAGATCATATAATAACCACAGTCTGTATTACATTTCATCGAATATTTAATAACCACAGGTTATTTTATCGGAAGCAGGATACTTCATCAGATCTTAGAGGACCACAAGACACACTGTTAAGCCAACCAGATTGGTACCTGAATGTAGTGAGTGTATCCAATGGGATGTAATGGGTGTAACGTTCGGTATCTTTGCTTACACCTACTGTCTCTATTCTCCTAGCAGCAAGTAGGCAGCTGGATGTTAGTCGACTGTTATGGGTCGCACCCTGGAAGAGAAGATTAAGGTCCAGGGTCACACCCTGGAGGGAGAAGATTAGGGACCCCAGTGGCAAAAAAGACGTAGTCACCGATGACACAGGCATTTCCCTGTATCATCCTGGTGGCTGATCCTTCGGGTTGAAAATCCTAACAAAATCTATACTGAATCATCCTGGTGGCTAACCTTTCGGGTTGAAAAATCTATCTTAATCATCACGTAGGCCTCTGCACTACCAGGGAAGTGATTTCCTAGCAACAGTAACACTGTCAACTCTTGTAGTGGTACGGTGGCTGAGACGCTGTGGATTCACCTCATCTAGCAGTCTTCATAATCATGATATCAATGGTATATAATACTGACAAGTGCAAAAACTAAACACATGCAACAACTGAGTCTCTCTTGAGTAGACGTTTCGCCAACCAGTGGCTTTATCAGTAATCTACAGGGACAAAAACAGAAGACTGAAAAGGGTGGAGAAGAGGTAATAAGTCCCTCGGCCTAGGGGCAAGTTTAGAGTATAGTAGTCCGGATGAATCTAAAGCACAGGAGGAAGATATGGGCTTATGTACTTGAATCATATGAGGTACAGCAGATGAAGGCATTGTCACTGTAGGCGGGATTTCTTAGTGGAATCTTGGGCATGATCTACTTCCGTTAGGAAATCTCGCCTACCAATGTGAATCCCTTCGTCTGCTGCACGTCATCTGACTCCAATATACAAGTTTACTTCTTTCTGTGCTTCAGATTCGGGAAGACTACAGTACTGAGCATCTGCTCCTAGACTGAGGGACTGATTACCTCTTCTTCAGCCTCTTCAGTTTTTCTATTTTTGTTCGTGTATAGTATTTATAAAGCCAATAGTTGGCGAAATGTCTTCATAATAAAGATACTCAGTTTTTGCACACGTGTGCAGTTCTTCAGTCTTCGTAATATTTACTCACTGTTAAAAGAAGGGGGAGTCGTCCTCTAGGTACAACTGTGAGCACCTGTAGTCTCGGAGAAGTAAATAAAAAAAAAAAGGCTTCAAGGGAAAGTACTGAGATTTCTCGTCGAGGTTGTTTGAATATTCTACTCCTAACATCCCACCTTTTATACAATATGTAATTTATTATGCAAAGTGGTACACGTTTACAAGCTATATTGAGGTGGTTAGCGTAACATACAAAGCATTAAAAGTTTGAGATATACATAATATATGAGGGTGTGTCCGTCGTCAGGTAAACATCAAATACTTTATTATTTTGACCACTTATTGTGATTATGTATTAATGTTTCCTTTAGAGGGAGATATTTTTACTTATGTTTATTCTGTATTTAATTCTTTTATTTGCATATTTACAATACTTAAGTAATTTTCATTTAAAGATTTAGAAATTCCTTCAGATCTGAGGATCAGACTTCAAGTATTAGAACACATTTATCTCTGGTCTTGCCTCATATTTAGTTCATTAAGATGTAACAGCATAATGATTCAGTTACATTATCATTTTCAACATTATTATTATAATATCATTATTTTCATGGGAAACACTAAACCCGTAGAGATCACACAGCACCAGGGGAATGATATATAAACAGATATATCCTGGAAAGAGTGATGCAGCTCCAGTTCCCTGAATGAATAGTCCCTCACCAGTATCTTCGGTATTAACATACCTTATGTACTAACACAATAACAATGTTGCGTTCTAATTCTACGTATGTGTCAAGTGTGACACACAGTGCCATAACATGGACTACATCTGAACGTGTGAGACCCATGTCTCGGATCCCCAAGCTGCATTTTCTGAATAAATGGCAGTTGTTTGTATTTAGTAGATGTAGTTCAGGTGACTGAAGAGGATGAAGTAGATAAAAAGTTAAAGATAAAGAAGTTAAAGAAGATAATGCAGATAAAGAAGGTAAAGATGAAAAAGACAATGCAGATAAAGAAGGTAAAGTTGAAAATAAAGAAAATACAGGTAAAGAAGGTAAAGATGAAAAAAATAATGCAGGTAAAGATGAAAAATACGACAAAACAGATAAAGAAAGTAAAGATGAAGATGTAACAGATAAAGAAGGTCATAAAAAGAAGATTGTTTGGATTATTAACCTGGAGGTTTGGTAACCCAGGATACGGCAATAAAGCCACTGTCATCAGTTGGGCTTATTTCTATTGTGGTCCCTCAATATCTCCTCCAGGGTACGACCCCACACCAGTCTGCTAACATCCGGGTACCTACTTAGTGCTAGGTGAATAGGGGCACCAAGTGTAAGGAAACATGCCCAAGGTTTCCTCTCGTCCTGAGATCGAACCCCGGTTCCTGAATGTGGGAGCTGAGGACGCTACCAGCTGCGCAGTCTTCAATTTGCGTCTCTCAGCAGGATCAGCAGTGAAGAGTAGGATTAGCAGTGATTATGTCTCCCCTCGCACCTCCCCTCTTCCGCACCCCTACTCACTCCTCCCCAGCAACCACCCCTCCCTCATTATCCACTCCCCGATACCCCCACCTCCCACATTCCCTAACCCCCGCCACCCAAGCTCCTACAATAGCACCACTATGCTTCACTGCCACAGTAACACCACTATGCTTCACTGTTAAACTCACAGTTCACAACTGACTTGTTCATGGATGAAACATATATCCTGGAGGGAGGACACCATTTGTCGTGTGCCTCACACTAGTTTGTCGCTGCACGCTTCTGGGGCATGGGTAGTTTTTGTCGTGTACTTAACTAATGTTTGTGCTGACTGCTAGAGGTAGGACAGTATTTGTCGCTGACCTCACTAGTGTTTATATCACTGTACTGATTGCTGAAGGATGGACAGTATAGGTCGTGTGTGTGTGTGTGTGCGCGCTGGAGGCAAGAAAGTATTTGTCGTTTATTTTGCTAGTGTTTATGTCGCTGCACGTTATACTGAGAACTGGGAGAAGGACAGAATTTGTTGTGGTTATGCCACTCCACATATGATAATTATTTTATATCATAATTATTCTATATGATAATTAGCTGTCTCCCTGTAATACTCCATCACGCAGAAGGAATATTACAGGTCAGACAGTATTTGTAGTGCACCTCAGGCTAGTGTGTCATTACACCAACCAGCTACCACCTTCACACTACCACCAATACGACAACTACCACTACCATCACCACTAACAACACTATTACCACCAGGACCACTATCACCACCATCAACACCACCACACACTACTACCACCACCACACACCACTACCACCACCACACACCACTACCACCACTACCATCACCGCCACCACCATCATCCACCCCCACTACCAACACCATCCACCCCCACTACCAACACCATCCACCCCCACTACCAACACCATCCACCCCCACTACCAACATCATCCCCCCCCACTACCATCATCATCCACCCCCACTACCAACATCATCCACCCCCACTACCAACACCATCCACCCCCACTACCAACACCATCCATCTCCACTACCAACACCATCCACCCCCACTACCAACACCATCCACCCCCACTACCAACACCATCCACCCCCACTACCAACACCATCCACCCCCACTACCAACACCATCCACCCCCACTACCAACACCATCCATCCCCACTACCAACATCATCCACCCCCACTACCAACATCATCCACCCCCACTACCAACACCATCCACCCCCACTACCAACACCATCCATCTCCACTACCAACACCATCCACCCCCACTACTAACATTATCCACCCCCACTACCAACATTATCCACCCCCACTCCCAACATGATCCACCCCCCACTACCAAACCCATCTACCACCACTACCAACACCATCCACCCCCACTACCAACACCATCCGCAACCACTAACAACACCATCCACCCCCACTACCAACATCATCCACCCCCACTACCAACATCATCCACTCCCACTACCAACATCATCCACCTCCACTACCAAAACCATCTACCCCCTCTACCAACACCATATACCCCCACTACCAACACCATCCACCCCCACTACCAACACCATCCACTCCCGCTATCAACACCATCCACCTCCACTACCAACATTATGCACCCCCACTACCAACACCATCCACCCCCACTACCAACACCATCCACCCCCACTACCAACACCATCCACTCCCCCTACCAACACCATCCACTCACACTACCAACACCATCCACCCCCACTACCAACATTATGCACCCCCACTACCAACATTATGCACCCCCACTACCAACATTATGCACCCCCACTACCAGCATTATGCACCCCCACTACCAACACCATCCACCCTTACTACCAACACCATCCACCCCACTACCAACACCATCTACCCCCACTACCAACACCATCCACTCCCACTACCAACACCATCCACTCCCACTACCAACACCATCCACTCCCACTACCATCATCATCCACTCCCACTACCAACATCATCCACTACCACTACCAACATCATCCACTCCCACTACCAACACCATCCACTCCCACTACCAACACCATCCACTCCCACTACCAACACCATCCACTCCCACTATCAACACCATCCACCCTCACTACCAACATTATCCACCCCTACTACCAACACCATCTACCCCCACTACCAACACCATCCACTCCCACTACCAACACCATCACTCCCACTACCAACATCATCCACTCCCACTACCAACATCATCCACTCCCACTACCAACATCATCCATTCACACTACCAACACCATCCACTCCCACTACCAACACCATCCACTCCCACTACCAACACCATCCACTCCCACTACCGACACCATCCACTCCCACTACCGACACCATCCACTCCCGCTACCAACACCACCCTACTACCGACACCATCCACTCCCACTACCGACACCATCCACTCCCACTACCGACACCATCCACTCCCACTACCGACACCATCCACCCCACTACCAACACCATCCACCCCACTACCAACACCATCCACCCCACTACCGACACCATACATTCCCACTACCGACACCATACATTCCCACTACCGACACCATCCACTCCCGCTACCAACACCACCCTACTACCGACACCATCTACTCCCACTACCGACACCATCCATCCCCACTACCAGCACTAACTAACACCAACCACCCTCACTACCAACACTAACCACCCACAGTACCAGTACCCACCATCCCTACTACCAATACCAACCACCTTTACTACCAAAACGAACACCTGCACTACCACTACCACAACTGCCACCACCACTGTCACCATCGTAACTATCAGTAGTACGTTGTGACCACTAGTGTAAGTAGGTGAGGCCCTTATTGTTAGGGTTGTAGAAGATATTGTTCGTAGCAAGATTCCCTGAGTTGATGTTTCGCACAGTGTCATTATGCATGGCAAGTATAATGACACAGCAACACCACAACCATGAAATCTTGGTACAGAGTAGCTTCTAAATTCCATTGCTAAATATTTGGTCCATTTTATGGGTCTGACTTCACTAGTGGACCGTCATAAAAATTTTATTTTTTTCTGTGTATGGGATAGGCTCTCCTGAGAGATGGCAATTCCCAGGTGATAGTAACTCCAGCTGTGCTGGAAGGAGAACTCTGGAGCTCACTTAGCTGATGAGCCGTTCAAGGTAAACTTGAAGATATTTTCCAACTGACAGATTTCAGACTTTGTATTGAACCTATCCTGTGTGATGGGATTCAAGGAAAAATATATTTTTTTTCCCACTATGTAACTATCATACATAATAGAGAAGCAGCACATTGCTAGTGTGTCCAGTTCAAAGTAACCATCGTCACCACAACCACCACAATACTCATCAGTTTCACCGTTCATTTCACAGTCACCATCGTCACTGATACATGGTATATGAGAGAACCTGGCACTCCACAAACCACGCCAACAACGTTCATAACAAGCCAAGGCAGGAGTTTAGTTTCCAGTGACTTCCTGCCATCTTGTACTTTCCTCTCTCGCCTATCTCCCGCCTCAACCCACATGATATATAATCCAATTTTGACCACACTGAAAAAGGAGATTTTGCTCCGAGTGGCGAGTTTATTGGAGAGGTCCACTTATCCAGTGTGTTATAATACCAACATAAAGATACCTGACATGCCATTGACGATATTAATTTCATCTATGATTGTTTTATTATTGTACATAAATCACTGCCGTTATAATTATATTTAATCTTCATGCATCACTACACCTAAATTTATTCATCCTTATCTAATTGCAACAAGTCCTTGACGTCATTATTGGTAAGATGATGCCAACCTTAATTGCAGTATGCTTATGTTGTTTATAACTGTCAGTGATATTAATTCTGGATTCTGGGACTCTGCTACTTTCTAAGATACAGTGTCAGAAACTGTATTTATTATTTCTACTCTCTTTACATTATCTTTCTTCTTAAATAAATTCCAAAGAATTTCGTAATATATCAGCCACATTCTCAAGTACTTTAGTGCTTGTGACTGATAACCCCACTACTGCAACAGTGCAGGCCTCAACATTTTTACTGCAGCACTGCAAGCCTTAACAACTCCATTGCAGCAGTACTAGCCTCAACATCTCCAGTGCAACACTGTAAGTCTCAACATCTTCACTGCATTACTTCAAGCCTTATTATCACTAGTCCAGTGTTCATGGATGTATTTTATCCTCCAAGTTTCTGTAACTTAAGTAGGTTAAAGCCCCTAGAGGGTAGGAATGTATATTTACAAGTACAAACAGTACAACAAGAGTACTCCAGCAGTGTACAGAGTGCGAGAAGCTACACAGCCTATTTGGAATAAAGGCTCACAAGGTAACTGACGTTCACCATCGAGGTAAGACCAACATTCATCCCAACTCTTAACTAGAGTTACTTTCTTTTTGCAGTAACAGCCAGCAGTAATAGCCTAGTTGATCAGGCCCTGATCCATCGGGAGGCCTGGTCATGGACCGGGCCGCGGGGGCGTTGATCCCCGGAATAACCTCCAGGTAAGATATTTGTGTGGCTACGTAGCTTCGTCTCGCTACGTTATTCTCGTAAACTTGTATACCTGCATGATTCTTCAGTCCGAAAATATCACTTTCACTGACTAATGATCAAATTGGTGTTAACACTGGACATGACTTAATATGAATATATATGAACGTCTGTAATAAATATGGAACATTTATTACCGTGGTAATCACACCTCAACATGCTTGGTGTTCCCTAGTTGATGTTTTACGATCTATGGAAGATGGTGTTGAGTTTGCCATAACTCTGATCATGCACTCGTATTATTTTTATTATATAATAGAAATCTATATAAGCTCCATACTTCGCAAAAACTATCATTCTCTTTATAGGTATTATTATTATTATTATTATTATTATTATTATTATTATTATTATTATTATATTGTTTGGTAAACGGTAAACCCGTAGGGGTCACAGAGTGCCTTGGGAATGAGAGAAAACCGTGCTTTAACGAAGTGAGGGAACGGTAAATCCAGTTCTTTAAATCAAGAGTTCTTCACCAGCATGAAGGCTTATCACTGCAAATTATCAGTTATTTTCTACTTTGCATACAGAGCTCCGACACTTAACAATGAATGCTGAAATTAAAAATGAAATATAAATTTTAAAATGTTAGTCTAGAATCGTTATAGACAAAATTAAAAACATTGACATATATCTAGCTATAATGGCGAGGTAGACGTCAATAGTGCCTGAATAAATTCTGTTGGTGAAGGAGAAAATCCATAAACCACAAAAGACAACGCTTCCGCCGCCTGAATGGTGCCTCGAAGCTACACTCTGAAATAGGGATGCTTTCAACCACGGAGAGCCTGTAGAGTTGCTCTAGATGGCTCTAGTGGCTCCCTAGTGCCGGATAATGTTACCCAGGTACCCAGAGGGAAGAGAAGTTGGAGGATGAAAGGAAAGAAGAGCAAAACAGGAGTTGGAGCACGATGACTGCAAATGTAAATGAGCAAGCACGCACGCACACACACACACACACACACACACACACACACACACACACACACACACACACACACACACACACACACACACACACACACACACACACACACACACACACGTTCCAGAGATGGGACACAGCAACAAGGGGACACAGTTGGAAGTTGAATCACAGGGATGTTAAGAAGTATTTCTTCAGCCACAGAGTAGTCAGGAAGTGGAATAGTTTGGGAAGCGATGTAGTGGAGGCAGGATCTATACATAGCTTTAAGCAGAGGTATGATAAAGCTCACGGTTCAGGGAGAGTGACCTAGTAGCGACCAGTGAAGAGGCGGGACCAGGAGCTTGGACTCGACCCCTGCAACCTCAACTAGGTGAGTAGGTGAGTACACACACACACACACAGGAACCAGTGGATCTTAAAATATGAACGGATTATACAGAGTGGGGGGGGGCGAATGATACATAATAGGGACACTCATAACTGGGTGGGGGACTCAAGGTGATGGTAGAAGTGATGTAGAACTCACCACTCAACAGCAGGAGACTAAGGCAGGAATACGAGGACAGCAACAACAGGGCAACAGTGGCCACAATAGCAGAGGTAAATAGAAGAATTCAAATGGAAAATGTTCATCTTCTGATTATGGGAGATTCCAGTCTTAAGGAAACTGACTTGGAAAGTCTGGAGCCACTTGGAAGACCGGAAGCATGAAAAGCTAAGAAGCTAGAGTTGGTAATAGAAAAAAGACGTTGGTAAGCAGTTGGAGTTGGTAATGGAAGCTCGTTGTGTTCCTAACGTGTCCCCACGTTAGGGACACAACCAGGGAGAGAGGCGGAGACGAACCAGCAAGGTTGGACCTAGCGTTCAAATGAGTCACAGGGATGTTAGGAAACGCTTCTTTAGCCTTAGAGTGGCTAGGAAAGGAAATTACCTAGGCAGCGAAATGGCAGAGAGAATGAATCTATAAATTGCTTTTAGAATAGGTATGATAGGGCTCTTGGCTGTCCTATCATACCAGGAGCTATGAATCGACCCCTGCAACCACATATAGGTAGGTACACTTAAGCTACTATATTCCTTGAGGCATCTAATGAGCCAATCGGTAGTTTCAGATAAATATAGATAAATATTTCAGATTAATATAGCCGCGGGTTTTGGGCAGAATTTGGTGAGCGATTGAGGTAAGAAAAATACTTAAGAATAATGCTAACTATTGGTTAATTTTATTCCCAACCCTTCACTCAAGACAAGAACCTCACAATGGCTCAATATGTATCGGAAACCACCGATGGCTTCATCCCTCGTATAGGTTTCCGACGGCTCCACGAGAAGGTACCAGCTGGGACGTAATTTCTACTCCGCGGTGCTAAGACATACCTACCACGAGCTTTTTCCGCCACCTTGATCTTTGCTTATAATGTTGATAGAGTTACCACTTTTTTTTTATCAAACCGGCCATATCCCACCGAGGCAGGATGACCTAAAAGAAAAAAACGAAAGTTTCTCTTTGTAAAATCAGTAATGTATACAGAAGGGGTTGCTAGCCCGACTACATTACTTACGAAATCGTAATGACACTTGCATTTGTGGTCACAGTGGTGCCTATGCTAACCTTCCTATGGTGTAGAAGTATACCTAGTTGGATGAATCTTATTGAAGCTAGCTGGCCCAGTGGCTGACGCGACGGTCTGGAGTTTTTAGACTCTCTGACCGCGGGCTTAAACCCACCCGTGGTATGGTTGCTAACCCCTGTGCTCCCGGCATTTTTGTCGCCTCTTACGACACGCATGGCTTACGGAGGAAGAATTCTGTTCCACTTCCCCTTATGCTAGGTAAACGGAGACGTGCAAACAATGCTACATTTCTTCTGTGGCAAAGTTTCATTCTCCAGGAACTTTGTTAAGCCACAATAAAATGTCGCATTAGTCGCACATGAGTCCTTTTGTTTAATACATATTTGGTCTGTCTTGATTCATCCTCCGTAGGTTTCCATTACTGATATTCAGGTTCATATTTAAACTAAGTCTGCAGTGGATAGACGAAAGAGTTAGAAGGCGATTATTACACACATTATTATTAGAATTTTAAGATATAGAGAAATGAAGGCCATTCCACTGGAAGAGGTTTTATTGCATGCAACTACCTCAGTTCTCCACTTAAATTTTCATTTAATGAGTTAACTTACATCAGTGAGTCAGTATATCAGTGACTTCTCTAAACTAACAGGAGTGAGCTGGTTGTATAGCTACTTCTCTGAACTAACAGGAGTTAGTTTTATAGCTTCTAGACTTGTGGGGAAAAGGTGACATGCAGTCTTAAACACCCTCGTGTAGTCGACAGGCTTTAAACCCCATTAATCACAACACCTACGCGAGGTCAGTGATCATGCCAAGTGAACTATTTGCCAAAAATTAAAGCTATACAATAGCCTGATTTAGGTTAATAACCCAAAAGAGTATTTTTATATCAATACATTATTTTGGGTCATTACAGATCTAGAACATAAACAAGAAAACATAGACGTATCAACACTGATAATTTTAACAGACTCACTAACCTAAATGCGAACACAGAGAAGTAGCGAAACTAATCTGTGATGCAATTACACTCCTGAACTAGTGGGACATGAAAATTACACACACACACACACACACACACACGCACACACACACACACACACGCACACACACACACACACACACACACACACACACACACACACACACACACACACACACACACACACACACACACACACACACACACACAGTAAGAAAGACAGAATTAGGAAAAGGTTTGTTTTCTGCTCGTCCAATAGAAATGACACCATTTGAAACATTACATACGTACATGCATGCAGAGAGAGCTTTGTACATATACTCACTGTGTATAATTCACACACACACACACACACACACACACACACACACACACACACACACTAACACACACACGCACGGTGTCAGAGTGGGCACCTGTGACCAGCGGGGTCCCACAGGGGTCAGTTCTAGGACCAGTGCTGTTTCTGGCATTTGTGAACGACATGACGGAAGGAATAGACTCCGAAGTATCCCTGTTTGCAGATGACGTGAAGTTGACGAGAAGAATTCATTCGATCGAAGACCAGGCAGAACTACAAAGGGATCTGGACACGCTGTTGCCCTGGTCCAGCAATTGGCTCCTGGAGTTCAACCCCACCAAGTGCAAAGTCATGAAGATTGGGGAAGGGCAAAGCAGACCGCAGATGGAGTACAGTCTAGGGGGCCAGAGACTACAAACCTCACTCAAGGAAAAAGATCTTGGGGTGAGTATAACACCAGGCACATCTCCTGAAGCGCACATTAACCAAATAACTGCTGCAGCATATGGGCGCCTGGCAAACCTCAGAACAGCATTCCGACATCTTAATAAGGAATCGTTCAGGACTCTGTACACCATGTACGTTAGGCCCATATTGGAGTATGCGGCACCAGTCTGGAACCCACACCTAGCCAAGCACGTAAAGAAACTAGAGAAAGTGCAAAGGTTTGCAACAAGACTAGTCCCAGAGCTAAGAGGTATGTCCTACGAGGAGAGGTTAAGGGAAATCCACCTGACGACACTGGAGGACAGGAGAGATAGGGGGGACATGATAGCGACATACAAAATACTGAGAGGAATTGACAAGGTGGACAAAGACAGGATGTTCCAGAGATGGGACACAGCAACAAGGGGACACATTTGGAAGTTGAAGACACAGATGAATCACAGGGATGTTAGGAAGTATTTCTTCAACCACAGAGTAGTCAAGAAGTGGAATAGTTTGGGAAGCGATGTAGTGGAGGCAGGATCCATACATAGCTTTAAGCAGAGGTATGATAAAGCTCAGGGTTCAGGGAGAGTGACCTAGTAGCGACCAGTGAAGAGGCGGGGCCAGGAGCTTGGACTCGACCCCTGCAACCTCAACTAGGTGAGTACAACTAGGTGAGTACACACGCACACACACACACTCGCGCGCGCGCACGCACACACACACACACACACACACACACACACACACACACACACACACACACACACACACACACACACACACACACACACACACACACTCTCTCTCACTCACTAGGAGAAGTTAAGGGAAATCAACCTGACGACACCGGAGGACAGGAGGGATAGGGAAGACATGATAATGATATAAAATACTGAGAGGAATTAACAAGGTGGATAGGGACAGAATGTTTTAGAGATGGGACACAATAATAAGGGGTCACAGCTGGAAGTTGAAAACTCAGATGAGTCACAGGGATGTTAGGAAATATTTCTTCAGTCATAGAGTTGTCAGGAAGTGGAACAATCTGGAGAGTGGTGTTTTGGAGGCAGGCTCCATACATAGCTTTAAGAAGTGGTATGATAAAGCTCATGTAGCGGGAAGAGTGACCTAGTAGCGGCCAGTGAAGAGGCGGGGCCAGGAGGTGTGACTCGACCCCTACAACCACAACTAGGTGAGTACAACTAGGTGAGGTGAGTATACACACACACACATACAAAAAAAAAAAAAAAAAAAAAAAGATCATGTTTCCTGATGGGGGTGAAAGGTCCTCTTTAATTAAGCACACATTGAAGGACTCCCACTCGACATTGCTAGCATTCCCTTCCTCTTCCCCTCACTCTTCCCTTCCCCTTTACCTCCTCTTCCCCTCTCCACCCCACCTACTCTCTCGTTCATTCCCTCGTAGTTGTGTTAATAGCTTGACACTGCCTGGGCTATTTATATCGGGACATTTAATTGATGGCTTCGGGTTGCTGGGGTGTGAGGGAGTTGATAGCGCTTGGTTGAGCAACACTCACTATGTGTAGCTCACGTGAACGCTTTCCAATGTGATAATGTATGTTTCTTGCATGTCGAAATCTAAGTGCATGGAATACTACGGTATACTTGGTATGGAGGTGTAAATGTAAGTGGCTCTAATATGGCTCTAAGTTGCATGTGATAATGCATGTTGCTTGCATGTGGTAATCTAAGTAGCTTGAATATTACTGTGCAAGTTGTATGGATGTGTAAATGTAAGTGGCTTGAATATGACTAAGTGATATGAATATGTAAATGTATGTCTCTCTAATGCGACTATTAAGTTGTCGTCACACTTGAAAGAGCTTATAAGCATCTCATGGATTTCAAGAATGCTAAACTGGTCATCAGGCAGTCAACAGACGGTGTTTAAAGTCATCACTCATCGCAACCAGCAACACCATAGTTCGGGACACAGGGAGTCTCATCATATCCAAAGTACTGGCACAATGTATTTTAGCCAAGCAGAACACAAGAATCATCTTAGCTTCGCGCCTTGCCCTCCTCTCAACGTACCTGGCAGCGCGTCTCGCCTGACCTCCGCCATTACATACGCTCACTGTCTCTAAGGTGGAACTGGTAAAGTGATATTGTCGTGCCGATAAACCGAACCAGCGAGTTTGGCCTATTCGACAAAGTTGTTCTCTTCTGAATTAGCAGAATATTTTTTTTGCCATAAATCAGCTGAAATCAATCTGAACACAACGAAAAAAAATATTTATCATTGATTTTAAGTAATATTAAATACACTTAAATATTAAGTACACTTAAATTGACCTATGCTGTATATAACAAAATTTAGCTCTAAAAGAATACCTTAGTTTAAGTTAGGTTAGGTAAGTTTTATAGGTTAGATGGAGGTAAAAGACAGGTATGCGCTAACCAAGACTTACATTTAAGAAACGCTGCGGCACGCATGGCGTTCTCAGCCTGAATAAGCCACTCGTGGCAAAACATTCACTTAATATTAGTCTTGATCACTGCATGCGTGTCTTACCAGTCAGTGTCTCGTTTTTCATGTACCCGAGTGAAGAATCTCATGCCGGGCGAAACGTATCCTCGATAAATGTCTTGATAATCACATACATGTCTTACTCGGTGTATGAGTGACATTAATGCGTGTCTCACATGTGACTGTGTAAGTGGCATCAGTGTCAGTATATGACTTGTGCAAGTGGTGTCAGTGTATGACTGTGTAAGTGGTATCAGTGTCAGTGTATCAGAACGCAGATTTATAAATAAACTAAACGAGAAAGTATGGGTGGTCTGTATCAGAAATTATAAGTGACATATAAGTGAACCACTGACAGCAGGAAGAGGTGGAGGAAATGAGGGAAGGGAGAAGAAAGGGAGGGAGGAAGCAAGAGAAAGGGAAGGAGGTCGGAAGTAATGCAGGAAAAGGGCGTAGAAAAGAAATGAAGAAAACAGAGAAGGTAAACAGAATGGAATGAAGGAAGGATGGAAGAAAGGAAAGAAGATTGGATGGAAGGAGGGGCAGATGCTAACCCAGACCGACCGACCGACCCATACCCCATAAGATAGTGGATACACTTCATACATTAAAATAAGAGGTTATAATGGAACTCATGAGGCTAGGAATATTTGTGCGTACATCCATCAGTATATCAATAGCTAGCACAACAGTAGTGTGATGCATATATATATAGAAATTAAAAAAAATATCATAGGCACTGAGTAACCACAACTCAAAACGATAAGCTCCTAGCGTATCCTAAGGTTAGCTTAGGATATGTTGGCTTTGGTTTGCTTAGAATAAAGGTTAGGTTATTTTAACATGAGTAGGATCGGGATATTTAGGTGAAATATTGATCCTACAATTGAAATACTTCTCTCCCCCACTTTAATATTCTACTTAGCTTAGTCCTACCTGTGATATACCTGCACCCGGTGTCGAGGTGATTTTCTACTCTTACAGTGCGGCTTAGGGCAAATCTTTTATGTTGATTACCTGTTCAACTAGCTTATTGCAGATGACGGCTCATTTAACCACATGTTCATTACAAGTTTGGTTGATTCAGCACGTGTAGTTGATAATGATCCGGTTTTCTCTTGAAAACTTTCTTACTTGTTCCAGCAATATCTCTTGATATATGCTGGTAGTAAATTGAACAGTTTTGGACCACGGAAGTTGGTACAGTGCTTTTTTGTGCCCATGGTACCCCTTGTTGTCACTGAATCCATTTTACAGTTTTACTTACGCTTTTACACTTTCATTTCAGTTATATATATATATATATATATATATATATATATATATATATATATATATATATATATATATATATATATATATATAATATATATATATATATATATATATAATATATATAATATATATATATATATATATATATATATATATATATAATATATATAATATATATATATATATATATATATATATATATATATATATATATATATATATATATATATATGTCGTGCCGAATAGTCAGAACTTGCTATCTTGGCTTAAATAGCAACGCTCATCTTGGCATATAGGACAAGTGAAAATTTGTGTATGCAATAATTTCGCCAAAATCATTCTGAACCTAACGAAAAACAATATATTTGATTGTGTTTGTTTAGTACTAAATTATTGTAAACGTATTTAAAATATATTTTGTTGGGTTAGGCTAAAATAAATTGTTCTTGTTATAATAAGGTTAGGTAAGTTTTCTAAGATTCTTTTGGTGCAAAATTAAAAATTTTTACATTAACATTAATGAAAAAACTATATCTTTAAACGTATAAGAGAAAATTTCAGAAAGGACTTAATTTTAAATGAGTTCTTGCTAATTGACCAGTTTTACATATTCGGCACGACATATATATATATATATATATATATATATATATATATATATATATATATATATATATATATATATATATATAGGATGGGGTCCACCTCTGGTGTAATTTGTGGGACCCATAGCCTTGGAGAAGTGGATAAAAAGGCTTCAAGGAAGAATATTTGGATTTCTTCCTGAAGCCTTTTGAATATTCCACCTCCCCTACCACCCCATCTTCTCATTCTTTTTTACCAATAGGTATATTTTATTACATAATATGGTACAAAAGGTTTAAGAGATACTTTGTTGATGTAAAGATGACATATACAGTACATGAGATGTGAGAGATACATGTCTAGTACATATTGTTACGTGTTTGTCACTGATTATAGTACGAAAATCTCAGGCAATTTAAATATTTTATTTACTGTGCAGGCAGTAACCAATCTTTATACCTTTTCCGGCTCTGATATTTTTTCCTGTCGTGAAAGGAGCTGTCAACACTAAACAGTATTTTAAACGAAATAGCACAATTTTAAAAGTTTAACGTTTTCATTGTTTTTCTTGCTTTGAAAGTTCTCATTATCCACCCTGTTATTTTCCATGACGGTGTAAAGTGATTTTCTGGACCTAAGCCTCCAAAGCCCTCCCAGACTGCAAACTACAAATTGCGAAGCACGGATCGCGCCTTTCAGACCACACCCTACTGACTGGGGCCCTGCTGACCGAGACCTGCTAACCTCACCTTACAGACGCTCCTTACTGACTGCACTCTACACACACACAATCGTACAGTCTACAGAGTCATCAGCTACCCTGCTATCAGGTAACTCTTTAAATAATATTTGCAGCGCCTCGTCATAAGGCAGGCGCTAATGAACGCAATAAATACTTTCACCTTGGAACGCCATCTGTAAATCAAAGGTGGTGATCAGACTTACAGCTTCTACAGCACTCAAGCTCTGGCCCAAAATCGTTGAAGAATGGCCTTACCGATTTCTTTCTAAAGTATTGAGAGTACTATCGTGCTGTATCGTAAATAACTGCGCCACTTTTGTATATGAAGACATTAGACCACACCGATTACTGCAACCTGCAGTGCCTCAGCCATAATGCCAATGGTGCTTTGACACCCATCATTCATGCTCCTGCGAAGAACAATGAAGTATTTGGGCCAATCCATGGGACTTTTAACGGTGTCTTCACGTCCACATCAACATTTCTTCAAAGAACAATTGAAAGATCACATCTAAGATCCATATTTGGATACCGTTAATGATGAAGAGTACCTATACATTCTAACATTTTGCCGAAGAAACCTTCAGTATGTTTCGATATTTTTTCCTAATAACCTAATGAAACTGAAATATCTAATAAATTAGTGAACTAAAATGATGAGTACAGGAAAAACTCAGACATTATTACACTCACAGATTTAAAAAAAAATGAAAGCGCTAAACTCGTGTGGGTTATTCAGCGGAAGGAGTTGTGGTGGTGGTGGTGACTTGATCCTCCATCCATAAGTCAGCCAGCCAGGTTAATTAGAGAATGTGATTTGAAAAAGACATTACATATACAGTATAGGGTAATGAACATCACTATGATCTCTTGCTTTTGTATAGTGGAGTGACCGCTACTCCTTTTACAAAGTAGTCGCATGATGCTGCCGCTGTTTTTTTATGACTGAAGAAACCATGCCAAAAAAAATCTGATTTTAATGATATCAGTTTTAACTTTTTGACATGATCATTATACTTTCATTAATAGTGATTAATAATACGATACATGAGTTTCATGTGACTGAAATAATTAAGAAAAATTAATTTATACATAATGCAGACATTAATTGAACCTAAGATTGTAAGGCACAACAAATTTGCAATGAAGAAAACAAATCTTGAAATTTACATTCACGTAGACAAAGTTATAAATAATGTTTCAAATATTTAAAAAAATCATATGAAAAGTTCATAAAAATATATATTATTATTGAATAATTAGACATTTCTGAGTATTTGCAGGCATTTTCTGACATGCTTCGAATTTTTGGATAAAATATTTCTCTTATTACACTTGGTGACGAGATATCCAAAGGTTAAATAAACTAGATATACTATCACTTCATAATGAACATTGCAGTATACCAAGAGATAACTCATAAAATGCACCATAAATATTCATAGCTGGAATTTTAGATTAGTTTTCCACCCAAAATTAAACAATTGGAATTTAAACTCTTTTAAGATTATGAGTTATCTAAAATATTTTTTAGTTAATGATTCGTGACAATGCGTAAAATACAAGGTGAAGAGAAATAGCAAAATAAACTGGAGAGAGAGAGAGAGCGAGGGAGCGAGGACGTCAAAAAGCCAGGATGTTTTCAGCGTGGCGTGTGAGAACTCTTGGGAATGTAAAAAATAGTCTCGTTAGATTAATTCGTCGGCCGCTTCAGAGGGACGTGTCATCTCCCTTTCCTGGGCTCCGCTCACTCACCTGCTGCCTCCTACCCTAACATTCTTAATTCCCTCGGAGTTCAATCCTTGTGAGAGTGGAGACTTAACGGCAAATCTCGCTACATCTACTGTCCCAATTTACCTAACAGTAAACAGGTACCTAGGATATAGTTACCCGCTGTAGGCCGCATCCTAAGAGAGAATCAATAAATATTCAAGGACATAATTGGAAGAGAGTAGAACTATATATAGGCTCTTCACGACTGCGGTGCTCTTCACCAATTCCAAGACTGAGGGACTGACTGATTACCTCATATTTTGTATGTAGTTCTACTGTCTTCCAATTATGTCCTTGAATTTGTATTGATAAAGCCATTGGATGGCGATACGTCTATAATAACGATACCCAGATGTTGTACATGTGTCTAATTTTCATCTTGTCGGTATTGTATAGTAGTCACGTGCATCTTGCCAGACACCGCAACATCATGGAATCTTAGTTCAGAGGACATCTACTACTAACCTGTCTCTCGGGTATGACCTACTTTCACTGGGGACTCCCGCCTACTAGTGACAATGACTTCTTCGTCTGCTACACGTCTTGTAGGTGATGTCTTGAGAAGCTGTCATATGCAGTCCCTAGGGGCTATGTGAAATAAATGTTATATAAGCGTAATTACCCCTAGGGGGTGTTGTGTCATCATATCTCAGCAACTAATTGCTGACGGGCATCTATACTCACGTGTGTTGGGTTCAAAAGTCCGGCTAAAACCGGATGTATGATAAGTTACTTGATCGTATCTTGGTTCTCAGCTGCGCAGTCAATTGAACTACAATACGCCATCGTAGACTTACTTGGGTATATGTATCGGACCCTTATTAATAACCCCGGTATCGGTGTCTTGATTGAAGCAGACGTGTTCTTTGAAGAATGTCGCACTACACTCCATCAGGATCGTAACACTCGTTGTTACACACTGTTCAGCAAGTATTGTTTATTATTCACAGTCTTATCACTAAAGAAGCTGATCACACTTCTTTGTAAGTGTTTTGCTGTGTTCTTTGAGATTCTTTTATGCTCACAACCGCGCAGATCAGTGTTCTTTGTTGGTTATCCCAGCGTCAATGTGTCCCTTAGCAGGGTTAAAAGCAATCTAAGCTAAGACACCCCTCGCTGCACTTCGTTTGCCCCCAGCTACAAAGGAAAACCTGACATAGCATATTTCCCCTGCTTGCCAAACTTCCACGAGGAAGCAAAGCAGAATGCTTGATTCTTCCTGTCTGGGCATAGACAACAATATACACTATCTTTAACATGGTAATAAAGTGGGTGCAGGATTTTCCTTAATTGTCCTGCTAAGGTAAGAGATTGATTATCTCTCATCAAACTACACTACTTGCAACACTGGTCTCTTGCAAGGAGTCACATGACCTATGGCTGGTGCATGCTGGTTAAGCATCTGCTTGTAATTACTAGATGTGGAAGTAAACAAGATGCTTGCCCCTTCTGAGAGGGCTGGGCCCCTCAGGGCTGAAGGGGGCTGATATCCCCCTCCTGGAGAAAATTTCCCACACTACTGTCTTCCAATTATGTCCTTGAATTTGTATTGATAAAGCTACTAACTGGCGAAACGTCTTCAGTAAAGATACCCAGATGTTGAACATGTGTATAATTTCCAATATCTTGGCTAATGGTCAAATTTCGCAACATCTGTCTCATCTAAGCTTAGCCTTAAACACTCTGACAGGCTGTACAAGTTCGTGTTGTGTATTTCACTGGTAAGCCAAAGGCTGCTCTATTTCCGAATTTGCATTTGTAAATACCACAAGTTCCAGCACCTCATGGCAGTAGCTTCTTTTTTGGCCGTGTCCTGCAGTGGTATAAGTGGAACCAGTGAGCGCTCATCATTTGACTAAGACTTGCCTTAGGTGATTTTCTATTCTTTCCTTACGAATACGGAAATAACAGTAAATAACTGGAAGTATGGGGAGATGGATTGTTAAGTTTCTAATAAATCGAATCCAAAAAAGTACTAGTCAACTAAGTAAAATCGGATTCCACCAAATCTTTCTGTAACATCCATCAGTAACAACCTGCGTGCCGATGTAAACTTAAATCTCTCAGTGGGCAAAAGAACAATATGACTTTCACTGAAGACAAAGTACAGTTAATCTGTTCAGGAAAAAAAAAGAATTAAACAGAATACGAAACGCAGATAAACCACTTGATAGAGAGAGAGAGAGAGAGGAATGTAGCAGCAACCATGCTGAAAGATCTCAAGATCAAGGAACACAATTGTTTTGCCATCACAACTGCAACGAAATTAATATGCTAAATAAAGAAAACATTTAAAATAATAAATTTCATCCAAGTGATACTTTTTGTGGCACTTGTATTGTCGAGGTTGGAATATATCTGTACATTAACAACCGCTTTAGAGACAGGTGAATATACAGGTCGACAAAATGTACAGAAAGCTTTGGCTTCTCCTATTAATTCAAACTAAATTACTACGAACATCCATAATTCCTTAATTCCTATAATGCACCGTGATGTAGTTTTCACCAAGAAAGCTGTGGAGGGACTGTTTCCAGATGTTCACACTGAAATTACAACTAATAAGAATGAGAGATGGTAAATGGCGCAATAAAGAATAAAGATTCAAAGATTTTCAACACCCTCCTTTAAAATATTAGAGATATTACCAATACACCTTAATAGTCTTCAGGAAAAGAATATGACGGGTTCTCGGAACCTAACGTAGATAAAAAAATAATTACGAGGAAACCTTCGGAAAAATTGGGAGGTTTGCAATCAGACAGTTCACTTAACTGAGAAGAATGCACTGTGAGGAAAAATCGAAGGTGCTGATTCTGACAACCTTGACGGACATAAGAACTAGAGATGACTAGATGACTATACAATTTTGGCAGGAGGTCCTAGGGCAGATCTGTGGAACATCCCAATTATTGCACTTACCCATCCTGATCCTTCGGCATTCACTGTGACTCTTCTCTCTCCTGTCTTGCAGGTATGTCATGATCCATACCAACCTACATGTTTCAATAAAGTTGCAGTCTGCCAACCTCATCTCAGTCATCTTGTGCGATGAAATTGAGTCTCAAGGCTTAAAGACGATGATATTTAGATAGAAATGGTAATTTTTGTTAAAAAATTAAAATATTAAAATGTGCTACACCCGTATGGGTCATACAACTATTTTGTCTTAAAAGATACACAGAGATAATTTCTAGTATATAAGTATCCTAATTAACCAAGTTAACTACGAAGTACAAATAAAAAAGACTAAGTTTGTTAATGATCAGCTAATCACTAAGTTTCTTGCCTCATGCAATTCAAGAGTTTCCATGATGCTTATAAAGGACTTGAGCCAAGAATTTTGTAACTGATTTTTCATTTTTTTTCGGATTAAATCCAGACACTGTATGACTCTTAAGGGTTTGTGCTTTCCTATTAATGCAATAATAGTCCCGCCTCCAGTAGCAGATGTGAATTTCTGTGCAACAAGCTCTGAATGAACGTCATGAGAAATGGATCTAATTATTGTTACTCTTCATCTTACTGACCCAGCCAGATGTCTTCTTAATAAATTTCCCCATTAATAAATAATTCCATAAAATAAATGTGGACTAGGTCATCCTAAGAGATAATGACTTAAAATATTAACTCCAGCTCTTTTAAAACGACACCTTTTCAACTTTTATAGCTACTGAAACTATAGTGAAATATTTAACGATATCTTCATTGTACACAAGTCTTCAGGCTCGGGCTAACAAGCTTCATTACCTCTTATATGAAACCCGTGTGAGGAAACATGGTTAGTGTAATTTATTTTATTAAAAAATATGAAGGGACACTGTGAAGGCATACATCCACCTGCTCTGAATAATAGTATTGCTGATCTATGATTTAGCAGGAGAGTAAGGATGATATGAATCGTTTTAGCTATTGCTTTCATGTCTTGTATATACCCCAACATATCTCGTATAGACGCTGTGGAAGAGTTTTGCTTGTGCAAAAGACGAGAGGTTTGTGCACGCTATGGTTTCTCATTACAGCTGTGTCGCTATTTACCACCTTGCTTCTCATGTGTCACAACGTTTTGTCTCTCCACCCAAAACCTCTTGGAAATCTCATTGAGGGAATATCGTCTTTATACTGAGCTCCATCTTAAGCTATGTTTTCTATGTCAAAACCTTGATGACATCGTTTTAGAAGGACATCATTTGACGAAGACACAAAAGAACACAAGAAATAACACTACTATAGGTCTATTGACCCATGCTAGGCAGATCTAATTCACACCCGCCCACGCCCACTCATGTATCCGTCCAACCTATATTTAAAGCTACCCACAGCTACACTCATACACTATCCACCGTGGTAACATCTCTGTATCCCGGGAATTATTATTGCATCCAAGAGAAGATTGCTGTCAATTTGCTATATAAAGAGTATTACTTTTTGGCTTTGTGTTATATTAACTCTTATTTGCATGCATTCTTATATTTCACTATAGCACTCTGGATAAATTTTATGTCTAACAAAATCGTAAGAATACGATTGCAATAAATCACAGAACGGGTGGGGCTTGAACCCATGGCCTGTGAGTTTTAGGTCTCACCCGCCATGGGTTGAAGTTACCCGTTCTGTGATTTGGTCATTTTTATGTTTTTTTTTCTTTTTTACACATAATGTATAAGCGATTTATATGTCCGTATTGCACATAATAAACAAGTTATTTTATTTTCGGGATGGGAGGTTGTTTAGTAGTGATTATTTCCAGTCATCAGACCCCCTATTTTTTGAGTACGACATTTATCTGTATTCACAGGAAAGTCGGTGAATTTGGGAAACCATTTTAGATGCATTATGTATGCACATATGTACTGTATACTTCTCAGTATATATACATTCACTGTATATACACTCAGATTTTACCATGATCAGTATAGTTGGGGCTAAATTATTTTTAATTGGTGGTGTACAGTCGACTGGTGTGGGTCACATCCTGGGACAAAACTGACCTAATTTGCCCGAAATGCTCTGCATAACAAGGGACTTTCTATATAGTAGTATGTCATTGATGTCAGCTAGGCCTGTATACCTTGTACATGTACTTGTAGAAATAAAGATATTATTATTATTAGTAGTAGTAGTAGCAGTAGTAGTAGTGTTAAATAGCCTTTATGACGCTTGCGCAGTCGATAGGCTTTAAACCTCCCAGACCAATCATGTTTCATTGGCTAAATGTGATATCGTGAGTTGAAACACTTGTCAGAACCATCTGCAAACTTGCTGAGGTGAGGCAGTATCTGAATTTCGTGAATCCGTGCTGGGTTTGTATGAAGTCTGTATTCTCCAATATATTTGGCTGTTTAATAAAGTTTAAAGCCTATGGACTACACACGTATCATTAAGGCTGCATTTAACCTTTTCACCAGTCACTTAAGCTCTACACCTCTGGGTGCATCCTTGTCCAGGTGGCACATTACTGATACGATTTTTATATTTCATAATACTTTACGTGGGAAAATTCTCACGCAGCCCGTCTTTAAATTACACCGTTTTCTTACATTGTGTCAATTTCTGTGTTATCTTAGTTGCAAACAAATTTCTAAGTTAATTGAAATAATTTATTCTAAATAAACCTATATATTAGCCTAGTTAACCACAATAATCAGGTTATAAATGACGAGAGCAACGTGTGGCAGCAAGGTAGACACCGCAACTGTTAAGACACAGCGACAACGCACGGAAAGAGAACGTAGAAGATTTTACAGAAGAATAAAAGGGAAGCAGCAACAGCCGCCGGCGCCGAGACAACCACAACAGGTTGCTGAATTAATGAGAAGGCCGCGGGTATCATACCAAAGAAAATCTGTACAGATAAATAATTGAACAGAACAGAAGCTAAAACATTCAAACCACATTGAAGAAACACGAATGGTACAGAACAGCCATCCGGAAAAACTGAAAATGAAAATATTTTTTTGATACATAGTATGTAAAAGACAAGTCAAAAACATCTTTCCCTATTGACTGTTTACATAAGTCATATACCGATGACGACAATGGAAAGAACAAAATCCTGCAAGAACAATATGAATTAATGTTCATGTATTCTTTCTATAAGATAAGATAAGATAAGATTTCGTTCGGATTTTTAACCCCGGAGGGTTAGCCACCCAGGATAACCCAAGAAAGTCAGTGCGTCATCGAGGACTGTCTAACTTATTTCCATTGGGGTCCTTAATCTTGTCCCCCAGGATGCGACCCACACCAGTCGACTAACACCCAGGTACCTATTTGCTGCTAGGTGAACAGGACAATAGGTGTAAGGAAACGTGTCGGAATTTCCACCCGCCGGGAATCGAACCCGGGCCCTCCGTGTGTGAAGCGGGAGCTTTAGCCACCAGACCACCGATTATTTTTCTCATTACTTCCGTCCACCCAACAAATTAAATTATATATCTGACATGAGCACAAATCACACAGACTTCGTAAGCAGAAACGTGCTCACGTAAGCAGCACCTGCGTCTGATTCTTAGAACATGATATTTAAAAAAAAATGCAAAGTACCAGTATCATGAATACTCAAGTGTTGTGTGACGGAGCTCAGGTTCAGTCTCAGTTCCAGAGAACTTAACAAAAGTGGAAGTAGAACAAGTGCAAACCATAAAGACCAGTAGCACTAATATTATATATCGAAAGTTTCTTTGAAAGGGCGCTGAGATGCCAGCTTATCGATTTAGTGGAAAAACATGAGCTGTGCAACCCAAGTCATCATAAGCAAGACCATGCATATCAACTATTAAATTATAATGACAAAATCAGTGAAGTCTTGGAAGGAAAACAAAATGCCAATGTGATCTTTACGGCTTTTGTAAAGACATATAACAAATGAGGCTAATGAACTCATAAATAAGGTTAATATGTATAGCGAGAAAAGTACGGAAATGAATATTTAGATTTATAACAAACATCACAAGGAGTAGTGACAAACGAAACAGAATGCAGTATCAACAAAGTCTGAAGATTAGTAGTCCAAGGAGGATTGAGTTACAAGAGAGTTCCCAGAACAATTAAACACATGGTTACAAGAGTAGTCCGTTTGATTCGTTCTAAGCGTACTGAGATTCGATCCTTCATTCTGCCTGCGTTAAATGAACTGCACCTTCAGCAAAATTATAATAATCTAATAATCCAAGAACGGATACGAGGCGAGCATGTCTTTTCAGACTTTTGGGAATGATCACAAAAACATTCTCATTCCTTTCAGTATGATCGTCCCACAAACTAAGTCTTGACAATAGGACTAAGTCGAAATGATCGGAAATCCTCGAAACACATACAGGGGCTATGTAGTTATAATGACCAGTTGTAATAAGTTTAACCTACGTGCAAAAACACAAAGTTTAAGACTAGGTTCAAGCGAAATCGGAAGAAGAAAGTTTCTGTACAATGCTTCACAAAAGTAAAATAATAATAAATAACAATCATTGTTTGCCTACATTTTAAATTCGTTATTATCCCTGGTTAAATTATTTATTTATTCCTGCTTCACCGCATTTGTCTTCAGTTTTACAATTTTTGTTATAAATTTAGGTATGTTTCCTGTGGTTGAAAGGTTCAGTGGTGATACATATGGGCAATACATAACACTTTATTAAGACAACGTTTTGCTCAAGAAGAGTTTGATCAACTCGTGATAAAAATGTTGAGTGAAACGTTGTGTTAATAAAGTCATGCTCTGCTCTGTGTTTTTCTGATTAATACGTCATCATTTGTATAGTAAAAATCAGTAAAAGTCTTGTCATGTTTACCCTTTCCCTAAATTGTCAGTCTTGATGTCTTTTGGCATTTGAACACTGCTGTGCCTCCCTTTAATAATTCTAAGATGTATCTGTATATAACAGCGTGTGTGTATGTTCATGTATGAATGTATGTCAACATGTGTGTTTATGTATGAATGTGGGTCACCGTGTTTGTGGTTATATATAAATACTTGTCAGCGTGTTTGTGCTTATGTTGAAGAGATTTTATTTATTATGTTTGTATATTTATTATATATTTTGCGTTTTATGATCTTCCTACCAAAAAAGGTAATGGAGGTACATCACTGTCAATAATCAGGTGTCAGCGTGTACAGTAACACGTGACCATGTGAAATGTGCACTGACACGTGGTCAAGTAACGTGTACATTCATACGTGACCGTCACACTGCATACTATTCATAACTCATCCATAATCTGGAGAGGGAATTGTAGGACGACGTTTCGATCAGTCCTGGACCAATATGAAGTCGCTATTGAAAATGGTCTTAGATGGACCAAGCATTGTATATAGTTTCCTCTCACCGTCAGTGGCGGACCTACAGTTTTGGGGCCCTGAAGGTTAAGCTGTTATGTAGGCCTCTTCACAACTAGCAGCAGCTAGCCTACTTGATACTTTTATAACTTTTTAATTTTTACTTTAACTATTATTTTGTATTGAATTACACTATATTATTAACATTTTTTTTAAAAGCCCCTTCTCATACAGTAGACCAAAATTTTTAAGGTGGACTAAAGTCGTTTCTGAGGCCCCTCCAGGATTAAGGACCCTGAAGCTTAAGCAGCAGGCCGGCGGGTCTGCTGCAGTGTTCCTCCTTTCTTGTGTTCATGTGTTCTTATGAATGGATATAAATGCTCTGGAAAACGTACAAAGGAGGATGACAAAGTTGATCCCATGTATCAGAAATCTTCCCTATGAGGGTAGACTGAGGGCCCTGAATCTGCACTCTCTAGAAAGGGGTAGAATTAGGGGGGATATGATTGAGGTGTATAAATGGAAGACAGGAATAAATAAAGGGGATGTAAATAGCGTGCTGAAAATATCTAGCCTAGACAGGACTCGCAGCAATGGTTTTAAGTTGGAAAAATTCAGATTCAGGAAGGATGTAGGAAAGGGCTGGTTTGGTGGTGGAGTTGTGGATAAGCGGAGCAAACTCCCGAGTACAGTTATAGAGGCTAAAACGTTGTGTAGTTTTAAAAATAGTTAGATATATATATGAGTGGGTGTGAGTTGGACCTGATTAGCTTGTGCTACTAGGTCAGTTGCCGTGTTCCTTAAGTGAATATGACCTCACCTGATTAGGTTGGGGCATTGGCTTAAGCCGGTAGGAGACTTGGACCTGCCTCGCATGGGCCAGTAGGCCTGCTTCAGTGTTCCTTATGTTCTTATTTGTTTCATAGTACATCCGCCTCTGCTCACACTATTGTATGAGTTGTAAATTGTTACAAGTGTTGTTAACTTTAAGTTTTAATTGTACTGTATACGTACTACCTTAAATACTTGACATTTTATGTTAAGTGAAGGGTAGCGATCAGTTTTAAAGTTTGTCGACTACATGAGGGTCATTAAGGCTGTAAATCATCAGTATACCACCAGTGAAGAGTACTTCTATTCCTTAAGAAGAGGTTAAACTCTGTGTATATACCCTAAGACATACCTCTCGGTGTACACATATGCATATATGTACACCGAGAGGTACATATGTATAAGTATTATTATACACTGATGCATAAACACAAAAAAATGAAAAAACGAAATGAATACTTCATTTAAATTAGAGTAAACGAGACTCCCATGAGGGCTGAAACATCAACATCAATAATATCAACATCAACCATCAATATTGATTATC
>NC_091342.1:22720556-22750556 GCF_038502225.1 Cherax quadricarinatus | reverse complement strand
ATATTTATACTTGGAAAATTGTACCGACACTCGCTAAGATTTTTTTTCTCATGCTGGTCAGTAATAAGAATGGTTGTACATGGAATTACAGTAATAAGAGTGATGGTACCTGGCAACACAGTAATCAGCGTGATGGTACCTTGAAGCACAGTAATGAGAGTAATGGCACCTTGAAGCACAGTAATGAGAGTAATGGCACCTTGAAGCACAGTAATTAGAGTGATGGCATCGTGAAGCGCAGTAATGAGTGATGGCACCTTGAAGCACAGTAATGAGAGTGATGGCACCTTGAAGCACAGTAATGGAGTGATGGCACCTTGAAGCGCAGTAATGGAGTGATGGCACCTTGAAGCGCAGTAATGAGTGATGGCACCTTGAAGCACAGTAATGAGAGTGATGGCACCTTGAAGCGCAGTAATGAGTGATGGCACCTTGAAGCACAGTAATGAGAGTGATGGCACCTTGAAGCACAGTAATGAGAGTGATGGCACCTTGAAGCACAGTAATGAGAGTGATGGCACCTTGAAGCACAGTAATGGAGTGATGGCACCTTGAAGCGCAGTAATGAGTGATGGCACCTTGAAGCGCAGTAATGAGTGATGGCACCTTGAAGCGCAGTAATGAGTGATGGCACCTTGAAGCACAGTAATGGAGTGATGGCACCTTGAAGCACAGTAATGAGAGTGATGGCACCTTGAAGCACAGTAATGAGAGTGATGGTACCTTGAAGCACAGTAATGAGAGTGATGGCACCTTGAAGCACGATAATGAGAGTGATGGTACCTTGAAGCACAGTAATGAGAGTGATGGTACCTTGAAGCACAGTAATGAGAGTGATGGTACCTTGAAGCACAGTAATGGCACCTTGAAGCGCAGTAATGAGTGATGATGGTACCTTGAAGCACAGTAATGAGTGATGGAACCTTGAAGCACAGTGAGAGTGATGTACCTTGAAGCGCAGTAATGAGTAATGGCACCTTGAAGCGCAGTAATGGAGTGATGGCACCTTGAAGCGCAGTAATGAGTGATGGCACCTTGAAGCGCAGTAATAAGTGATGGTACCTTGAAGCACAGTAATGAGAGTGATGGTACCTTGAAGCACAGTAATGAGAGTGATGGCACCTTGAAGCACAGTAATGAGAGTGATGGCACCTTGAAGCACAGTAATGAGAGTGATGGCACCTTGAAGCACAGTAATGAGAGTGATGGCACCTTGAAGCGCAGTAATGAGAGTGATGGCACCTTGAAGCGCAGTAATGGAGTGATGGCACCTTGAAGCGCAGTAATGAGTGATGGCACCTTGAAGCGCAGTAATAAGTGATGGTACCTTGAAGCACAGTAATGAGAGTGATGGTACCTTGAAGCACGATAATGAGAGTGATGGTACCTGGGAGCACAGCAATAAGAGTTGCGGTACCTGGAAGCTCAGGGAAGGTTTGTGTTGTGTGATACTGAGAAATCTGTCATCTCGCTGTGACCTGGCATACAGCAGCAGCATCAACAACAAAAATAGCTAGCAGCTGCTGCTCTTCTCAGCACAAGTGGCAGCATTTGCTCCTCTCACCATCATCCCTACAATCACCACCGTTGCCGCCGCCACTACTGCTACTACTAGTAGTAGTTGCACTCAGCAGTACTCTCACTTCAACCAGCAGCAACAAATCTTAGCAGGTGTGTTCACTCTAAGTCAAATATTTATCCAACGCTTCAGCGACTTCTAGGATGCCCATGATAATGATTCTAGGATGTCATGATAATGATTCTAGGATGCTTTGATAATGATTCTAGGATGCCCATGATAATGATTCTAGGATGATCACGCTATTTTATTATCCCCATATTACTAATCCTAGGATGATGATAATTCTAGGATGGTTATTTATTAATAATCACTAGTTACAAATTATACCAGATCCGCATCCATAAGATATTCCATTATTCATCTTCAAAGCATTTGTCATCGAGGAATGCTAATTGATACATTCATTAATAATAATTAAAATGAGGTTCAGTGTAATTGTAATCAAGTTTTTTCCCTAATGAAACTGTTGCCTGTCAATAAAATTAGATTACATTATGTATATTAGATATATATGTTAAGCGGAAACGCACAGAGGATTAGCGATGCAGTTTTGATTTTATATATATATATTGGTTCAGGGGGCAGGAGGGAGGTACCTGGCATCCTTCTTTGGTTCTAGGACGAACAGGCATCAGGGAGGTACCTTGCGTCCCTCTGGTATCAAACCCAGCAAGGAGCTTAGAGGTCACTGGCGTACCTGTGTGGTACCAGACCTGGCAAGTAACAAGGAGGTACCTTTCCTACCTTTATATGGTACCAGATCTAGCGTACTTCTGCGGTACTAGACCCAGTAGGAAGGTATCTTTCGGACCTCTGTGGTATCAGGAGCCGCAGAGATGTCCTCTTGTACTTCTGTGATATCAGATCTTTGGGTCAGCAGCATCACCTGTGCCTCCAGTCCACGTGAGGCACAATGATATGGAGTTGTGCTGGTAACCAGGTCAATAGTGTCCTGGGAAATGAAGGGGCGGATGCCAAGGCAAAAACTCTTGTAGCGAGCCCATTCTACAGTAAACCTTTGCCTTTCAGTGACTTCATGGGCCATATTCATATACGTCTTTGAAAATTTGTAGGCCTGATGGGTCATGCAGACCGAAAAAGTTGTACAGGGTTCAGCAGGACGTGGATGTTTGGTCCTCCTTCAACAGGAGGACCAAAATGAGATGACTGTCCACTTAGGCTCGGGCACATCTTACCCGTACCTACCTGTGCGCAGGTGTTCCTATCCCCTTCTGTGTAACTTGTGACGCGCTACTGACTGGAACATATGTCAACAGTTTCCGCCTTCGTTATAATTACCGAGCTGCTTATAGGGACTTCGGTAAACTTTTAGGAAAGTATTGACATTGCCAATTTAATTTTTTTTAATTGATGCTGGCTATTTTATTTTAGAATGACAGTATTTATTTGCGATGAGTGTTACATTACATGCATTATTTGTTAATTTTATCTTTTTGTTGTATTGTGCATTTTGTTTATGCTGTGAGCGCTGAGTGAGCTATGCAGTCGAAGTTCTCCGTAAATGTCACAACTACTACTACGGTACCTTCAGTCGATAATTGTAATTAAGTGGCAATCACCTGTTTCTGATGTCGCACTTTCCCTGGTCGTATGCTAGAAAACATCGACAGAGCAGTTACTACATTATTATTATTAGTATTATCATTATTGTTGTGATAGACAAATGCAGTTTAATGTGATAATTTACTGACGTTTCGCCCACACAGTGGTGGCGTGAAGAGTCAGGTAAAGTATGTTGAAGCTTCTTGAGTAGACTAATGACAGGTTGAACAAATGCCGTAGTCTTGAATCATGAAGACTACGGTACTGAACACCTGCTGCTAGGCAGAGAGACTGATTACCTCATCTTTTCTTCTTTTGTCCTTGTATTGATAAAACCATTGACTAGTGAAACGTCTGCATAATAAAAATACCCATAGCGCTTCCTCCTTGATTATAATAAAGATACCCAGTATTATAAAACACTAGTTTAACAAAAACACCATTACACAGGTAGTTATTTTTTCTTTAGCTTGTTCCTAGTATTGTAACATGGGCGAGTTCGGGATTACAAAAATAAACACTAAAATTTATAATCTTTACTTATAATTTTTATGCAAAAAATTTCTATAACAAGGAGTCTAAATCCTGCTCTTATCTTTGGTATAGCTACTTTATACAAAGTCATACACAATATATAAAGTCACATAATCAATATAAAAGTAAATCATAACCCTAAGTGCCCCAGTGTCATGTGTCACTACCATCTTCAGGTGTCTTACGATACTAGCAATCCCAGTGTCAAGACACTCCTTCATCGTATCCTATGACACCATCTTGTCTCTGTGTTATGTGTCACACGGCACCTTGTTCTCCGTGTCACATACGACACCCTTCTCTGTCACAGACACACTTTGCTCCGTGTTATAACACTCCTTCACCGTGGTACACCCACGACACTGCCTTGTCCGTGTTTTAACACGGAGTCTCTTTACGTCCTTTTCACCGCGTCATTTGACACTAACTCACTGGGTTACAACACAGACTTTTTTCTAAGAATATTTGTGTGTCGCCTGTTACACTCGCCTGGTTACCCAGCCCTGACTTTCCGTGTCCGTGTCACCTGACACGCAACCCTCACCAGGTTACACACCTTGGCTTCCCAGGTGTCCGTCCTCTGACGGAGACCTACAGGTCCCTGAGGTCTGCTACAGAAGCCTAAGTCAGCAGGTGTCCACTCTGTGAGGCAGTCTGGTGAACACTTTTGAAGGCCAGTCACCAGCAGGTGTGTTCCGTGAGAGTCTGGTGAATAATGTCAAGGTCAGTAGATGTCACCATCAGGTGTACTCCGTCAGGCCGGCTCAGCAGTCCCCACATTAGGTTTGATGACGTACCCAGTGGTACTGCAGGCCGGCAGGTTAACTAAACCACCAGTTTGGTAGGAGGCCGCAACACCCAGTTATTGCACAAGTGTCTAATTCTTCTTGAGTAAGTTTTGTGAGGGAGGCATCACTAAGTGGGAGAGAAATAGCCAAGGTATAACCCAAGCTGCTGGGTACCAGGGTGTTAGGAACTACTGGCATTCGCATCTTATGGGGTAGTATACCGTAAACAGGGATGAACTTTGAAATGAGCTAAAGTAAAGAAATTGAAATTAAAAGATGCATATATTATATACGTGAGTTCATTAGACAATGGGAGGTTCTCTTATTGTGAAACTTAGAGTCATAAGCCCAACTCTGCAGGAGAAAGATTTGTCAACCCACAATGGTCGGTTCATCAGTTTGAAACCCTATCGATTACAGAAGGATCATTAAGGGTGTCTGTCATCTGTACATTACATGTCAAGGATACTTTAATATTACACGAGGTCATTAAGGCCACATATCTCTTGTGCATCACTAGTCAAAGATACTTTAATATTATATTAGGCCATTAAAGCTGCATATATGTACGCCACTAGTCAATGATGCTTCAATATTTACACGAGGCTGCGTGTCACCTGTGCACCACCAGTCAAGGATACTAAATGAGTAAACCATGAGACGTACACTCACCTTAGTGTGTCAGTCTAACTTGGTCCAGCGTGGCATTATACTCCCCTGCCTTGACCTTATCAGCAACACCAAAGCTTCCATATTCAATGGGCGACATGACCTTTGTCCCCTGCTAGGGTCATGCTAGTCAAAGCAGCGTCCAAAATTGAAAGCCCAATTTTTTTTGTCATAAATTTCTGATTCTAACGAGGTATAGTTGCTATAGATTTATGAATATATATTTTGAAACTATATTCCGAAAGTTTGGTGCTGATTGAAATTCATAAAAGAAAACATTAGTTAATAGAAACTATTTTGTTTATCAAGGAAATTAAACTATATTTGCGGGAGGAGTTGCATTTCACTTTCTTATCCTTGTGTCTGCTGCTTTTTTTCCTCATCCTCATTCTCTCCTTCTTGTTTTTCTTATTTTTTTTGTGTATGCGTTATGAAGCCAGTTTGTTGAGGAGTGTAAGATATTGTTGGTCGTCAAGGTGGTGGGTGAACGCGCGTGGCTTATCTCATCCCTGATTCCCAATCCTACAAGTCAGATTTATCTCCAGCTACAAACATATATGACAACTGTTTCCATTCACTCGCCGGCCGAGTCAGTTGGGAAGGCTAGAAATCTAATGTCACCAAGTGAAAGGTTTCAAAACTAAAAAAAATATTAATGCAGCTATCTACATGGTAAGAAATAACTGAAATATTAAAGATTGTGTTGACAAAGAAAAGTTATGGAAAACAAGACAAAGTTTCGCTCTAAGGAAAGTCCTATTTAGAGCGAAATGTTGTTCAAATAAAGGTTTCATCTACATCTAATGTCGATGTTTCGCTTTCTAACCACAAGAATTATGAACGTGATGTATAATCCCTACGGCTTTAGCGCTCCCCATAATATTAATAAGAAGTATGAACAAGCTTTTAAGAAAACTCAAAACTGATGTTAAAAAAATGTTAGAACGAAAATGTGCTGGAGAACGAACTGAAGTTTGAGGTTGGTTTGTTGCATTAGTTGCCAGTGGTTCATAAGGAAAGCTTTATATTAAATTGAAGCAAGCAATGTGTCTACCACTTTCTTAACATGTTCACTGTTGGGAAGTGTCATGGTGGTGCCTATTTCATGTAATTAACATAAATATGTTTTTAAGTTCCAGGGGCACTGTTCTCATGAGTATCCTTTGGCTCACTGTTATATGATTCTGGCAAAGGTATTAGAGAAATTCGAATAAATAAAACAATGGTATAGTTAAATAAAATGAACACACTGAACTCAGAATAATTACTTTTAGTTATAAGTGTATATTACCTTATTTTGCGTCGACTTCTTGAGTCATCGCCCCCCGTGGCGGTGACTCAGTGTATTATTATTATAATCAAAAAGAAGCGCTAAACCACAAGGGCTATACAGCGCTGCAGGGCAGGAAGGAAGCGAGTGTATCAGGTGGCAAAATGGAGAGGGATGAGTAGTAGGTTACGGAGAACAGCGGGGCAGTGGATAGTGAAAGGGTAGAAGGCAGTGTGGTAGTATTTAATGTTTCTAGAATATCAGCCGCACACTGTTAAATTTAAGAACTACAAAATGTTTAATAGGTCTTTCTAAGTTTTCGACGATGAGATGTCAAATGAACAGATATCGTGTGATATGATAACCAGGAGCGTAATACCGACATGATCAGCACAATCTCGGGTCCAACCTTGATCATACCGGTTGAGCAAGATAAGATAAGATTTCGTTCGGATTTTTAACCCCGGAGGGTTAGCCACCCAGGATACCCCAAGAAAGTCAGTGCGTCATCGAGGACTGTCTAACTTATTTCCATTGGGGTCCTTAATCTTGTCCCCCAGGATGCGACCCACACCAGTCGACTAACACCCAGGTACCTATTTGCTGCTAGGTGAACAGGACAACAGGTGTAAGGAAACGTGTCGAAATGTTTCCATCCGCCGGGAATCGAACCCGGGCCCTCCGTGTGTGAAGCGGGAGCTTTAGCCACCGGGCCAGGTAACCAACAGCGTCTAATCTCTTGTGTGTGTATATATGCCTGTTCTGGAGATGTATCTGGGATTCCCATGTAAATAAATATGTATACCACGAGGGGAGCTCTATCACTGTGGGAGACTTTAATACAGACATTTCACGACATGTTGAGTATTATGAGTTGCATAATGCATTCACGGGAGTTGAAAATCTGCGTAATCCCACGGACCGGCACGAGCATTGTGTTGACGTCAGCGCTTTTACAACAGACAGAAGGAAGGAACGTTCTGTCCTATTCCTTATATTGTTGATGAGCTTAAAATGGCGCACAATACTTAAACTGTCACGCTGTTGGAGATTTACTTATCTGGACCTCTTTCTCATTACCGTTTGAGTGTTGCTGCTGTAAACAACCTTGGCTCCTCCCAGGTGCTCCTAAGTACCAAGTTCAATTACATTCACAGTAGTAAATCTATATATTTCACAAGTAACTCACGCTTTAGGGATTAAAGTGTGAGTTATTTGTAAATTGTTATAAAAAATATGACAACTTGGTTGAGAAAAAATATGTTGAGGAGGATTTAAAAAAAATTGATTTTCAGAGTTACAAGTTTATAAAAATAAGTTCCTTTTGGCTAACCTAGATGCTAGGGTTCCCAGAGCGTATCCCAGTGTACATTTTTTGTACCAGGAACCTGAAGATGCTGAAAATATCGTTAGATACAGTAATAGGAAGAAAGTTAATATTTTGTGTTTAAGAATCATCAGCACTTTATACCTTTCTCTATTGCTACAGTAACAGCCAAAATCGTCATTAATGTAATCATCATCATCATCAGTAAGAAGAATCAGCAGAATACGTAGATGTGAAGGTTCACCTTGGTGCCAACCGTGACCCATCACAGTGAACACTAACCTGCCTCTCCACTCCTACCATCACCATCTCCTCAATCACCAAATTCACAGACACCACAAACCAGATTGTGCAACCAAAAATCTCCCCCCCCCCTTTTTTTTTAATATTTTTTCTTATTTTTGCCCAAATGAACATTTTTCCGAAGCATTTCCCAATATATATTTTTTTGTTATTTTTTTTTTTCAATAAATTTTTCCAACGCATTTATCTGTTAAGAATTTTTAATATGCTATTTTTTAACCAATTTTCTATTTTTAACAAAATTCTTTTCCTGTCAGTAGGAATCTTACATATTATATAAGACGCCTGAAGGTATATAGCTGAACCGTGCTTGCGTGCGTGCGTGCGTGTGTGTGTGTGTGGGGGGGGGGCATGTGTATTTCAGTGTACTCACCGTTATGTAGTTGCAAAGGTTGAGCCCTAGCTGCTGACCCCCTCTTTTCTCAACTTGCTGCATGCTAAATTTGCTCTCACTCTCATCGATTCTATCGTGCCTTCTCTTAAAACTATGTGTGGAGCGTTCTTTAAACATTTCTTCGTCGAGATCATTCCGCTTACGGACCACCCTGAGACTAAAGAAATACCTCCTGACATCTTTGTGGCTTTTCTGTCTTTAACTTCCAGTTTTGCAGCCGAGCACCTGTTATGCGGCTCTTAAACAGCCTGTCCCCTTATACCCTATTAATTCCTCTGAGTATTTTGTATGTTATATCTCTCCTGGATCTTCTGTCCTCCGTTGTCGTTAGGATCAGTTTCGTTAGCCTCTCATTATAGCTCATTCCCATTATCTTTGAAATTAGCCTCGTTGCGTAGTTTTCATTGGACTCTTAAAAAAAGAGTTCAAGGAAAACTTGTCATTGAGAGGTAGAAACCTACATACTTTCTACATATTTCCACATCCAAAAGAGATCGTCTTCATCCAATACAAGAATGAAAAAAGAAAGGTCAGTGCCTCTCACAAACACCCAGCCTTCACATGGTTTATCAAGTCAGTGCCTCTCACAAGCACCCAGCCTTCACATGGTTTATCAAGTCAGTGCCTCTCACAAGCACCCAGCCTTCACATGGTTTATCAAGTCAGTGCCTCTCACAAGCACCCAGCCTTCACATGGTTTATCAAGTCAGTGCCTCTCACAAGCACCCAGCCTTCACATGCCTCACACTGCATGAGACAGCTCCTCCTAATTACTGGTATTCCACAGTATGTACAAGGGTCCAGCCTAAACCAACGTCAAGTTTTACTGTGTTACAAAAGTGTGCAAAAAACTGCGGTGACAAAAATGTAAACACTGTTTATTTGGTTTCTCAGTCGTCTCGGTGGTTCCAGTTTTTCTATATTCCTATTTAAAAACATTGCTTCGCCTTGATGTGTTATGAAATTTTTGTTAATGGTATAATTGGTTACATTCTGTAAATTAACGGAAACCTAACCTTACCTAACCTAATGTAAATTAACCTAAATTTAATAATAAAGGTAAAATTACCGACAATATGTGACATTTTATTGTGGCAACGTTTCGCTCTCCAGGAGCTTTGTCAAGGCGTTACAAACAATACTGCTAATATCACCTACAACATGGGCCAGTATATCTACTCTTTCACCTCACGTGATACCTGTACGCTCTCTTTGTCCTTGTATTGTTTGGAACGGCTTGACAGCTCATGGAGAGCCAAACGTTGCCACAATAAAATGTCGCATTCTACCACCATTACTACTAGCCTAATCTAACCTAATGTAACCTAACCTTCTAAGTTAATCTAAATTAGCCAGCTAGCCTAGACCTGCCAGATCAGCGTAGTTGCTACCTCATTTCCTTCAGTAATCAGTGAACAGGAAATAATTACTGACAGAAATATTGAAACAAGATATTAGATTTCCACACCATTAAATCTGATCGTGTTTAATAAAACTATATTTTATATATTCAGGGTTTGATAATCAGCTTATTGATGTTTTAAATTTATGCTTTCTTTTGTTGGGCTCTCAGTGATAAACATGAGACGGCAACAGCTAAGCAACACCTTATGTAGCGCACTCCAACTGTCTGCGCGTGGGTCATCAAGTTTACGAGTCAACTTTTGAGTGAGTCATTAAGTTTGGAGGTTAACTGCAAATGGGTCATTAAGTTTACAAGTCAACCGTGAGTGGGTCATTAAATTTGCAAGTCAACTGTGAGTGGGTCATCAAGTTTACAAGTCAGCTGCGAGTGGGTCATTAAGTTTACTTTCATCACAAAAATATTAATTTACCTAAAATCTGTGTGAATGCATTAAGAGATGTACGTACACCTCTGTGTGTACTTACCCTGGCCTGCCTGTGTAATAGTGGCACGAGCAAATATGTCTGTTGACTGATTGATTGATTGATTGCCTTGAAGTGGTAGGAATTCAGTTATTGGCGCCGGGCAAATATGTGACAGCCAGTAATTGCCTGACAGGCAGGCATACGGCCTACTCTAAGTGCCGACAGTGTAAGCAACATAGATTAATGTTGACGGTGTGAAGTGTACGGGGAACTCCCTGGGGAATTAACGCTCCGTGCAACACTAGAGAGAAGGTATTTGAGACTTCTGATAATTTGGATCTAATAACAGTAATTATTTGTTCGTTAGTCGAAATGATTTCACACTTCGAATGTTTGAGGATGAATCCCAAGGCTTCTTCCCGTAACTTCACCTATTGGAGATCTGATAAACTCTTCCGTACCTAGAGAGTGCCATCATCCAGGTGCTAAATGTAGAGTTCCTTGGCCTACATTCTCTTGTAAAACGTAGAATGTAACGAGACATGATTGAAGTGTATAAGTGAAAGATGGGCATAAATAAATAAGATATAAACAAGGTTCTTAGGATATCCCATTAAGAACTCGAAATAATGGGTTCAGATTGAATAAGTTTAGGCTTAACAAGGCTATACGAAAGTACTGGTTTGGAAATAGTCTTCATTGAATGGAACAGTCTGCCTAGTAGGATTATTGAACCCCATCCCTAGCATACTTGTCATTTCTGTTGTAGATGTGGTTCCAGTTGTTAATGGTACTGCAATATCCTTGCAGTGTTTGTCCAGCCAACAATTAACACCCATTGATCTGGAAAACCGTTCACTTCCAACTCCCCTTCTCGGTTAATTATGTCTATTGCTCTCCTATACCTGTTAACCAAATCTTCATTAATACACTTGCCGGCATCATTGCCTCAGAACTGAGGCAGATAATGGGATTGATCCCATTACCATTCATAATGCAGTCAAGACGGCTAACAGTATCATCCATCCCATCCCAAGGAAAGCAAAGCCCTCTGTCTCCCGCTCCCATACTTTAAGCAAAAAGTCCTATCCTTGAACTTAATCTGACTGTCTCCAACAAGTACGGTGTTCTTACCTTCCTTGGTGTAGCTCGTCGTGTCCTTCACTGTAGTCAACTCACATTCGTGAGGCAGCACAGAGAACGAGTTGGAGGTTTCCACAGCAGTCCCTTGGATCATCATCGTTTCAATCTCTCCATCCTTCCCTTTGATCTTCAGGTTCGTTCCATTCTGCCCAGTCATTTTCCAGCTTCCCTTCTTGACTTGAGGATTACTACAATCCCTTTTGTTTTCCTCAGTCAGTCGCCGCATCTCTCGCATGGCTTTCTTCATCTCCTTAACTATTGGTAGAGTTGCTCGATAGAGGGCATTGTTGGTTCACTTTCACAGAGCTCACGAAGTACGACCTCACACGATGGAGATCATCTTAGGACACTTGGCTGAAACATGCTGGCAGAATATGTGCAAATTCTTTCTGACTGCCGCTTTAGCAACGAAACGGCGACTGCCGCTTTAGCGACGAGCCTGATTTCTAAGGCTGACGCCGAAGAAAATTTGTTTAATTTCTTGGGATATCAACTCGGCAAAACGGTTGGTGATGAACGTTGTTTTCTCCGAATAGATTATCTTTGAGGCTGTGCCAAGCCCTGGATTCACCATTTTTTTGATGTTCTGTGATCATATTTGCAGTAAACCCCCTGCGGAATCTGCTGGGAATGACACAGTCGCTCTATAGACATCTGACTTGCAAAATTAATGGTCCATGGGTAGAGTCATCAGCATAATTGTTGTTGGCGATACTGGTCGTCTTGGGTGGATTCTTGTTTCATAGTGTTTGAGTTCTGGTAGCATCTCTGGTGATTATTCAGATTGTTTCAACTGTAATCCGTTGTTTATTTGATTTTTTTTTTTGCTATCCTGTGCTAAGATTTCTAGCTATCAGTGGCACTTTTCTTTAGTCTGCCTATGCGATTCTCACGGTAATAAGGTAGTTGTATCAAGTTATCATCTAGAGTCTAGGTAATTTGTATACTGCTTTGATAACTCATAAGCCTAGCAATCGGATGTCTCTTGTTGGTAGTGCTAGACAAACGTGGCCAAACAGCAGTAGGCTTCGCCATGTCCCCACGGTGTCTCAGCCTTCTACGTTTTTGGACTCTCCATTTACCTGCCTGATCAGGTCAGTAAATTTACCTGCAGCATGTAAACGAGCTGCTTTGGGGATGTTCGGTAGAGTCCTGCTAGCAGAACATTTGATTAACGCCAGGTCATCGCAGTTGATTAGGTTGCCAGCGAAGCGTTCGGCTGTTAGTAGGAACTGTTGGCTTCTCTGTACAGAAGCCAAATGTGACCCAACACACCCGTTGTGTAGACGAATAACGCCAGTAATAATAAGGCCCCATATTCTCCACACACCTGGTATGTGCCTTTCCTCACACTGTTAAATGAACTGTTTCCTTGGCTTTGTGACTAGCCAGCTGCAACATTTGCTATCCATCAGTCTTCCTAGTGAACCTGTGCTACTGGGGAACTTCCTTCGTGTAGGAAGAGATGGGTTGGACAGGTTCCACTATATATATATATATATATATATATATATATATATATATAATCAATAACAACACTGCGACTAACCGAGGATTCGAACCTATGTCGTTTTGGCCCACTTCATGATGAGCAAAAATCACACATGACACTAACCCACGGGACCACGCAATCCTGTAAGAATGACGCACCCAGCAGAAATAGGTATTTTACCGTCATCCGAAGACATACGGTGGTGTGGGTGCCTTTGAGCTAATTTCATTCTACTCCCCGTTTGGTGTACTAGCCTCACGAGCAGCATATATTATCGTAACCACGACCGAGTTGCGGTAAAACACCTTGGTGTGCTGGGTGCGTCATTCTTATAGGATTGCGAGGTCCCGTGAGTTAGTGTCATGTGTGAGTTCTGCTCACCATGAGGTGGGCCAAAACAACATGGGTTCGAATCCTCGGCTACTCGCAGTGTTGTTATTGATTAATACCACTCGTTCGTGGTTACAATAATATATATATATATATATATATATATATATATATATATATATATATATATATATATATACATATATATATATATATACACACACACACACACAAAACAACCACGTGGGGAGTAGAATGATAGCTCTAGGCCTTTCGTGTTGCAATCAACACATCAGCATCTTGCAAAGTTGTTACAGAAGAAAGGAGGATATCTAGTGAATACATCCTCTGGGATCGTGTTGGCTCGGACATTCTCCTTTTTTCTGCAACTTTGCAAGCTCATGATGTGTTGATTGCAACACGAAAGGCCTAGAGCTATCAGTCTACTCCCTCCGTGGTTGTTTTGCATACTGTATCGCTTGGTTTTGCATATATATATATATATATATATATATATATATATATATATATATATATATATATATATATATATATATATATATATATATATATATATATATATATATATTCAGACGTTCACAACGCGAGAAACAGGCGGGTATATACAGAGAAAGATCGCACTCAGCAGGATTCGAACCCACTATAGGAAGACAGGCAAGGTACCTCAAGTGACACTCGATACCACTCGGCCACATGATTCCTGTGGTACTTTTTGGTTGTTAATGTAATTGTTCTTAATAATAACATTGTTATTGCTAATTGTCTCCATGACACCGGTTTTCTTATTAACTTTATTTCACTATTTTGTTACCGTTGTTATTTATAATTAAATTACGTTATTCTATATAACCCGTTGTGTGTCTCTCAATATCTAGGATTCTAGTATTGTTATATAGAATTTAATGACAATCTTAAGACAGTGACTACGAGAGCAAAACTCTGGTAATAATGGAATTTTCGTCATTTTATATTATGCTCAAGCGTCTTTACCTCTGAACAACGAAGATACTCTTCTCTTCTTCTAAGGCGCCCACCTTTCCCTTGACGTCTTTTGTACCTCTGTATCGCTTTATTACTCGACTTGCCTTTGTGCTATTTTCGCTCTTTGTCTTCCTTTAATATATAAGCAGTATTCTCGGAATTGCCAATAATAAATTCATTGAAGCTTTTTTCACTTTGGATGAAGTGTATTCCCCTTCCCAACTTTGCCTGTTTTGAGGCTCAGTTTAAGTGCTCGGTAAAATTGACTAAGAGATTATATAGGAAAAGTCTGGTACATGATGAGTGTAAGGACTCACTGGGCTTCGTACTGTTTTTAGCCTTTGTTTTTATTTTATTTGAGACAGCTGCAGTTTTACGAGTTTTAAGCAGTATTTAAAAGACCATGTAGTAAATTGGAGGCACACGATCATAAGTGTAATGTGTGTGACGAGGATATGAGGTTTACATATAAAATTTTCACGTTGAGTAGAAACTTGATACGTTTGAGTCTGTGATAATCTTTAGCTAGACCTGTTTCTCCTCCATAATCTATCCATATCTTACGGAATCTGGCATGCTAATCAACATAGGTCATTTATTTAGCAACAAAATTTAACATCTAGAACCTTAAATGACTTAACTTTTTTACAATAGAACTACCCTTATTTAGACCCTGGAAATTATTAACCTTACAACCCATCAGACACTTTTGTGTACATTGATTACCTACATAGACTTAAATTATAATTCCCAGAATTACCTAAAGCTGTTGCTAGAAAAATCTAACGGATCCAACAGCTTTATCTATACAGGAACATTGCAGAGAAAGGGGCCCAAAATATGAAACAGATTAACAGCATCAATCAAATCTTTTGTCCAGTTTAAATGGTGTATAGTTTGAGCATTTCCACGGTCACGAACAGTTGCTTAAGCTCTCAGAGAGTGAGAAAGACACTATGCACTTTAACCTGTCACTACTAACATCATGTCTTTCTCATGTCCACATTCAGTATTCCCACCACACTCATCTCAATCTGCCAACCCCCTCACTGAATGTAGCCCAGTCCTTCCATCAAACATTATTATCCATATTTCTATAATTATATTAATTACAAGAATACGTCATAAAATTATATTCCTTCTACAACTGCATCCTCCACCTCAAAATATTACATATTTCCTGATGTTACAAAAAATAAATTGTATTTAAAGTCAGATATCAATATTACATATTAAGGGTAAGCATTAATTTGTATTAGTAACAGTTTATAGTGTCATAACCAGTATGTTAATTAAAAAAATTACCTATCATATTATACCTTTGATTAATAAATTTTCTTGTAATCATCGATGTTTAAAATTACTTATTTCAGTAGCATTTTACATATGTTTTTCGAGTTTCAGTTATATATACATGACATTTTAGCTATTACTATATTAAAAAAAGCTCTAAACCATCAACATTTAACTTCAAAACAAGCTCTTTTACTTTCACTTACAACCTCCTTAACATTTGTTGGTATCCATATTGAACTGTCATTACGCTGTAAATTTACAAAACTACGCAGTTTATGTACTCTAATATTTTGTACTCAAAATGTAACTTAAAGTTTAAATCTTGCACAAAACACTACCCTGTAGTAACATAGGATATCTAAAATTATTTAGTAAACCTATTGACGTAGCCCCGTCTTATGACTGTGGGACCATAATAGTGCATTTTTTTTTTACAACATTGGCTGTCTCCCACCAAGGTAGGGTGACCCGAGAAAGAGCAAACGCTTTCAACGTCACTCGTTTAATCACTCTTGTCAGAATCTAGTTGACATCACAGTTCAGGTAACCCTCCAAACTGCAAACTCACCATACTTCCTTCAGAATGCAGGCTCTATTCTTCCTACAGTGTATACAATATTCTTATTAGATTTTAACCAAAAAAGAAAAATATTTTATATGAGAGGCGTAACATGGGGTAGATGAGAAATGGCTTCCCTAATGACTCCCCCCCCCAAGTCCTATGGGAGGCCGATAACAGGGTATGTCAGGCCATAATCTGTGTTCTAATGAGAATTCGATATATGAAGTTATGTAATTAAAAGCAGCTAACGGAAATGCATATTGAGGAAGGGACAAAAGAGATGGAGAGCAATGTGGCGGCCACAGGAGGAGAAAGGAGGTCCTCGTCTGCCCGCCTAAGGTAATGCAAACCGCCCCTCTTCTACCTCATAGTGATCTCTTAAGCAATAGGTGTCAATGATAAAAGGATAGTTTTGCTGCATTGTCCATCCCTAGGAGGTTGAACTCGATTACACTGGGAAACGCCTTGTTATCCTTCTCATGTGAGGGTTGTGGCTAAACCTATTCATCTCCTATAACTGCCAAATATGAGGCATCATTGGTATAATGCTGATACTTTGCCCTGAGGAGGCATTATCCGTCTCTGCAGTGCCTCTGGGTTGTCAGGTTACACTTACCCCGGAGATAGAAACAGGTGTAAAGTTCTGCTAATTGCTAAGACGATCCTAGTGATAGGTGACGACATTCTTCTTGTTACTAACCCTGGAGGGTTTTTAACCTATGATAACCCCAAAAAATGTCGAGTAGTCTGGCTTATTTCCGTTCGGGTCCTTTTGGTGCTTGTATAGGATGTCACCCACAACAATCGACTAACTCCCAGGTACCTAGTTACTGCTTGGTGAGCAGGAACGAGACCGTATAAATAGATTTGTCTGTATGTCTCTGAAATTGAACCCTGCCCTTTTAATTATGAGCCGAAAGCTGCATCCCTCCTTGTGTGTTCCCACTGACATTGCCCCAGCAACACTGTGTCTAAATTGTATCATTTCTCAGTGGTGTAAGCTTCAAGATGGAGAGAAACACTGTGGAAATTTTACAGTAAACAGTTTTAGGAGTGAGTATATGTTTATGGTAGCTCCATTATTTTCATGTATTGTAAATGAAACAAATGAATTCGTGAAAAAAAAAAAATTGCAGAGTTATCGTAATCTCTGCAGGAAAGGAAAAAAATAATTGCCGCAGATGCAATGAAAATATATGAGTTGTACATGAATTTACTATGTGTGTGGAAAATGTTGAGTAGACACATGGCAAAAGTGGAGCTCCAGCTTTTGGAACAATTGTTTCAGACGTTGGAGCTGAACTCTTCTCCTGGCTGAGGGACTGACCACCACAAAAATACTACTTCGAGGATGATGGACTGATTACGTCATCTATACATCTCTAATGCTTCTACTGCCTCTATATTCATCTGAAGAAGCTTTCTGTGTAGGCGAAACGTTTCGGAATAAAGATACCTAACTGATGCACATCTGTCTTACTTTTCTATAATTAGCTTTATTTAGGTTAAAAACAGGTGATTTTACAGGGTTTGAGTCTGTTGATGACCTGGGACACATGAAAGTGTGCACAAAGGCATCCTGTTATGAGTGCCTGGAAGCAGCCGGATGTGCACCTTTTTGTTTTCAGAAAGGATTTGATAACCAGCTGCTGTAGTGTGACTTGATCCCAGTAAATAAAATTATAAATTTGAACTGCGGACTAGAGGATCATCACTGTGCATTCACCGAGACATGTGTCAGTATTTAAAGGACTTAAGTAGTCTCCATGCTAGCTTAAAGATGAATTGCAATTATATTGACCCACGGAAGCCTTCTAACCTTGCAAACTAGATGGAAGTTCTGGTCACAGTCACAGCCCGTGTTAACTCCACGTACCAGCTCTTGGAAAAAGTGGATTCGATCCTCCACCATTCCCTGTGTTGAATAATTCATATGGGTTTAGCTCTTCACACAAAAATAGTAATCTAGTGCTGGGAATATGAGTGTTCCGTTCCATTTTCACTCAACCCTTGCCGTCTAAGGTGGTAACTTTCCCAAATATTCATTCATGCTTCTCCTCTTGAGATATAATGTGGTACCTGATTACCTCTTAGTACTTTTTCACTCTTCATGTGCCTCAGGATACCTGCTGCTTCGTCAGAAAGAAAATCACTATTGCTTGAATGGTCTTGAACACAAAGTCCTACATTCCTTAACGTTTGGTGTAATAAGAATCTGGTTTTTATTAAATAAAATTTTCTTGTCTGATTACCAATAATGATTTTTCTTCTCATTTTAAGTATTTTTTTTTTTATTTTCACAGGCATTTTTTCATTTCTTTCCACTGAAGTTGCAGTTTAATTGAATTTCTTACTTTGGACTCTTTCCATATCGTTGTACGTTCTTCATTAACAGTTTCTCGCTTTAAATGACTATTTCCACATTTTGCTTCCCTCTTTCCATTAGGCCATAATTGCTTTGGAGTTTTTATGATCTCGTTTGAGACTTCGTTTCACTCTAATTGAAGTGATATTTTATGCGTTAGTTTTGTTACAAGTTGATTAACTTCATAGGTGTTACTCATTAAGCTAATCAAAGAGTGCAATAACGTCACCTGTTTACACGCCGAACACACACAGGTACGTAAAAAAAAATAAATCACGAGAATGTGAAATAATACATGTAAATCGTCCTCTAAATGAAAAGTTTTTACTAGTGCGTTAAAGTGTATCAGTTTCTACACGATCTTAACAGAGAAAAAATTAATACAAAGTTTTTGTGGGTCAGGGTAGGCGAACCTAGCTACACCTAAATTTACTCATATTTATGTATAGATAAGTTAGTAAGAGTGGATGAGACACTTATCGTCGCTTACATAGCCAGAAACCACACAGTATTTAACATGTAGGATGGAGAGGCGTATATTACCGCTCTCTTATTAAAAATAAGAGAACTATGGGAGGCATTGTTTCAAGGTGGCTGTCTAGCTCTAAAAGAATTTAATCAAACAAGCAAGGAATCTGTCTGTCTGTCTGTCTGTCTGTCTCTCTCTCTCTCTCTCTCTCTCTCTCTCTCTCTCTCTCTCTCTCTCTCTCTCTCTCTCTCTCTCTCTCTCTCTCTCTCTCTCTCTCTCTCTCTCTCTCTCTGTTCCGGACATTTAGTGTCTCACCGGTCAGAGTGACTGTGCCACTGAATAGTCATACAAATATGTAACAAAGCAAAGAAAGTTAGAAAATGTATTCATAAAAAAAAATTACAGTTCAGCAAGGCATTATTTACAATGTAAATCACAGATTCTGCAGTCAGTTAGAATTTTAAAAACAGGACTAGACGTCAGGACTACATCTGGGTTGTTTCGCATCTGTTGTGTAGTAAGTCTCACCAGTAATAGGCTGTTTCTGGCATTTTATAACTACCATTAACTGGTCACTATGAGATTCACTTCCCTGGAAGCTTAGTGGGTTTAGTGAGCAAGGAGCCCCTTAGTAAGGATTCAAAATAAACGTCATTATCCTTTAGTATAGGAGAATTTGTTTTACATGGTGATATTTTGTAGTGCTAAGGTAGCCGACATATATGTATAATACTTTATAATATATTCGGCTATATTATAATGCAATAATATGAAGTCTCATCATATACTGTTATATAAACATACGTAAACACACACACAAAGTAACATATTGTAAACACATAGAGTAACAAACACACTGTAAGCACACACCCACACACACAGACACACGTGCATAAACACTCCCCCCCCCACACACACACATATATATAGGCGCGTGAGAACACACACAAACATATAATCATACACAGACATATAAACATGCAGTATACACTTGATACACAAACACAATCGACAATACATAAATTAACTTGCACATATATACAGACACTTAGAAACAAATTCAAGCTTGAATGCCCATCGGCATTACAGGTGCGCACACGCACGCGCGCGCGCACACACACACACACACACACACACACACACACACACACACACACACACACACACACACACACACACACACACACACACACACACACTTTTTGCAAAAGAGAAAATGGGAAGCCAAAGGCACTCGCAAAAATGGGGAGAGTAGGGAAATGAAGGCGGCAGTTGGCAGTACCCGGGATTGATAAAGGATGACCTTAAGATCCAACTGAGAGAGAAGTTTGAGAGAAAGTTCGGTTCCCTTTGGAGAGAAACTGTATCAGTTTTCAATGAAGGAAGGGATAAAATCACAGAACAGTGAAATTGGGCGACTCTGGCAGAGGAAAGGGCGCGGGAGCTGGAAGAGAAAATGATATATTCTGTCACCGTTTCTTCCAGAGGAAAAGGGTGGCAGATTGTAACAAAGCTCGGCAAGAGGTTCCAGGGCTCATTTAGAAGATAGGATCCCTAAAACCGAAAGAAGTAATAAGAGGTGAACTAGACCCTGGAGGAAATGAGAGAGAGGTCAGTAGGGAAGGACAGGGAGCACAGGTGTTTGGAGAGAACAGTTAAGGAAAGTCACCGGCAATGATTCTCTGAAGATAGGGAGGCTAAGGTGATAAGAGAACATGGAAAATAGTAAAAACAAACTAAGAAATCTGAAAGGAGAAGCAATAAGAGGAAGAAAGAGGGAGGTCATTGATCCATGGACTCCAGGAAGTTGAAGGTGTTCAGTTACTGGGGAATGGGAGATTATATCAGTCATAGAGTGCATGGGAGGGAAGGAAGTGATAGAACAGATGGCGAATTTTCAGAGCATCGGGAGGTTCTACAGTGGCAAATACCACCCGATTAAATTAACCTTTAGGTTCCATATAGACTAGGACAAGATGTAAGGGAAAGCAAACACCTAAAACAAAACTGGCAACGCTACAGTTGTGTCTAACTTGATTGAGACAGGACGAGGACGGAGAGGGAACAGCTAATGGTGTATGTAAAACTCCGCCGAGAGCAGAAAGAGCAGTAGAAGAGGGCCCAGGAGGTAGAAGAAACTTAACTCGGGAAACTCCTCCAGACACAACCTCGATCCCTTTCTCAGCTGCACCAACTCTGGGTTAGTCTCCACCTCCCCAGCGCCATCACCAACGCTGAGCCTCACCCTTCACCTTTTTCCCTACACCCTTCCTATTCCTTTCCCCTTCCCTGCTCTTAACACTATTTTTTACCCTTTCCACAGTAGGGAAGCTCACACCAATATCAGCCCAATCTTCCCCAGGGAGTAGACATCAACCAGTGCATATTAAGGAAAAGTAGTATTAGAGTTTGGTACACTAATGCAGATGGTATAAAAAAAAAGAGCAAAGAGTTGATTGAACAGCTGAGGTCACACCAGACATAATAACTATCACTGAGACAAAGTTGACAAATGATATCAGGAAAAACAGAAGAAACAGGGGAGAAGGAATGACACTATTAATTAGAAATCACTGGATTTTTGAAGAAGTAAGAGGTGTAAACTAACTGTAAGAAAACAATTTTATAGTGTCCTCAGTTAAGACCAAGGGACTCGAAGTAGTAGTTGCAGCGAAATGCAACCAACCACCTAATAATAGGAGATTGAGGCATGAATGAGAAGGTCCGAGCGATGGTTGACATTATAGCAGAAGCAGCCAGGATGGCATTTAGGGCTAAAGCAAAGCTAATTTGATGGAATATTTCAACCTTGAAGAAGTAGATTGGGAGACCTGGTAGTCACATGGGAGACAAGAAACGTAAAGAGATAGAGGTGTTTAGAGGCAGAACGTTAATGATATGGCATGGGAAAGAAGAGATGATGAAACAACAAGACTTGACCTAGTGTGTACCGTAGGTACATCTGACATAGGTGAAATAGAATATGAGAGCCCTTTGGGCACTAGCGAGCATGCGGTCCTAAACTTCGAGTATTTAATGGAACTAAAGGTAGAGAACATGAAAAGCCAGACTTTAGAAGAGGAAATTTTGAGGGGTTGAGACACTCTTGAATGTAATGGATTAGGACATGAATTTGAAGGTAAGCCAGGGCATGGATGAAATAGATTATCTAAATGTAAACTGCAGGGAAACTAAGGAAACTTTCATACCAAGATGATGATGATGCAGAAACAACAAAGACAGAGAGCCTTGTTTCAACCAAGAACGCAGGGAGGGCAAAGAGCGTTTGAGAGAGTGGAAAAAATAGAAAGAAAAGGACAGACGAGAACATAGAAGTGAGCGGATAGGCCACAAATTAAAATGCTAGGGTGAGAGAGACCGAAACTTCTTCACAGCCACATCAGGAAAAAGATTTCAATAAAGGATCAGATAATGCTACTAAGCAAGGAAGACAGAAGAGCTCACGAAAAACAACAAAGAATTGTGAACTGTTGATGAAACGATTTAAAGAGGTCTTGTTAGTGGAAGTTGAGGAAATACGAGACTAAGAAATTTGGGACACCGCCAAGTACTGGATGCCATCCACACAGCAGGAAAACAGGTAAAAAAAATTTTGATGGACTTGGATACATCAAAAGCAATAGGACCTGACAATATGCCACCTTGGATTCTAGGAGAGGGTACGGAAGCATTATCTTAACCACTAGCTATGATTTACAATAAGTCAATGGATACGGGACTGATATTAGAGATCTGGAAGACAGCAAATGTAGTCCCTATATTTAAGACAGGACACAGACAGCAGTAGTAACTGCAGTAAACTGTAGTTTATTACAGTTTCTTTGACATGAATACCTTGCAAGGTAATGGAGAAACTTATAAGGGGAGAAGTGGTCTCATAAGCAATAATCAACATTGGTTTATGGGTGGCAATCTTGTATTACTAACTTGTTCTGTGACAAAGCAAATGTGTGACAAGAGAGAGAGAGAGAGAGAGAGAGAGAGAGAGGATTAGGTGGGTTGCATTTCTTAGGCTGCAAGAACACGTTTGATAGTGTATCCCACAAGAAGCTGGGCCAAAAGCTTGAGATTAATGCAGGAATAACAGGGAACATACTCAGGTAGATCAGAAAGTATCTTATGGAAAGGAAGCAAAGAGCGACTGTCATGAGACATGAGAATGGTGAAGAGTATTGAGCAGGTCCCGCAAGGATTAGTATTAGGAACATTACTGTTTTTGAGATTGATTCAGATATATTTCTGTTTGCTGATGTTATTAAACTAATTGAGGAAAATAAAAACAGATGAGGACAGGGAAAGGCTCCAAAGGGATCTGGACAAATTGCAAGAGTGGTGAGATAGTGGTTTCTTGAGTTCAGTCTCAGTAAATGTAAGGTCATGAAGATTTTGGAAAGAGCAAGAAGACCGGAAACGGGGTATAGACTGGGGAGACATTACAGGCTTGACTTAGAGAAAATACCTTCAATAATCTCAACAAAAAGTCATTTTGAGCCCTTTATATACAACATACGTATATGTATATTAGAGTATGTAGCACCTAAAAAAAAAAAACATGTTAAGGAACTGTAGAAAATGCAAAAGTATGCAACAAGGTTTGTTCCTGGCATCAGCTGTGAGAAGAAGCTAACAGAATTGGACCTAACTGCATTGGAGGACAAAAGCAGGGTCGCCATGATGAAAACAGAAAATACTCCAAGGAATTGATAAAGTAGACAGGAAGAGGCTGTTTGAAAGTTGAGAAACGGGAACTCAGGGACATCACTGGAAGTTAGTCTTAGATGAACCACAGACATGTTAGGAGGTATTTTTCAAGTCTTAGACTTCATTCATAGTTGTAAGAACAGGTACGATACGGCTTACGAGGCTAAGAGGAGTGGATCCGCACCCACAAATGAGTACACACACAAAAGAGCCAAGTGTCTATCTTCAAGTGCCTTTGGCAGATGATAACTTACACAAAAAAAAAAAACATACTAGTCCATTATTATACAGCTCGCTCCAGGAGAAGATTTAATGAATATATCAATAAATAAATAAATGTGAGGGTTGCCTTCCTGTAGTTAACATAGTCAGTATAGACACAAAATATCCACTGAAGAGGTCACATCAGACAAACTAGTATATATATATTATAAAGGCGGCTTCAACTGAAAAGCTTCATTACATCTGCTCAGTTTTTCACAATGTATTTTATGCGTTGATGTATAACGTTTTGCTAGTATAAATGTTGGGTTAGTGTGTGTAACATTGTTAGGTTTCTTTTTGTAAGTTAGTTATTTTTTTTATAATTTTGTGTAAAGAGAATATTTTTGTTTTAAAATGAACGGCTGTTCTGCTTGGTAATTGTTCCTACTTGTTTTAGCACTGATGATAGTTTGATATTCCGAAACGTTTGAATGATAGAGGAAGATGTTTGGGTATTACAGGAAGAGGACATCTGTTATGATGCTTTTAGTGCTTAACCACTATATATAGACAGGGATATGTGTTGTCACCATGGTTGTTCTGTATATTAATAGATGGGGTAAGAGAAGTGAATGTTCGGGTGTTGGCAAGATTGAAAGTTAAAGAATCTAACACAAAATGGGAATCGCCACAGCTGCTTTTTGCTGATGACACTGTGTTTTTGGGAGATTTTGAAGAAAAGTTGCAGAGGTTAGTGGACGAATTTGGGAGGGTATGTAAAAGAAGGAAATTAAAAATGAACATAGGAAAGTGCAATGTGATAAGGACAAAAATAGGAAATGAAAGATTAGTTATCAGATTGGAGGGAGGGAGTATGAAGGAAGTGAATTTGTTCAGATAGTTGGGAGTGGACTTGTCAGCAGGTGGGTCTATGAAAGACGAGGTGAACCATAGAGATGACGAGGGGGGAAAAGGCGAGTGGTGCACTGAGGAGCCTGTAAAGTCAACGTTTTCCATAGCAGTAAAGAGGGCAATGTATGAGAGTATAGTCATACCAATACTTTCATAAGGGTGTGAAGCAGAAGTGGTGAATGTTGTAACAAGGAGAAGGCTGGAGGCAGTGGAGATGTCGTGTCTGAGGGCAATATGCGGTGTAAATATTATGCAGAGAATCCGCAGCTTGGAGATTAGAAGGTGTGGGGTTACTAAAAGTATTATCCACTGAGCTGAAGAGGGGTTGTTGAGGTGGTCCGGACATTTAGAGAGGATGAAACAAAATAGAATGACTTGGAGGGCGTATAAATCTATAGTGGAAGGAAGGTGGGGTATAGGTCGTTCTAGGAAAGGTTCGTGGGAGGGGGTTAAAGAAGGTTTTGTGTGAGAGGTTAAACTTCCAGCGAGCGTGCGTAAGCATGTCAAATAGGAGCGAGTGGAGGCAAAAGGTTTTTGTGACTTGACGTGCTGTCGGAATGTGAGCAAAGTAATATTTATGAAGGGATTCAGAGAAACCGGTTAGCCAGACTTAGAGTTCTAGAGGTGGGAAGCACAGTGTCTGTGCTCTGGAGGAGGGGTGGAGATGTGTTGCAGTTTTTGAATTGTAGTATCCTGTATATGTGTGTGTGTGTATATGTATATATATATATATATATATATATATATATATATATATATATATATATATATATATATATATATATATATATATATATAATGTCGTGCCGAATATGTAAAACTGGTCAATTAGCAAGAACTCATTTAAAATTAATTCCTTTCTGAAATATTCTCTTATACGTTTAAAGATATATTTTTTTTCATTAATGTTAATGTAAAAATTTATAATTTTGCACCAAAAGAATCTTAGAAAACTTACCTAACCTTATTATAACAAGCGCAATTTATTTTAGCCTAACCCAACTAAATATATTTTAGATTTGTTTACAATAATTTAATACTAAACAAACACAGTGAAATATATTTTTTTCGTTAGGTTCAGAATGATTTTGGCGAAATTATTGCATACACAAATTTTCACTTGTCCTATATGGCAAGATTAGCGTTGCTATTTACGCCAAGATCGCAAGTTCTGCCTATTCGGCACGACATATATATATATATATATATATATATATATATATATATATATATATATATATATATATATATATATATATATATATTTACCAATAGGAATATTTTATTACATAACATGGCACAGAAGATTTAAGAGATACATTGTTAATATAAAGGTGGCATATACGGTACATGTTGTTACGTGTGTATCACCGATTATAAGGCGAAAATCTCATCCAGCTCCTCAGAGCTGGGGCGTGTGCCCAAAATGCAGCAGGCATTACCCCTTTGAACAGCCGCACTGAGCCGCTGGAACAAAAAACTAGCTGCCCTGGGATCCCTAGTTACCCTGATGAGTCTTTTTCCCAGCTCCTTAAGGAAATTAGATGCACTCTTTCCCCATGAGCCAAGGGTCTCTGAGCCTATGGGAACAAACATATAATGATGGGCAAGTTCTCCATATTTTCTAGACTTTTGGGACTCCCTGAAGCTGGCAGCTGCCCCTCCTTCCTCCCTGGTGTATTGGAGATAGGTATCAGCCAAGGTAGATGCACATGTATAGTCCCACACCACCTGCTTCCCATCTGTCCAGGCTTGAAGGGTGATACCATTTGGACGCTTCTGGCTGCCATCAGATCTGCATAGTTGGGGTGGCTCCCTTACTGCTGGGCATCCAGCTGTTGTGAGGCTCTAATATGTGTGTGTGTGTGTATCGTGCCGAATAGGTAAAACGAGATTTTGGCTTAAATAGCAACGCTTTTCTTGCCGAATAAGGCAAACGAGAATTTGTGTATGCAATAATTTCGCAAAAATCAGTCTGAACCTAACGAAAAAAATATTTCATTGTGTTTATTATTAAATTATTGTAAACTTATCTAAAATATATTTCGTTGGATTAGGCTAAATTAAATTGCTCTAATAAGGTTAGCTAAGTTTTATAAGTTTTTTTGGTACAAAATTATTAATTTTTACTTTAACATAAATGAAAAAAATATATCTTTAAACGTATAAGAGAAAATTTTAGAAAGGACTTAATTTTAAACGAGTTCTTGCTAATTGACCAATTTTATCTATTCGGCATGACATATATATATATATATATATATATATATATATATATATATATATATATATATATATATATATATATATAAATATATATATATATATTTATATATATAATGTCGTGCCGAATAATCGTCTAGTTTGGCCTATTTGGCAAGGGTTCACTTTGCCGAATAAACCGAATTAAAATTTGTTTTTTCTATAAATCGATGTGAGCATTACGAGAAAAATATATATCATTGATTTTAAGGAATGGTAAATAAATTTGAATTAACCTTTGATGTATATATACAGAGAGAGAGGGAGAGAAAGATAATATATATAGTTTGTTCATACTATATATACAACAATGTTCTCTCGCTGTATGTACATTTGCTCTCAGTGTTTGTTCGAAGCTTTCTCCTACTGTATAATCAAGAGAAGACGACAGAGACAGTTGTTGATACAAGGTGTGCTTATAATGTTTGTACAAGGGTTCAGTTAACATTGTATGATATAAACACAGCCTCGCCATCTACAAGCAGCACCGAGAAGGTAGCATAAATAACAGTATATCTATTGAACAAACAGCCCAGAACAAAAGTATGTAATGTATTAGTATTGTTCGATTATGCCAGAGACGAGGCGACAAATAATACCTCTAAAAGTAGCAGATTATAGACTCACACTGGACTTTTTTTGGTAGCAGAATGCTATTTTAACCGTTAAAGTAAGTGTTATGATATAGCTCCTGGACCATCAAATTCTCCCGGGCAGGCTCTCATAAATAAAATTGCTAATGGAAATAAGTAGATCCTCGCTGATATGCCTGATTGATAATACCATCAAGAGAAATGCTACGAATAGCAACAAAATGTTATATAACAGATGGTCTCGTAAAGATACTTCATGTGTTCCATTAATAACTGTGACAGCTGGCCTGACGTTTCCTGTCACTTCCGCCAGGCTCTCCCTGTTACTTTTTACGGTACAGTTACTCCCACCACTGTACCGCCAGCTCCGTGACTCCCTTTTTTTTATACTCACATTTTGAACGTGGTTTCTTGTTTTCTGTCAACTTTAACCGTCAATCCTTCGATGCCACCCTTCCCCTGCCACCATCCTTCCACCCATCCCAACCCTCCACCTCAAAACCATTCATACATGTTTATTATTATTATTATTATTATTATTATTATTATTATTATTATTATTATTATTACATTCATGAAGTGCTAAATCCTTAACCGTCATAGAGCGAGTGCAGGTCTAGCTTTAGCGATACAAGTGATCTATTCTGGGGATCAAAGTGTTTATCTCGCACGTAATGATGTCAGTCATTTTTGGTCATTCTCGGAAACGTTTTCCTTTAATTGGGAAATCTTACTTCCCATTTTCCATGTGTTGTCTGATCCTTACATGTTTAGAGTTCCAGGAAAATATAAAAATATTTTAATTCTGAAAAAAAAAAATTGGAATCATTACACTACGTTCCAATGTTAGTAATAATTTAGGCTCACCGTCGAAAACTAAAATCGGATACAGGTGGGAAGATTAATATTGAATTGGACACATACGAAAAAATATTTTTTTACGTGGAAATACAAAGGAAATATTGTAATAAAAATATAACATAGTATCCTATTCTTGCCACAACAGTATTCAGGACGTGGAGAAAATATTCCTAGAAATTCTTAGAAGAGACACAATAGGGGCTCCATCAACAGTTTGCACCTATGATACTGTACACTGAATTCTTCCTAAGGGGATTACATTGATAATGTGTGTGTGGGGGGGGGGGGGGGAAGGGGGTTACTGAACCGGTGGAGAAAATATTAAGACAATACCGGTAGCAGTTGTCACTAAGTATTACACTTGGGATATTACCAAACTTTTGTCATCTTCGTTGTAGATTGCGTGACAGAATATTTAACGCAAATATTTTCCTGCAACCTTTAAAGTATGTGTCTGTCTTGCGATTAGCGGAAGGCTGTTCGAGCCTCCACTGCTCGTGGTGTTGTACACATCGTACGGGGTTTATCGTGTGTGTTATTAAGTATAAGAATAACAATAATAATACTAAAAATAATAATGAAAAAGTGCAAAAAATTACCGACAAAATATTTGGTAAATGTACAAAGTTGCCATTAATGTGACATTTTATTGTGGTATCAGTGTCCATTTACATAAGAGTAGACGGTAATGTTCATTTAGACTGAAACAAGATATGGTATACTTACCTCATCCCACGCCATACGTCGACATTTGAGAGAGAAGTTTCTGAAGTTCTGCTTGCCTACGTTCTTCCTCTGGGAGTCACTGTTGCTACGGATCACAGGAAGCTTGCCAGCTCCAAGCCTCATCCTGGAAGGTGACGCCATCATTGTGATGCAGGGGAGGAGGTCAGGAAGTACCTCACTCTACCCTGCTCCACCTGGAGTGAAGATGTTCTTCTAAGGCAGGATGACTTTGCTTGTTGGTGCTTCTTTTATGCGTTAGAGAGACTGTAGGTGTAAAGGAAGAGTATGAAGATTACCTTAAGGCAAAAGTTTTGCCCTGTTGTTTGTCACTAGTGCTTATTGTTCCATCAGTCTCTACCGAACATTGATTTTCAGCAGGTCTAACATAGTAAAGTGTTTGCATTACATAATGGTTACTTTCACGAGTGTGTCTTTAATGTAACACTGTCAGTACAACTCTACTTACACAAACAATTAACCTCTTGTGTATTAATTCACTCGCAAGGGCTTACACTTCATTTATTTATATTACCAAATTGCTCAGATGTCTCCAGAGTTTGCATATACTTATAGAAAGAAAGATTTATAGGAAATTTTCGTTACACTCACTTCACAATAATACTCATTTTTCACCGCCATACGTACACATGTCTTGGCAAATCACTATTTTCCGAGTGGCAACTATTCACAGCTTTCACGCTGCGTCACGGTATACGAACGTTCGTCAAAATTGTCTAACCTGATATTTGCTAACGCTTCTGAAACATCTGTTAAAATTCATAAAGTGTGTGATATTAAAAA